>NC_082649.1:48052200-48352200 GCF_028023285.1 Balaenoptera ricei | reverse complement strand
CTAGGTGTGTAACCAACGAAGCCCTTCACTGCCCATCACTTGGCATCTAGTTGTTCCCAACGGTAGACTGTTCACAACTGCCCAAAGACACAGGCAGTCCTTTTAGTTCGTTTCAAAACCTAGTGCAGACCCGCGAGCCAAAAGAGACCGGATATGCTTCCTAGAGTTCAAGAACCACAGGCACTAAGGTTGCATGGAATCTGTTGAATGCCTACCTCTGTCATGAGAAAAGCTGAACGTAAACTTGAGGCTAGATGTCCCATGCGGGTGGCCCATTCCCTGAAGATTCCCGAGGGATGAGCCACTACCAAGGAACGGCAACCTCCAAGTTTCTTTCCTAGAAACTCTCGTCATCACAATGGCAAATGTGCTATGAAGGGAAGATGTGCAAGTATAGTGTTTCTCAGGGAGAATTGAGCCTGCAACTCTCTAAATCCCAAGGAGGTAAATAAAGTATCCCTTCATGCCTTATGTTCAGAAGGGACCACTGAACATTGACCTGCTCTTTCTTTCTCTAGTTTGTACCTCGATGGTGCGTTAGAAGGGAGACACTTGAGTTGTTTCAACTTACCACATTCTAGAGGTTTAACAAAAGAAGCCTTTCACTGCCCTTTTTTGGCATAGAGTTGTCCTCAACTGAACGTCGCTCCCAAGTTCCAGAAGAGACTGGCAGTCCCTCGTGTGCATCTTGGATCCTAGTGCACACCCGCGTGTCCTAAGGCACCAGAAATGCTTCCTAGAGTAAAAGCACTGCTTTGACAAAAGCTGCATTGAACCTGCTGCCTGCTTACCATTGTGACGACAAAAGCAGAACGTTAGCTTGAGGCCAGTCGTCCCATGCGCTCAGCATATTCACTAACAATTGCTGAGTGAGGAGCACCTAGCAGGAATTGAAAGGCAACGTTTGTTTCACGGAAAATCACTTCTCCTGAAAAGGCAATCCTGCAGTGAAGAGAAGATGGGCAACTACACTGTTTATCATGTAACACAGAGGCCACAAGTGTCGACATTCCAATGTGGAAAATCAACTTCCCATCAGGCCTCAATCTCCAAGGGGAGGGCACAGCATCTTATGCTGCAGTTTCTGAGTACCTATTGGACATTCAGGTGACCAAGTAGACCTTTTAGTGAGTAAACTTTGCGATACAGGGAGTAGTGAGTGTGCTGAAAGGATTACAGAGTCATAGGTTAGTGAGGATTGGGTGTAAAATGTATCCCCGGAATACCTAGCTTTCAAGGGAAAATCTGTAATTTTTCAGGCTGCACTTAAAGTCCACTGGCTTGCCTGGGGTAGATTCCATCACGTGTGGGTTCCCAGAAGGAAGGGTAGGATCATTATATTTTTCGTGTGCTCGGGGATAGGCAGAAAAGCAGACACGTTTGGCACGAAGGAATGAACAGAACCCTGAGAGCTAGGTGTTTTCAAGCTGTCGCAATCTAGGCGTTTATCCAACAAAACCCTTCACTGCCGATGATTCGGCAACTAGCTCTTCCCAACGGTGCATTGCTCACAACGCCGCGAAGACACAGGCTGTCCTTTTTGTACGTATCAGATCTAGTGAAGACCCCCGAGTCCTAGGAGACCTGGAATGCTTCCCACAGCTCAACAACCACACTGAATAAGTCCACATGGCTTCTGCTGCATAACAACCTGTGACATGATACAAGAGGAATGTCAGCTTGAGGTTAATGGTCAAATGGGATCGCCAATTCACTGACGATTACTGAAGGATGAGCACCTACTAAAGAATGGCAACCTCCAAGTTTCCTTCCTAGAAACTCACTTGTCAGGGCAAAGCCATTTGTGCTATGAAGAGAACATGTGCAATTACAGTGTTTCTCAGGGAGAATTGAGCCCGACACTCTCTAAATCCCAAGGAGGTAAATAAAGTTTCCCTTCAAGCCTTATTCTCCAAAGGGCTCACAGAGCATTGACCCTGCTGTTTCTTTCTCATTTTGGCACCTCCAATGTGCTTACAAGTGAGATATTTGAGTTGTTGCAACTTACCACATTCTAGAGGTTTAAAAAAAGAAGCCCTTCACTGCCCATGACTCGGCATCTAGCTCTTGCCAAAGGTGCATTGCTCACAATTCCTCGAAATCACAGGCAGTCATGCTTGTACGTTTCTCACCCTAGTGGAGACCCGCCAGTTTTAAGAGACCTGGAATGCTTCCTAAAGCTCAAGAACCACACTGAATAAGGCTACATGGATTCTGCTGCATGTCAACCTGTGGCATGATACAAGAGGAATGTTAGCTTGAGGCTAGTCGTCAAATGGGGTCGCCATTTCACTGAAGATTACCGAAGGATGAGCACCTCCCAAACAATGGCAACCTCCAAGTTTCTTTCCTAGAAACTCACTTGTCATCACAAAGGCAATTGTGCTATGAAGAGAACATGTGCAACTACAGTGTTTCTCAGGGAGAATTGAGCCCGCAACTCTCTAAATCCCAATGAGGAAAATAAAGTTTCCCTTCAAGCCTTATTTTCCAAAGGGCCTGCAGAGCATTGACCCTGTGGTTTCTTTCTCTATTTTGAACCTCCAAGGTGCTTTAGAAGGGAGATACTTGAGTTGTCTCAACTTGCCACAATCTAGACGTTTAACCAAAAAAGCCCTTCACTGCCCATGACTCGGCACCTAGCTGTTCCCAACGCTGCATTGCTCACGAAGGCCCAAACACACAGGCCGTCCTTCTTGTACGTTTCTCATCCTAGTGCAGACCCGCCAGTCCTAAGAGACCTGGAATGCTTCCATGAGTTCAAGAACCACACTGAATAACGCTACATGGATTCTGCTGCATGCCAATCTGTGGGAGGCTGCAAGAGGAACGTTAGCTTGAGGCTAGAGCTCAAACGGGTTCGCCAATTCACTGAGGATTACCGAAGGATGATCATCTGCCAAGGAATAGCAACCTCCAAGTCTCTTTCCTAGAAACTCACTTGTCATCACAAAGGCAATGGTGCACTGAAAGGAACATGTGTAAGTACAGTGTTTCTCAGGTAGAATTGGGCCCCAAACTCTCTAAACCCCAATGAGGAAAATAAAGTTTCCCTTCAAGCCTTACCTTATTTTCAAAAGGGTCCACAGAGTCTTGACCCTCCCATTTCTTTCCTTCTTTTGTACTAGAAAGGTGCTTTAGAAGGGCGATACTTCAGTTGTTTCAACTTGCCACAATCTAGAGGTTTAACCAAAGAAGCCCTTCACTGCCCATGACTCGGCAGCTAGCTGTTCCCAACGCTACATTGCTCACAAAGGCCCAAACACACAGGCCGTCATTCTCGTACGTTGCTCATCCTAGTGAATACCCGCCAGTACTAAGAGACCTGGAATCCTTCCTAGAGCTCAAGAACCACACTGAATAAGATTCGGCTGCATGCCAATCTGTGTCATGATACAAGAGGAACGTTAGCTGTGGCTAGTGTTCAATGGGGTCGCCCATTCACTAAAGATTACTGAAGGATGAGCACCTACCAAAGAATGGCAACCTCCAAATTTCTTTCTTAGAAGTTCTCTCGTCATCAAAAAGGCAACTGTGCCATGAAGGGACCATGTGCAACTAGATTGTTTCTCAGTGAGAATTGATCCCGCAACTCTCTAAATCCCAATGAGGAAAATAAAGTTTCCCTTCAAGCCTTATATTCAAAAGCGCCCACAGAGCATTGACCCTGCTGTTTCTTTCTCTATTTTGTACTTCCAAGGTGCTTTAGAAGGGAGATACTTGAGTTGTTCCAACTTACTACGTTCTAGAGTTTAAGAAAGAAGCCCTTCACCTCCCAGGACTCGGAATCTAGCTGTTCCCAACGCTGCACTGCTCACAACACCCCAAAGACACAGGCCATCCTTCTTGTACGTTTCTCATCCTAGTGCAGACCTGCCAGTACTAAGAGACCTGGAATGCTTCCCAGAGCTGAGGAACCAACCTGAATGAGGCTACATGTATTCTGCTGCATGCCAAGCTGTTGCATGATAGCAGAGGAACGTTTGCTTGAGGCTAGAGGTCAAACGGGTTCGCCAATTCACTGAACATTACCGAAGGATGAGCACCTACCAAGGAATGGTAACCTCCAAGTTTCTTTCCTAGAAACTCACTTGTCATCACAAAGGCAATTGTGCTATGAATGGAACATGTGCAACTACAGTGTTTCTCAGGGAGAATTGAGCATGCAACTCTCTAAATCCCAATGAGGAAAATAAAGTTTCCCTTCAAGCCTTATTTTCCAAAGGGCCAAAAGAGCATTGACCCTGCCGTTTCTTTCTCTATTTTGTACCTCTAAGGTGCTTTAGAAGGGAGATACTTGACTTGTTTCAACTTGCCAAAATCTAGGGGTTTAACCAAAGAAGCCCTTCACTGCCCATGACTCGGCATCTAGCTGTTCCCAACGCTGCATTGCTCACAAAGGCCCAAACAGACAGGCCGTACTTCTTGTACGTTTCTCTTCCTGGTGCAGACCCGCTAGTACTGAGAGGTCTGGAATCCTTCTTAGAGCCCAGGAACCACACTGAATAAGGCTACATGGATTCTGCTGCATGCAAACCTGTGGCATGATACAAGAGGAATGTTAGCTTGAAGCTAATGGTCAAAAGGGGTCGCCAATTCACTGTAGATTACCGAAGAATGCCACCTACCAAGGAATGGCAAGCTCCAAGTTTCTTTCTTGGAAAATCACTTGTCCTCACAGAGACCATCGTGCAATTAAGAGAAGATGGGCAACAACAGTGTTTACCAGGTAACACGGAGGCCGCAACTCTCCGCTTTGCAATGAGGAAAGTAAACTTTCCCAGGAAGCCTCAATATACATGGCGACGAAGCAGAATATTCCCCTGGCGTTTCTGACTCTCTTATTGCACATCCAGTGGACACAATGGACCATGACGTTGGTAACCATTGCCATGCTGGGAGTCGTGATTGTGGTGTAAGGATTTCAAGCTGATGGCTTAGTGGGGCCTAGGTGGCAATGTTTCTCTGGACTACCTCTCAGTTAAGGGAAACCCTGTAATTTCTGAAGCTGGTCATGAAGTGTAGTTGCTGATTGAGGTAGACAGACTGCACGGATTAGTTCCCAGAAGCAACGGTAGGCTAATTGTGCTTTTCAGTGCAGCTCAGGTTTCCTCAAGAATGTAGACACGCTTTGCATGAAGGAAGGCATGGAACGTTGAGAACGGTGTTGCTTTCAAGCTATCGCAATCTAGGTGTGTAACCAACGAAGCCCTTCACTGCCCATCACTTGGCATCTAGTTGTTCCCAACGGTAGACTGTTCACAACTGCCCAAAGACACAGGCAGTCCTTTTAGTTCGTTTCAAAACCTAGTGCAGACCCGCGAGCCAAAAGAGACCGGATATGCTTCCTAGAGTTCAAGAACCACAGGCACTAAGGTTGCATGGAATCTGTTGAATGCCTACCTCTGTCATGAGAAAAGCTGAACGTAAACTTGAGGCTAGATGTCCCATGCGGGTGGCCCATTCCCTGAAGATTCCCGAGGGATGAGCCACTACCAAGGAACGGCAACCTCCAAGTTTCTTTCCTAGAAACTCTCGTCATCACAATGGCAAATGTGCTATGAAGGGAAGATGTGCAAGTATAGTGTTTCTCAGGGAGAATTGAGCCTGCAACTCTCTAAATCCCAAGGAGGTAAATAAAGTATCCCTTCATGCCTTATGTTCAGAAGGGACCACTGAACATTGACCTGCTCTTTCTTTCTCTAGTTTGTACCTCGATGGTGCGTTAGAAGGGAGACACTTGAGTTGTTTCAACTTACCACATTCTAGAGGTTTAACAAAAGAAGCCTTTCACTGCCCTTTTTTGGCATAGAGTTGTCCTCAACTGAACGTCGCTCCCAAGTTCCAGAAGAGACTGGCAGTCCCTCGTGTGCATCTTGGATCCTAGTGCACACCCGCGTGTCCTAAGGCACCAGAAATGCTTCCTAGAGTAAAAGCACTGCTTTGACAAAAGCTGCATTGAACCTGCTGCCTGCTTACCATTGTGACGACAAAAGCAGAACGTTAGCTTGAGGCCAGTCGTCCCATGCGCTCAGCATATTCACTAACAATTGCTGAGTGAGGAGCACCTAGCAGGAATTGAAAGGCAACGTTTGTTTCACGGAAAATCACTTCTCCTGAAAAGGCAATCCTGCAGTGAAGAGAAGATGGGCAACTACACTGTTTATCATGTAACACAGAGGCCACAAGTGTCGACATTCCAATGTGGAAAATCAACTTCCCATCAGGCCTCAATCTCCAAGGGGAGGGCACAGCATCTTATGCTGCAGTTTCTGAGTACCTATTGGACATTCAGGTGACCAAGTAGACCTTTTAGTGAGTAAACTTTGCGATACAGGGAGTAGTGAGTGTGCTGAAAGGATTACAGAGTCATAGGTTAGTGAGGATTGGGTGTAAAATGTATCCCCGGAATACCTAGCTTTCAAGGGAAAATCTGTAATTTTTCAGGCTGCACTTAAAGTCCACTGGCTTGCCTGGGGTAGATTCCATCACGTGTGGGTTCCCAGAAGGAAGGGTAGGATCATTATATTTTTCGTGTGCTCGGGGATAGGCAGAAAAGCAGACACGTTTGGCACGAAGGAATGAACAGAACCCTGAGAGCTAGGTGTTTTCAAGCTGTCGCAATCTAGGCGTTTATCCAACAAAACCCTTCACTGCCGATGATTCGGCAACTAGCTCTTCCCAACGGTGCATTGCTCACAACGCCGCGAAGACACAGGCTGTCCTTTTTGTACGTATCAGATCTAGTGAAGACCCCCGAGTCCTAGGAGACCTGGAATGCTTCCCACAGCTCAACAACCACACTGAATAAGTCCACATGGCTTCTGCTGCATAACAACCTGTGACATGATACAAGAGGAATGTCAGCTTGAGGTTAATGGTCAAATGGGATCGCCAATTCACTGACGATTACTGAAGGATGAGCACCTACTAAAGAATGGCAACCTCCAAGTTTCCTTCCTAGAAACTCACTTGTCAGGGCAAAGCCATTTGTGCTATGAAGAGAACATGTGCAATTACAGTGTTTCTCAGGGAGAATTGAGCCCGACACTCTCTAAATCCCAAGGAGGTAAATAAAGTTTCCCTTCAAGCCTTATTCTCCAAAGGGCTCACAGAGCATTGACCCTGCTGTTTCTTTCTCATTTTGGCACCTCCAATGTGCTTACAAGTGAGATATTTGAGTTGTTGCAACTTACCACATTCTAGAGGTTTAAAAAAAGAAGCCCTTCACTGCCCATGACTCGGCATCTAGCTCTTGCCAAAGGTGCATTGCTCACAATTCCTCGAAATCACAGGCAGTCATGCTTGTACGTTTCTCACCCTAGTGGAGACCCGCCAGTTTTAAGAGACCTGGAATGCTTCCTAAAGCTCAAGAACCACACTGAATAAGGCTACATGGATTCTGCTGCATGTCAACCTGTGGCATGATACAAGAGGAATGTTAGCTTGAGGCTAGTCGTCAAATGGGGTCGCCATTTCACTGAAGATTACCGAAGGATGAGCACCTCCCAAACAATGGCAACCTCCAAGTTTCTTTCCTAGAAACTCACTTGTCATCACAAAGGCAATTGTGCTATGAAGAGAACATGTGCAACTACAGTGTTTCTCAGGGAGAATTGAGCCCGCAACTCTCTAAATCCCAATGAGGAAAATAAAGTTTCCCTTCAAGCCTTATTTTCCAAAGGGCCTGCAGAGCATTGACCCTGTGGTTTCTTTCTCTATTTTGAACCTCCAAGGTGCTTTAGAAGGGAGATACTTGAGTTGTCTCAACTTGCCACAATCTAGACGTTTAACCAAAAAAGCCCTTCACTGCCCATGACTCGGCACCTAGCTGTTCCCAACGCTGCATTGCTCACGAAGGCCCAAACACACAGGCCGTCCTTCTTGTACGTTTCTCATCCTAGTGCAGACCCGCCAGTCCTAAGAGACCTGGAATGCTTCCATGAGTTCAAGAACCACACTGAATAACGCTACATGGATTCTGCTGCATGCCAATCTGTGGGAGGCTGCAAGAGGAACGTTAGCTTGAGGCTAGAGCTCAAACGGGTTCGCCAATTCACTGAGGATTACCGAAGGATGATCATCTGCCAAGGAATAGCAACCTCCAAGTCTCTTTCCTAGAAACTCACTTGTCATCACAAAGGCAATGGTGCACTGAAAGGAACATGTGTAAGTACAGTGTTTCTCAGGTAGAATTGGGCCCAAAACTCTCTAAACCCCAATGAGGAAAATAAAGTTTCCCTTCAAGCCTTACCTTATTTTCAAAAGGGTCCACAGAGTCTTGACCCTCCCATTTCTTTCCTTCTTTTGTACTAGAAAGGTGCTTTAGAAGGGCGATACTTCAGTTGTTTCAACTTGCCACAATCTAGAGGTTTAACCAAAGAAGCCCTTCACTGCCCATGACTCGGCAGCTAGCTGTTCCCAACGCTGCATTGCTCACAAAGGCCCAAACACACAGGCCGTCATTCTCGTACGTTGCTCATCCTAGTGAATACCCGCCAGTACTAAGAGACCTGGAATCCTTCCTAGAGCTCAAGAACCACACTGAATAAGATTCGGCTGCATGCCAATCTGTGTCATGATACAAGAGGAACGTTAGCTGTGGCTAGTGTTCAATGGGGTCGCCCATTCACTAAAGATTACTGAAGGATGAGCACCTACCAAAGAATGGCAACCTCCAAATTTCTTTCTTAGAAGTTCTCTCGTCATCAAAAAGGCAACTGTGCCATGAAGGGACCATGTGCAACTAGATTGTTTCTCAGTGAGAATTGATCCCGCAACTCTCTAAATCCCAATGAGGAAAATAAAGTTTCCCTTCAAGCCTTATATTCAAAAGCGCCCACAGAGCATTGACCCTGCTGTTTCTTTCTCTATTTTGTACTTCCAAGGTGCTCTAGAAGGGAGATACTTGAGTTGTTCCAACTTACTACGTTCTAGAGTTTAAGAAAGAAGCCCTTCACCTCCCAGGACTCGGAATCTAGCTGTTCCCAACGCTGCACTGCTCACAACACCCCAAAGACACAGGCCATCCTTCTTGTACGTTTCTCATCCTAGTGCAGACCTGCCAGTACTAAGAGACCTGGAATGCTTCCCAGAGCTGAGGAACCAACCTGAATGAGGCTACATGTATTCTGCTGCATGCCAAGCTGTTGCATGATAGCAGAGGAACGTTTGCTTGAGGCTAGAGGTCAAACGGGTTCGCCAATTCACTGAACATTACCGAAGGATGAGCACCTACCAAGGAATGGTAACCTCCAAGTTTCTTTCCTAGAAACTCACTTGTCATCACAAAGGCAATTGTGCTATGAATGGAACATGTGCAACTACAGTGTTTCTCAGGGAGAATTGAGCATGCAACTCTCTAAATCCCAATGAGGAAAATAAAGTTTCCCTTCAAGCCTTATTTTCCAAAGGGCCAAAAGAGCATTGACCCTGCCGTTTCTTTCTCTATTTTGTACCTCTAAGGTGCTTTAGAAGGGAGATACTTGACTTGTTTCAACTTGCCAAAATCTAGGGGTTTAACCAAAGAAGCCCTTCACTGCCCATGACTCGGCATCTAGCTGTTCCCAACGCTGCATTGCTCACAAAGGCCCAAACAGACAGGCCGTACTTCTTGTACGTTTCTCTTCCTGGTGCAGACCCGCTAGTACTGAGAGGTCTGGAATCCTTCTTAGAGCCCAGGAACCACACTGAATAAGGCTACATGGATTCTGCTGCATGCAAACCTGTGGCATGATACAAGAGGAATGTTAGCTTGAAGCTAATGGTCAAAAGGGGTCGCCAATTCACTGTAGATTACCGAAGAATGCCACCTACCAAGGAATGGCAAGCTCCAAGTTTCTTTCTTGGAAAATCACTTGTCCTCACAGAGACCATCGTGCAATTAAGAGAAGATGGGCAACAACAGTGTTTACCAGGTAACACGGAGGCCGCAACTCTCCGCTTTGCAATGAGGAAAGTAAACTTTCCCAGGAAGCCTCAATATACATGGCAACGAAGCAGAATATTCCCCTGGCGTTTCTGACTCTCTTATTGCACATCCAGTGGACACAATGGACCATGACGTTGGTAACCATTGCCATGCTGGGAGTCGTGATTGTGGTGTAAGGATTTCAAGCTGATGGCTTAGTGGGGCCTAGGTGGCAATGTTTCTCTGGACTACCTCTCAGTTAAGGGAAACCCTGTAATTTCTGAAGCTGGTCGTGAAGTGTAGTTGCTGATTGAGGTAGACAGACTGCACGGATTAGTTCCCAGAAGCAACGGTAGGCTAATTGTGCTTTTCAGTGCAGCTCAGGTTTCCTCAAGAATGTAGACACGCTTTGCATGAAGGAAGGCATGGAACGTTGAGAACGGTGTTGCTTTCAAGCTATCGCAATCTAGGTGTGTAACCAACGAAGCCCTTCACTGCCCATCACTTGGCATCTAGTTGTTCCCAACGGTAGACTGTTCACAACTGCCCAAAGACACAGGCAGTCCTTTTAGTTCGTTTCAAAACCTAGTGCAGACCCGCGAGCCAAAAGAGACCGGATATGCTTCCTAGAGTTCAAGAACCACAGGCACTAAGGTTGCATGGAATCTGTTGAATGCCTACCTCTGTCATGAGAAAAGCTGAACGTAAACTTGAGGCTAGATGTCCCATGCGGGTGGCCCATTCCCTGAAGATTCCCGAGGGATGAGCCACTACCAAGGAACGGCAACCTCCAAGTTTCTTTCCTAGAAACTCTCGTCATCACAATGGCAAATGTGCTATGAAGGGAAGATGTGCAAGTATAGTGTTTCTCAGGGAGAATTGAGCCTGCAACTCTCTAAATCCCAAGGAGGTAAATAAAGTATCCCTTCATGCCTTATGTTCAGAAGGGACCACTGAACATTGACCTGCTCTTTCTTTCTCTAGTTTGTACCTCGATGGTGCGTTAGAAGGGAGACACTTGAGTTGTTTCAACTTACCACATTCTAGAGGTTTAACAAAAGAAGCCTTTCACTGCCCTTTTTTGGCATAGAGTTGTCCTCAACTGAACGTCGCTCCCAAGTTCCAGAAGAGACTGGCAGTCCCTCGTGTGCATCTTGGATCCTAGTGCACACCCGCGTGTCCTAAGGCACCAGAAATGCTTCCTAGAGTAAAAGCACTGCTTTGACAAAAGCTGCATTGAACCTGCTGCCTGCTTACCATTGTGACGACAAAAGCAGAACGTTAGCTTGAGGCCAGTCGTCCCATGCGCTCAGCATATTCACTAACAATTGCTGAGTGAGGAGCACCTAGCAGGAATTGAAAGGCAACGTTTGTTTCACGGAAAATCACTTCTCCTGAAAAGGCAATCCTGCAGTGAAGAGAAGATGGGCAACTACACTGTTTATCATGTAACACAGAGGCCACAAGTGTCGACATTCCAATGTGGAAAATCAACTTCCCATCAGGCCTCAATCTCCAAGGGGAGGGCACAGCATCTTATGCTGCAGTTTCTGAGTACCTATTGGACATTCAGGTGACCAAGTAGACCTTTTAGTGAGTAAACTTTGCGATACAGGGAGTAGTGAGTGTGCTGAAAGGATTACAGAGTCATAGGTTAGTGAGGATTGGGTGTAAAATGTATCCCCGGAATACCTAGCTTTCAAGGGAAAATCTGTAATTTTTCAGGCTGCACTTAAAGTCCACTGGCTTGCCTGGGGTAGATTCCATCACGTGTGGGTTCCCAGAAGGAAGGGTAGGATCATTATATTTTTCGTGTGCTCGGGGATAGGCAGAAAAGCAGACACGTTTGGCACGAAGGAATGAACAGAACCCTGAGAGCTAGGTGTTTTCAAGCTGTCGCAATCTAGGCGTTTATCCAACAAAACCCTTCACTGCCGATGATTCGGCAACTAGCTCTTCCCAACGGTGCATTGCTCACAACGCCGCGAAGACACAGGCTGTCCTTTTTGTACGTATCAGATCTAGTGAAGACCCCCGAGTCCTAGGAGACCTGGAATGCTTCCCACAGCTCAACAACCACACTGAATAAGTCCACATGGCTTCTGCTGCATAACAACCTGTGACATGATACAAGAGGAATGTCAGCTTGAGGTTAATGGTCAAATGGGATCGCCAATTCACTGACGATTACTGAAGGATGAGCACCTACTAAAGAATGGCAACCTCCAAGTTTCCTTCCTAGAAACTCACTTGTCAGGGCAAAGCCATTTGTGCTATGAAGAGAACATGTGCAATTACAGTGTTTCTCAGGGAGAATTGAGCCCGACACTCTCTAAATCCCAAGGAGGTAAATAAAGTTTCCCTTCAAGCCTTATTCTCCAAAGGGCTCACAGAGCATTGACCCTGCTGTTTCTTTCTCATTTTGGCACCTCCAATGTGCTTACAAGTGAGATATTTGAGTTGTTGCAACTTACCACATTCTAGAGGTTTAAAAAAAGAAGCCCTTCACTGCCCATGACTCGGCATCTAGCTCTTGCCAAAGGTGCATTGCTCACAATTCCTCGAAATCACAGGCAGTCATGCTTGTACGTTTCTCACCCTAGTGGAGACCCGCCAGTTTTAAGAGACCTGGAATGCTTCCTAAAGCTCAAGAACCACACTGAATAAGGCTACATGGATTCTGCTGCATGTCAACCTGTGGCATGATACAAGAGGAATGTTAGCTTGAGGCTAGTCGTCAAATGGGGTCGCCATTTCACTGAAGATTACCGAAGGATGAGCACCTCCCAAACAATGGCAACCTCCAAGTTTCTTTCCTAGAAACTCACTTGTCATCACAAAGGCAATTGTGCTATGAAGAGAACATGTGCAACTACAGTGTTTCTCAGGGAGAATTGAGCCCGCAACTCTCTAAATCCCAATGAGGAAAATAAAGTTTCCCTTCAAGCCTTATTTTCCAAAGGGCCTGCAGAGCATTGACCCTGTGGTTTCTTTCTCTATTTTGAACCTCCAAGGTGCTTTAGAAGGGAGATACTTGAGTTGTCTCAACTTGCCACAATCTAGACGTTTAACCAAAAAAGCCCTTCACTGCCCATGACTCGGCACCTAGCTGTTCCCAACGCTGCATTGCTCACGAAGGCCCAAACACACAGGCCGTCCTTCTTGTACGTTTCTCATCCTAGTGCAGACCCGCCAGTCCTAAGAGACCTGGAATGCTTCCATGAGTTCAAGAACCACACTGAATAACGCTACATGGATTCTGCTGCATGCCAATCTGTGGGAGGCTGCAAGAGGAACGTTAGCTTGAGGCTAGAGCTCAAACGGGTTCGCCAATTCACTGAGGATTACCGAAGGATGATCATCTGCCAAGGAATAGCAACCTCCAAGTCTCTTTCCTAGAAACTCACTTGTCATCACAAAGGCAATGGTGCACTGAAAGGAACATGTGTAAGTACAGTGTTTCTCAGGTAGAATTGGGCCCAAAACTCTCTAAACCCCAATGAGGAAAATAAAGTTTCCCTTCAAGCCTTACCTTATTTTCAAAAGGGTCCACAGAGTCTTGACCCTCCCATTTCTTTCCTTCTTTTGTACTAGAAAGGTGCTTTAGAAGGGCGATACTTCAGTTGTTTCAACTTGCCACAATCTAGAGGTTTAACCAAAGAAGCCCTTCACTGCCCATGACTCGGCAGCTAGCTGTTCCCAACGCTGCATTGCTCACAAAGGCCCAAACACACAGGCCGTCATTCTCGTACGTTGCTCATCCTAGTGAATACCCGCCAGTACTAAGAGACCTGGAATCCTTCCTAGAGCTCAAGAACCACACTGAATAAGATTCGGCTGCATGCCAATCTGTGTCATGATACAAGAGGAACGTTAGCTGTGGCTAGTGTTCAATGGGGTCGCCCATTCACTAAAGATTACTGAAGGATGAGCACCTACCAAAGAATGGCAACCTCCAAATTTCTTTCTTAGAAGTTCTCTCGTCATCAAAAAGGCAACTGTGCCATGAAGGGACCATGTGCAACTAGATTGTTTCTCAGTGAGAATTGATCCCGCAACTCTCTAAATCCCAATGAGGAAAATAAAGTTTCCCTTCAAGCCTTATATTCAAAAGCGCCCACAGAGCATTGACCCTGCTGTTTCTTTCTCTATTTTGTACTTCCAAGGTGCTCTAGAAGGGAGATACTTGAGTTGTTCCAACTTACTACGTTCTAGAGTTTAAGAAAGAAGCCCTTCACCTCCCAGGACTCGGAATCTAGCTGTTCCCAACGCTGCACTGCTCACAACACCCCAAAGACACAGGCCATCCTTCTTGTACGTTTCTCATCCTAGTGCAGCCCTGCCAGTACTAAGAGACCTGGAATGCTTCCCAGAGCTGAGGAACCAACCTGAATGAGGCTACATGTATTCTGCTGCATGCCAAGCTGTTGCATGATAGCAGAGGAACGTTTGCTTGAGGCTAGAGGTCAAACGGGTTCGCCAATTCACTGAACATTACCGAAGGATGAGCACCTACCAAGGAATGGTAACCTCCAAGTTTCTTTCCTAGAAACTCACTTGTCATCACAAAGGCAATTGTGCTATGAATGGAACATGTGCAACTACAGTGTTTCTCAGGGAGAATTGAGCATGCAACTCTCTAAATCCCAATGAGGAAAATAAAGTTTCCCTTCAAGCCTTATTTTCCAAAGGGCCAAAAGAGCATTGACCCTGCCGTTTCTTTCTCTATTTTGTACCTCTAAGGTGCTTTAGAAGGGAGATACTTGACTTGTTTCAACTTGCCAAAATCTAGGGGTTTAACCAAAGAAGCCCTTCACTGCCCATGACTCGGCATCTAGCTGTTCCCAACGCTGCATTGCTCACAAAGGCCCAAACAGACAGGCCGTACTTCTTGTACGTTTCTCTTCCTGGTGCAGACCCGCTAGTACTGAGAGGTCTGGAATCCTTCTTAGAGCCCAGGAACCACACTGAATAAGGCTACATGGATTCTGCTGCATGCAAACCTGTGGCATGATACAAGAGGAATGTTAGCTTGAAGCTAATGGTCAAAAGGGGTCGCCAATTCACTGTAGATTACCGAAGAATGCCACCTACCAAGGAATGGCAAGCTCCAAGTTTCTTTCTTGGAAAATCACTTGTCCTCACAGAGACCATCGTGCAATTAAGAGAAGATGGGCAACAACAGTGTTTACCAGGTAACACGGAGGCCGCAACTCTCCGCTTTGCAATGAGGAAAGTAAACTTTCCCAGGAAGCCTCAATATACATGGCGACGAAGCAGAATATTCCCCTGGCGTTTCTGACTCTCTTATTGCACATCCAGTGGACACAATGCACCATGACGTTGGTAACCATTGCCATGCTGGGAGTCGTGATTGTGGTGTAAGGATTTCAAGCTGATGGCTTAGTGGGGCCTAGGTGGCAATGTTTCTCTGGACTACCTCTCAGTTAAGGGAAACCCTGTAATTTCTGAAGCTGGTCGTGAAGTGTAGTTGCTGATTGAGGTAGACAGACTGCACGGATTAGTTCCCAGAAGCAACGGTAGGCTAATTGTGCTTTTCAGTGCAGCTCAGGTTTCCTCAAGAATGTAGACACGCTTTGCATGAAGGAAGGCATGGAACGTTGAGAACGGTGTTGCTTTCAAGCTATCGCAATCTAGGTGTGTAACCAACGAAGCCCTTCACTGCCCATCACTTGGCATCTAGTTGTTCCCAACGGTAGACTGTTCACAACTGCCCAAAGACACAGGCAGTCCTTTTAGTTCGTTTCAAAACCTAGTGCAGACCCGCGAGCCAAAAGAGACCGGATATGCTTCCTAGAGTTCAAGAACCACAGGCACTAAGGTTGCATGGAATCTGTTGAATGCCTACCTCTGTCATGAGAAAAGCTGAACGTAAACTTGAGGCTAGATGTCCCATGCGGGTGGCCCATTCCCTGAAGATTCCCGAGGGATGAGCCACTACCAAGGAACGGCAACCTCCAAGTTTCTTTCCTAGAAACTCTCGTCATCACAATGGCAAATGTGCTATGAAGGGAAGATGTGCAAGTATAGTGTTTCTCAGGGAGAATTGAGCCTGCAACTCTCTAAATCCCAAGGAGGTAAATAAAGTATCCCTTCATGCCTTATGTTCAGAAGGGACCACTGAACATTGACCTGCTCTTTCTTTCTCTAGTTTGTACCTCGATGGTGCGTTAGAAGGGAGACACTTGAGTTGTTTCAACTTACCACATTCTAGAGGTTTAACAAAAGAAGCCTTTCACTGCCCTTTTTTGGCATAGAGTTGTCCTCAACTGAACGTCGCTCCCAAGTTCCAGAAGAGACTGGCAGTCCCTCGTGTGCATCTTGGATCCTAGTGCACACCCGCGTGTCCTAAGGCACCAGAAATGCTTCCTAGAGTAAAAGCACTGCTTTGACAAAAGCTGCATTGAACCTGCTGCCTGCTTACCATTGTGACGACAAAAGCAGAACGTTAGCTTGAGGCCAGTCGTCCCATGCGCTCAGCATATTCACTAACAATTGCTGAGTGAGGAGCACCTAGCAGGAATTGAAAGGCAACGTTTGTTTCACGGAAAATCACTTCTCCTGAAAAGGCAATCCTGCAGTGAAGAGAAGATGGGCAACTACACTGTTTATCATGTAACACAGAGGCCACAAGTGTCGACATTCCAATGTGGAAAATCAACTTCCCATCAGGCCTCAATCTCCAAGGGGAGGGCACAGCATCTTATGCTGCAGTTTCTGAGTACCTATTGGACATTCAGGTGACCAAGTAGACCTTTTAGTGAGTAAACTTTGCGATACAGGGAGTAGTGAGTGTGCTGAAAGGATTACAGAGTCATAGGTTAGTGAGGATTGGGTGTAAAATGTATCCCCGGAATACCTAGCTTTCAAGGGAAAATCTGTAATTTTTCAGGCTGCACTTAAAGTCCACTGGCTTGCCTGGGGTAGATTCCATCACGTGTGGGTTCCCAGAAGGAAGGGTAGGATCATTATATTTTTCGTGTGCTCGGGGATAGGCAGAAAAGCAGACACGTTTGGCACGAAGGAATGAACAGAACCCTGAGAGCTAGGTGTTTTCAAGCTGTCGCAATCTAGGCGTTTATCCAACGAAACCCTTCACTGCCGATGATTCGGCAACTAGCTCTTCCCAACGGTGCATTGCTCACAACGCCGCGAAGACACAGGCTGTCCTTTTTGTACGTATCAGATCTAGTGAAGACCCCCGAGTCCTAGGAGACCTGGAATGCTTCCCACAGCTCAACAACCACACTGAATAAGTCCACATGGCTTCTGCTGCATAACAACCTGTGACATGATACAAGAGGAATGTCAGCTTGAGGTTAATGGTCAAATGGGATCGCCAATTCACTGACGATTACTGAAGGATGAGCACCTACTAAAGAATGGCAACCTCCAAGTTTCCTTCCTAGAAACTCACTTGTCAGGGCAAAGCCATTTGTGCTATGAAGAGAACATGTGCAATTACAGTGTTTCTCAGGGAGAATTGAGCCCGACACTCTCTAAATCCCAAGGAGGTAAATAAAGTTTCCCTTCAAGCCTTATTCTCCAAAGGGCTCACAGAGCATTGACCCTGCTGTTTCTTTCTCATTTTGGCACCTCCAATGTGCTTACAAGTGAGATATTTGAGTTGTTGCAACTTACCACATTCTAGAGGTTTAAAAAAAGAAGCCCTTCACTGCCCATGACTCGGCATCTAGCTCTTGCCAAAGGTGCATTGCTCACAATTCCTCGAAATCACAGGCAGTCCTGCTTGTACGTTTCTCACCCTAGTGGAGACCCGCCAGTTTTAAGAGACCTGGAATGCTTCCTAAAGCTCAAGAACCACACTGAATAAGGCTACATGGATTCTGCTGCATGTCAACCTGTGGCATGATACAAGAGGAATGTTAGCTTGAGGCTAGTCGTCAAATGGGGTCGCCATTTCACTGAAGATTACCGAAGGATGAGCACCTCCCAAACAATGGCAACCTCCAAGTTTCTTTCCTAGAAACTCACTTGTCATCACAAAGGCAATTGTGCTATGAAGAGAACATGTGCAACTACAGTGTTTCTCAGGGAGAATTGAGCCCGCAACTCTCTAAATCCCAATGAGGAAAATAAAGTTTCCCTTCAAGCCTTATTTTCCAAAGGGCCTGCAGAGCATTGACCCTGTGGTTTCTTTCTCTATTTTGAACCTCCAAGGTGCTTTAGAAGGGAGATACTTGAGTTGTCTCAACTTGCCACAATCTAGACGTTTAACCAAAAAAGCCCTTCACTGCCCATGACTCGGCACCTAGCTGTTCCCAACGCTGCATTGCTCACGAAGGCCCAAACACACAGGCCGTCCTTCTTGTACGTTTCTCATCCTAGTGCAGACCCGCCAGTCCTAAGAGACCTGGAATGCTTCCATGAGTTCAAGAACCACACTGAATAACGCTACATGGATTCTGCTGCATGCCAATCTGTGGGAGGCTGCAAGAGGAACGTTAGCTTGAGGCTAGAGCTCAAACGGGTTCGCCAATTCACTGAGGATTACCGAAGGATGATCATCTGCCAAGGAATAGCAACCTCCAAGTCTCTTTCCTAGAAACTCACTTGTCATCACAAAGGCAATGGTGCACTGAAAGGAACATGTGTAAGTACAGTGTTTCTCAGGTAGAATTGGGCCCCAAACTCTCTAAACCCCAATGAGGAAAATAAAGTTTCCCTTCAAGCCTTACCTTATTTTCAAAAGGGTCCACAGAGTCTTGACCCTCCCATTTCTTTCCTTCTTTTGTACTAGAAAGGTGCTTTAGAAGGGCGATACTTCAGTTGTTTCAACTTGCCACAATCTAGAGGTTTAACCAAAGAAGCCCTTCACTGCCCATGACTCGGCAGCTAGCTGTTCCCAACGCTGCATTGCTCACAAAGGCCCAAACACACAGGCCGTCATTCTCGTACGTTGCTCATCCTAGTGAATACCCGCCAGTACTAAGAGACCTGGAATCCTTCCTAGAGCTCAAGAACCACACTGAATAAGATTCGGCTGCATGCCAATCTGTGTCATGATACAAGAGGAACGTTAGCTGTGGCTAGTGTTCAATGGGGTCGCCCATTCACTAAAGATTACTGAAGGATGAGCACCTACCAAAGAATGGCAACCTCCAAATTTCTTTCTTAGAAGTTCTCTCGTCATCAAAAAGGCAACTGTGCCATGAAGGGACCATGTGCAACTAGATTGTTTCTCAGTGAGAATTGATCCCGCAACTCTCTAAATCCCAATGAGGAAAATAAAGTTTCCCTTCAAGCCTTATATTCAAAAGCGCCCACAGAGCATTGACCCTGCTGTTTCTTTCTCTATTTTGTACTTCCAAGGTGCTCTAGAAGGGAGATACTTGAGTTGTTCCAACTTACTACGTTCTAGAGTTTAAGAAAGAAGCCCTTCACCTCCCAGGACTCGGAATCTAGCTGTTCCCAACGCTGCACTGCTCACAACACCCCAAAGACACAGGCCATCCTTCTTGTACGTTTCTCATCCTAGTGCAGCCCTGCCAGTACTAAGAGACCTGGAATGCTTCCCAGAGCTGAGGAACCAACCTGAATGAGGCTACATGTATTCTGCTGCATGCCAAGCTGTTGCATGATAGCAGAGGAACGTTTGCTTGAGGCTAGAGGTCAAACGGGTTCGCCAATTCACTGAACATTACCGAAGGATGAGCACCTACCAAGGAATGGTAACCTCCAAGTTTCTTTCCTAGAAACTCACTTGTCATCACAAAGGCAATTGTGCTATGAATGGAACATGTGCAACTACAGTGTTTCTCAGGGAGAATTGAGCATGCAACTCTCTAAATCCCAATGAGGAAAATAAAGTTTCCCTTCAAGCCTTATTTTCCAAAGGGCCAAAAGAGCATTGACCCTGCCGTTTCTTTCTCTATTTTGTACCTCTAAGGTGCTTTAGAAGGGAGATACTTGACTTGTTTCAACTTGCCAAAATCTAGGGGTTTAACCAAAGAAGCCCTTCACTGCCCATGACTCGGCATCTAGCTGTTCCCAACGCTGCATTGCTCACAAAGGCCCAAACAGACAGGCCGTACTTCTTGTACGTTTCTCTTCCTGGTGCAGACCCGCTAGTACTGAGAGGTCTGGAATCCTTCTTAGAGCCCAGGAACCACACTGAATAAGGCTACATGGATTCTGCTGCATGCAAACCTGTGGCATGATACAAGAGGAATGTTAGCTTGAAGCTAATGGTCAAAAGGGGTCGCCAATTCACTGTAGATTACCGAAGAATGCCACCTACCAAGGAATGGCAAGCTCCAAGTTTCTTTCTTGGAAAATCACTTGTCCTCACAGAGACCATCGTGCAATTAAGAGAAGATGGGCAACAACAGTGTTTACCAGGTAACACGGAGGCCGCAACTCTCCGCTTTGCAATGAGGAAAGTAAACTTTCCCAGGAAGCCTCAATATACATGGCGACGAAGCAGAATATTCCCCTGGCGTTTCTGACTCTCTTATTGCACATCCAGTGGACACAATGGACCATGACGTTGGTAACCATTGCCATGCTGGGAGTCGTGATTGTGGTGTAAGGATTTCAAGCTGATGGCTTAGTGGGGCCTAGGTGGCAATGTTTCTCTGGACTACCTCTCAGTTAAGGGAAACCCTGTAATTTCTGAAGCTGGTCGTGAAGTGTAGTTGCTGATTGAGGTAGACAGACTGCACGGATTAGTTCCCAGAAGCAACGGTAGGCTAATTGTGCTTTTCAGTGCAGCTCAGGTTTCCTCAAGAATGTAGACACGCTTTGCATGAAGGAAGGCATGGAACGTTGAGAACGGTGTTGCTTTCAAGCTATCGCAATCTAGGTGTGTAACCAACGAAGCCCTTCACTGCCCATCACTTGGCATCTAGTTGTTCCCAACGGTAGACTGTTCACAACTGCCCAAAGACACAGGCAGTCCTTTTAGTTCGTTTCAAAACCTAGTGCAGACCCGCGAGCCAAAAGAGACCGGATATGCTTCCTAGAGTTCAAGAACCACAGGCACTAAGGTTGCATGGAATCTGTTGAATGCCTACCTCTGTCATGAGAAAAGCTGAACGTAAACTTGAGGCTAGATGTCCCATGCGGGTGGCCCATTCCCTGAAGATTCCCGAGGGATGAGCCACTACCAAGGAACGGCAACCTCCAAGTTTCTTTCCTAGAAACTCTCGTCATCACAATGGCAAATGTGCTATGAAGGGAAGATGTGCAAGTATAGTGTTTCTCAGGGAGAATTGAGCCTGCAACTCTCTAAATCCCAAGGAGGTAAATAAAGTATCCCTTCATGCCTTATGTTCAGAAGGGACCACTGAACATTGACCTGCTCTTTCTTTCTCTAGTTTGTACCTCGATGGTGCGTTAGAAGGGAGACACTTGAGTTGTTTCAACTTACCACATTCTAGAGGTTTAACAAAAGAAGCCTTTCACTGCCCTTTTTTGGCATAGAGTTGTCCTCAACTGAACGTCGCTCCCAAGTTCCAGAAGAGACTGGCAGTCCCTCGTGTGCATCTTGGATCCTAGTGCACACCCGCGTGTCCTAAGGCACCAGAAATGCTTCCTAGAGTAAAAGCACTGCTTTGACAAAAGCTGCATTGAACCTGCTGCCTGCTTACCATTGTGACGACAAAAGCAGAACGTTAGCTTGAGGCCAGTCGTCCCATGCGCTCAGCATATTCACTAACAATTGCTGAGTGAGGAGCACCTAGCAGGAATTGAAAGGCAACGTTTGTTTCACGGAAAATCACTTCTCCTGAAAAGGCAATCCTGCAGTGAAGAGAAGATGGGCAACTACACTGTTTATCATGTAACACAGAGGCCACAAGTGTCGACATTCCAATGTGGAAAATCAACTTCCCATCAGGCCTCAATCTCCAAGGGGAGGGCACAGCATCTTATGCTGCAGTTTCTGAGTACCTATTGGACATTCAGGTGACCAAGTAGACCTTTTAGTGAGTAAACTTTGCGATACAGGGAGTAGTGAGTGTGCTGAAAGGATTACAGAGTCATAGGTTAGTGAGGATTGGGTGTAAAATGTATCCCCGGAATACCTAGCTTTCAAGGGAAAATCTGTAATTTTTCAGGCTGCACTTAAAGTCCACTGGCTTGCCTGGGGTAGATTCCATCACGTGTGGGTTCCCAGAAGGAAGGGTAGGATCATTATATTTTTCGTGTGCTCGGGGATAGGCAG
Organism: Balaenoptera ricei; assembly: GCF_028023285.1. Lineage (NCBI taxonomy): Eukaryota > Metazoa > Chordata > Mammalia > Artiodactyla > Balaenopteridae > Balaenoptera > Balaenoptera ricei. The sequence goes on along the minus strand of NC_082649.1, from coordinate 48,330,082 downwards.
AAAAGCAGACACGTTTGGCACGAAGGAATGAACAGAACCCTGAGAGCTAGGTGTTTTCAAGCTGTCGCAATCTAGGCGTTTATCCAACAAAACCCTTCACTGCCGATGATTCGGCAACTAGCTCTTCCCAACGGTGCATTGCTCACAACGCCGCGAAGACACAGGCTGTCCTTTTTGTACGTATCAGATCTAGTGAAGACCCCCGAGTCCTAGGAGACCTGGAATGCTTCCCACAGCTCAACAACCACACTGAATAAGTCCACATGGCTTCTGCTGCATAACAACCTGTGACATGATACAAGAGGAATGTCAGCTTGAGGTTAATGGTCAAATGGGATCGCCAATTCACTGACGATTACTGAAGGATGAGCACCTACTAAAGAATGGCAACCTCCAAGTTTCCTTCCTAGAAACTCACTTGTCAGGGCAAAGCCATTTGTGCTATGAAGAGAACATGTGCAATTACAGTGTTTCTCAGGGAGAATTGAGCCCGACACTCTCTAAATCCCAAGGAGGTAAATAAAGTTTCCCTTCAAGCCTTATTCTCCAAAGGGCTCACAGAGCATTGACCCTGCTGTTTCTTTCTCATTTTGGCACCTCCAATGTGCTTACAAGTGAGATATTTGAGTTGTTGCAACTTACCACATTCTAGAGGTTTAAAAAAAGAAGCCCTTCACTGCCCATGACTCGGCATCTAGCTCTTGCCAAAGGTGCATTGCTCACAATTCCTCGAAATCACAGGCAGTCATGCTTGTACGTTTCTCACCCTAGTGGAGACCCGCCAGTTTTAAGAGACCTGGAATGCTTCCTAAAGCTCAAGAACCACACTGAATAAGGCTACATGGATTCTGCTGCATGTCAACCTGTGGCATGATACAAGAGGAATGTTAGCTTGAGGCTAGTCGTCAAATGGGGTCGCCATTTCACTGAAGATTACCGAAGGATGAGCACCTCCCAAACAATGGCAACCTCCAAGTTTCTTTCCTAGAAACTCACTTGTCATCACAAAGGCAATTGTGCTATGAAGAGAACATGTGCAACTACAGTGTTTCTCAGGGAGAATTGAGCCCGCAACTCTCTAAATCCCAATGAGGAAAATAAAGTTTCCCTTCAAGCCTTATTTTCCAAAGGGCCTGCAGAGCATTGACCCTGTGGTTTCTTTCTCTATTTTGAACCTCCAAGGTGCTTTAGAAGGGAGATACTTGAGTTGTCTCAACTTGCCACAATCTAGACGTTTAACCAAAAAAGCCCTTCACTGCCCATGACTCGGCACCTAGCTGTTCCCAACGCTGCATTGCTCACGAAGGCCCAAACACACAGGCCGTCCTTCTTGTACGTTTCTCATCCTAGTGCAGACCCGCCAGTCCTAAGAGACCTGGAATGCTTCCATGAGTTCAAGAACCACACTGAATAACGCTACATGGATTCTGCTGCATGCCAATCTGTGGGAGGCTGCAAGAGGAACGTTAGCTTGAGGCTAGAGCTCAAACGGGTTCGCCAATTCACTGAGGATTACCGAAGGATGATCATCTGCCAAGGAATAGCAACCTCCAAGTCTCTTTCCTAGAAACTCACTTGTCATCACAAAGGCAATGGTGCACTGAAAGGAACATGTGTAAGTACAGTGTTTCTCAGGTAGAATTGGGCCCAAAACTCTCTAAACCCCAATGAGGAAAATAAAGTTTCCCTTCAAGCCTTACCTTATTTTCAAAAGGGTCCACAGAGTCTTGACCCTCCCATTTCTTTCCTTCTTTTGTACTAGAAAGGTGCTTTAGAAGGGCGATACTTCAGTTGTTTCAACTTGCCACAATCTAGAGGTTTAACCAAAGAAGCCCTTCACTGCCCATGACTCGGCAGCTAGCTGTTCCCAACGCTGCATTGCTCACAAAGGCCCAAACACACAGGCCGTCATTCTCGTACGTTGCTCATCCTAGTGAATACCCGCCAGTACTAAGAGACCTGGAATCCTTCCTAGAGCTCAAGAACCACACTGAATAAGATTCGGCTGCATGCCAATCTGTGTCATGATACAAGAGGAACGTTAGCTGTGGCTAGTGTTCAATGGGGTCGCCCATTCACTAAAGATTACTGAAGGATGAGCACCTACCAAAGAATGGCAACCTCCAAATTTCTTTCTTAGAAGTTCTCTCGTCATCAAAAAGGCAACTGTGCCATGAAGGGACCATGTGCAACTAGATTGTTTCTCAGTGAGAATTGATCCCGCAACTCTCTAAATCCCAATGAGGAAAATAAAGTTTCCCTTCAAGCCTTATATTCAAAAGCGCCCACAGAGCATTGACCCTGCTGTTTCTTTCTCTATTTTGTACTTCCAAGGTGCTCTAGAAGGGAGATACTTGAGTTGTTCCAACTTACTACGTTCTAGAGTTTAAGAAAGAAGCCCTTCACCTCCCAGGACTCGGAATCTAGCTGTTCCCAACGCTGCACTGCTCACAACACCCCAAAGACACAGGCCATCCTTCTTGTACGTTTCTCATCCTAGTGCAGACCTGCCAGTACTAAGAGACCTGGAATGCTTCCCAGAGCTGAGGAACCAACCTGAATGAGGCTACATGTATTCTGCTGCATGCCAAGCTGTTGCATGATAGCAGAGGAACGTTTGCTTGAGGCTAGAGGTCAAACGGGTTCGCCAATTCACTGAACATTACCGAAGGATGAGCACCTACCAAGGAATGGTAACCTCCAAGTTTCTTTCCTAGAAACTCACTTGTCATCACAAAGGCAATTGTGCTATGAATGGAACATGTGCAACTACAGTGTTTCTCAGGGAGAATTGAGCATGCAACTCTCTAAATCCCAATGAGGAAAATAAAGTTTCCCTTCAAGCCTTATTTTCCAAAGGGCCAAAAGAGCATTGACCCTGCCGTTTCTTTCTCTATTTTGTACCTCTAAGGTGCTTTAGAAGGGAGATACTTGACTTGTTTCAACTTGCCAAAATCTAGGGGTTTAACCAAAGAAGCCCTTCACTGCCCATGACTCGGCATCTAGCTGTTCCCAACGCTGCATTGCTCACAAAGGCCCAAACAGACAGGCCGTACTTCTTGTACGTTTCTCTTCCTGGTGCAGACCCGCTAGTACTGAGAGGTCTGGAATCCTTCTTAGAGCCCAGGAACCACACTGAATAAGGCTACATGGATTCTGCTGCATGCAAACCTGTGGCATGATACAAGAGGAATGTTAGCTTGAAGCTAATGGTCAAAAGGGGTCGCCAATTCACTGTAGATTACCGAAGAATGCCACCTACCAAGGAATGGCAAGCTCCAAGTTTCTTTCTTGGAAAATCACTTGTCCTCACAGAGACCATCGTGCAATTAAGAGAAGATGGGCAACAACAGTGTTTACCAGGTAACACGGAGGCCGCAACTCTCCGCTTTGCAATGAGGAAAGTAAACTTTCCCAGGAAGCCTCAATATACATGGCGACGAAGCAGAATATTCCCCTGGCGTTTCTGACTCTCTTATTGCACATCCAGTGGACACAATGGACCATGACGTTGGTAACCATTGCCATGCTGGGAGTCGTGATTGTGGTGTAAGGATTTCAAGCTGATGGCTTAGTGGGGCCTAGGTGGCAATGTTTCTCTGGACTACCTCTCAGTTAAGGGAAACCCTGTAATTTCTGAAGCTGGTCGTGAAGTGTAGTTGCTGATTGAGGTAGACAGACTGCACGGATTAGTTCCCAGAAGCAACGGTAGGCTAATTGTGCTTTTCAGTGCAGCTCAGGTTTCCTCAAGAATGTAGACACGCTTTGCATGAAGGAAGGCATGGAACGTTGAGAACGGTGTTGCTTTCAAGCTATCGCAATCTAGGTGTGTAACCAACGAAGCCCTTCACTGCCCATCACTTGGCATCTAGTTGTTCCCAACGGTAGACTGTTCACAACTGCCCAAAGACACAGGCAGTCCTTTTAGTTCGTTTCAAAACCTAGTGCAGACCCGCGAGCCAAAAGAGACCGGATATGCTTCCTAGAGTTCAAGAACCACAGGCACTAAGGTTGCATGGAATCTGTTGAATGCCTACCTCTGTCATGAGAAAAGCTGAACGTAAACTTGAGGCTAGATGTCCCATGCGGGTGGCCCATTCCCTGAAGATTCCCGAGGGATGAGCCACTACCAAGGAACGGCAACCTCCAAGTTTCTTTCCTAGAAACTCTCGTCATCACAATGGCAAATGTGCTATGAAGGGAAGATGTGCAAGTATAGTGTTTCTCAGGGAGAATTGAGCCTGCAACTCTCTAAATCCCAAGGAGGTAAATAAAGTATCCCTTCATGCCTTATGTTCAGAAGGGACCACTGAACATTGACCTGCTCTTTCTTTCTCTAGTTTGTACCTCGATGGTGCGTTAGAAGGGAGACACTTGAGTTGTTTCAACTTACCACATTCTAGAGGTTTAACAAAAGAAGCCTTTCACTGCCCTTTTTTGGCATAGAGTTGTCCTCAACTGAACGTCGCTCCCAAGTTCCAGAAGAGACTGGCAGTCCCTCGTGTGCATCTTGGATCCTAGTGCACACCCGCGTGTCCTAAGGCACCAGAAATGCTTCCTAGAGTAAAAGCACTGCTTTGACAAAAGCTGCATTGAACCTGCTGCCTGCTTACCATTGTGACGACAAAAGCAGAACGTTAGCTTGAGGCCAGTCGTCCCATGCGCTCAGCATATTCACTAACAATTGCTGAGTGAGGAGCACCTAGCAGGAATTGAAAGGCAACGTTTGTTTCACGGAAAATCACTTCTCCTGAAAAGGCAATCCTGCAGTGAAGAGAAGATGGGCAACTACACTGTTTATCATGTAACACAGAGGCCACAAGTGTCGACATTCCAATGTGGAAAATCAACTTCCCATCAGGCCTCAATCTCCAAGGGGAGGGCACAGCATCTTATGCTGCAGTTTCTGAGTACCTATTGGACATTCAGGTGACCAAGTAGACCTTTTAGTGAGTAAACTTTGCGATACAGGGAGTAGTGAGTGTGCTGAAAGGATTACAGAGTCATAGGTTAGTGAGGATTGGGTGTAAAATGTATCCCCGGAATACCTAGCTTTCAAGGGAAAATCTGTAATTTTTCAGGCTGCACTTAAAGTCCACTGGCTTGCCTGGGGTAGATTCCATCACGTGTGGGTTCCCAGAAGGAAGGGTAGGATCATTATATTTTTCGTGTGCTCGGGGATAGGCAGAAAAGCAGACACGTTTGGCACGAAGGAATGAACAGAACCCTGAGAGCTAGGTGTTTTCAAGCTGTCGCAATCTAGGCGTTTATCCAACAAAACCCTTCACTGCCGATGATTCGGCAACTAGCTCTTCCCAACGGTGCATTGCTCACAACGCCGCGAAGACACAGGCTGTCCTTTTTGTACGTATCAGATCTAGTGAAGACCCCCGAGTCCTAGGAGACCTGGAATGCTTCCCACAGCTCAACAACCACACTGAATAAGTCCACATGGCTTCTGCTGCATAACAACCTGTGACATGATACAAGAGGAATGTCAGCTTGAGGTTAATGGTCTAATGGGATCGCCAATGCACTGACGATTACTGAAGGATGAGCACCTACTAAAGAATGGCAACCTCCAAGTTTCCTTCCTAGAAACTCACTTGTCAGGGCAAAGCCATTTGTGCTATGAAGAGAACATGTGCAATTACAGTGTTTCTCAGGGAGAATTGAGCCCGACACTCTCTAAATCCCAAGGAGGTAAATAAAGTTTCCCTTCAAGCCTTATTCTCCAAAGGGCTCACAGAGCATTGACCCTGCTGTTTCTTTCTCATTTTGGCACCTCCAATGTGCTTACAAGTGAGATATTTGAGTTGTTGCAACTTACCACATTCTAGAGGTTTAAAAAAAGAAGCCCTTCACTGCCCATGACTCGGCATCTAGCTCTTGCCAAAGGTGCATTGCTCACAATTCCTCGAAATCACAGGCAGTCCTGCTTGTACGTTTCTCACCCTAGTGGAGACCCGCCAGTTTTAAGAGACCTGGAATGCTTCCTAAAGCTCAAGAACCACACTGAATAAGGCTACATGGATTCTGCTGCATGTCAACCTGTGGCATGATACAAGAGGAATGTTAGCTTGAGGCTAGTCGTCAAATGGGGTCGCCATTTCACTGAAGATTACCGAAGGATGAGCACCTCCCAAACAATGGCAACCTCCAAGTTTCTTTCCTAGAAACTCACTTGTCATCACAAAGGCAATTGTGCTATGAAGAGAACATGTGCAACTACAGTGTTTCTCAGGGAGAATTGAGCCCGCAACTCTCTAAATCCCAATGAGGAAAATAAAGTTTCCCTTCAAGCCTTATTTTCCAAAGGGCCTGCAGAGCATTGACCCTGTGGTTTCTTTCTCTATTTTGAACCTCCAAGGTGCTTTAGAAGGGAGATACTTGAGTTGTCTCAACTTGCCACAATCTAGACGTTTAACCAAAAAAGCCCTTCACTGCCCATGACTCGGCACCTAGCTGTTCCCAACGCTGCATTGCTCACGAAGGCCCAAACACACAGGCCGTCCTTCTTGTACGTTTCTCATCCTAGTGCAGACCCGCCAGTCCTAAGAGACCTGGAATGCTTCCATGAGTTCAAGAACCACACTGAATAACGCTACATGGATTCTGCTGCATGCCAATCTGTGGGAGGCTGCAAGAGGAACGTTAGCTTGAGGCTAGAGCTCAAACGGGTTCGCCAATTCACTGAGGATTACCGAAGGATGATCATCTGCCAAGGAATAGCAACCTCCAAGTCTCTTTCCTAGAAACTCACTTGTCATCACAAAGGCAATGGTGCACTGAAAGGAACATGTGTAAGTACAGTGTTTCTCAGGTAGAATTGGGCCCCAAACTCTCTAAACCCCAATGAGGAAAATAAAGTTTCCCTTCAAGCCTTACCTTATTTTCAAAAGGGTCCACAGAGTCTTGACCCTCCCATTTCTTTCCTTCTTTTGTACTAGAAAGGTGCTTTAGAAGGGCGATACTTCAGTTGTTTCAACTTGCCACAATCTAGAGGTTTAACCAAAGAAGCCCTTCACTGCCCATGACTCGGCAGCTAGCTGTTCCCAACGCTGCATTGCTCACAAAGGCCCAAACACACAGGCCGTCATTCTCGTACGTTGCTCATCCTAGTGAATACCCGCCAGTACTAAGAGACCTGGAATCCTTCCTAGAGCTCAAGAACCACACTGAATAAGATTCGGCTGCATGCCAATCTGTGTCATGATACAAGAGGAACGTTAGCTGTGGCTAGTGTTCAATGGGGTCGCCCATTCACTAAAGATTACTGAAGGATGAGCACCTACCAAAGAATGGCAACCTCCAAATTTCTTTCTTAGAAGTTCTCTCGTCATCAAAAAGGCAACTGTGCCATGAAGGGACCATGTGCAACTAGATTGTTTCTCAGTGAGAATTGATCCCGCAACTCTCTAAATCCCAATGAGGAAAATAAAGTTTCCCTTCAAGCCTTATATTCAAAAGCGCCCACAGAGCATTGACCCTGCTGTTTCTTTCTCTATTTTGTACTTCCAAGGTGCTCTAGAAGGGAGATACTTGAGTTGTTCCAACTTACTACGTTCTAGAGTTTAAGAAAGAAGCCCTTCACCTCCCAGGACTCGGAATCTAGCTGTTCCCAACGCTGCACTGCTCACAACACCCCAAAGACACAGGCCATCCTTCTTGTACGTTTCTCATCCTAGTGCAGCCCTGCCAGTACTAAGAGACCTGGAATGCTTCCCAGAGCTGAGGAACCAACCTGAATGAGGCTACATGTATTCTGCTGCATGCCAAGCTGTTGCATGATAGCAGAGGAACGTTTGCTTGAGGCTAGAGGTCAAACGGGTTCGCCAATTCACTGAACATTACCGAAGGATGAGCACCTACCAAGGAATGGTAACCTCCAAGTTTCTTTCCTAGAAACTCACTTGTCATCACAAAGGCAATTGTGCTATGAATGGAACATGTGCAACTACAGTGTTTCTCAGGGAGAATTGAGCATGCAACTCTCTAAATCCCAATGAGGAAAATAAAGTTTCCCTTCAAGCCTTATTTTCCAAAGGGCCAAAAGAGCATTGACCCTGCCGTTTCTTTCTCTATTTTGTACCTCTAAGGTGCTTTAGAAGGGAGATACTTGACTTGTTTCAACTTGCCAAAATCTAGGGGTTTAACCAAAGAAGCCCTTCACTGCCCATGACTCGGCATCTAGCTGTTCCCAACGCTGCATTGCTCACAAAGGCCCAAACAGACAGGCCGTACTTCTTGTACGTTTCTCTTCCTGGTGCAGACCCGCTAGTACTGAGAGGTCTGGAATCCTTCTTAGAGCCCAGGAACCACACTGAATAAGGCTACATGGATTCTGCTGCATGCAAACCTGTGGCATGATACAAGAGGAATGTTAGCTTGAAGCTAATGGTCAAAAGGGGTCGCCAATTCACTGTAGATTACCGAAGAATGCCACCTACCAAGGAATGGCAAGCTCCAAGTTTCTTTCTTGGAAAATCACTTGTCCTCACAGAGACCATCGTGCAATTAAGAGAAGATGGGCAACAACAGTGTTTACCAGGTAACACGGAGGCCGCAACTCTCCGCTTTGCAATGAGGAAAGTAAACTTTCCCAGGAAGCCTCAATATACATGGCGACGAAGCAGAATATTCCCCTGGCGTTTCTGACTCTCTTATTGCACATCCAGTGGACACAATGGACCATGACGTTGGTAACCATTGCCATGCTGGGAGTCGTGATTGTGGTGTAAGGATTTCAAGCTGATGGCTTAGTGGGGCCTAGGTGGCAATGTTTCTCTGGACTACCTCTCAGTTAAGGGAAACCCTGTAATTTCTGAAGCTGGTCGTGAAGTGTAGTTGCTGATTGAGGTAGACAGACTGCACGGATTAGTTCCCAGAAGCAACGGTAGGCTAATTGTGCTTTTCAGTGCAGCTCAGGTTTCCTCAAGAATGTAGACACGCTTTGCATGAAGGAAGGCATGGAACGTTGAGAACGGTGTTGCTTTCAAGCTATCGCAATCTAGGTGTGTAACCAACGAAGCCCTTCACTGCCCATCACTTGGCATCTAGTTGTTCCCAACGGTAGACTGTTCACAACTGCCCAAAGACACAGGCAGTCCTTTTAGTTCGTTTCAAAACCTAGTGCAGACCCGCGAGCCAAAAGAGACCGGATATGCTTCCTAGAGTTCAAGAACCACAGGCACTAAGGTTGCATGGAATCTGTTGAATGCCTACCTCTGTCATGAGAAAAGCTGAACGTAAACTTGAGGCTAGATGTCCCATGCGGGTGGCCCATTCCCTGAAGATTCCCGAGGGATGAGCCACTACCAAGGAACGGCAACCTCCAAGTTTCTTTCCTAGAAACTCTCGTCATCACAATGGCAAATGTGCTATGAAGGGAAGATGTGCAAGTATAGTGTTTCTCAGGGAGAATTGAGCCTGCAACTCTCTAAATCCCAAGGAGGTAAATAAAGTATCCCTTCATGCCTTATGTTCAGAAGGGACCACTGAACATTGACCTGCTCTTTCTTTCTCTAGTTTGTACCTCGATGGTGCGTTAGAAGGGAGACACTTGAGTTGTTTCAACTTACCACATTCTAGAGGTTTAACAAAAGAAGCCTTTCACTGCCCTTTTTTGGCATAGAGTTGTCCTCAACTGAACGTCGCTCCCAAGTTCCAGAAGAGACTGGCAGTCCCTCGTGTGCATCTTGGATCCTAGTGCACACCCGCGTGTCCTAAGGCACCAGAAATGCTTCCTAGAGTAAAAGCACTGCTTTGACAAAAGCTGCATTGAACCTGCTGCCTGCTTACCATTGTGACGACAAAAGCAGAACGTTAGCTTGAGGCCAGTCGTCCCATGCGCTCAGCATATTCACTAACAATTGCTGAGTGAGGAGCACCTAGCAGGAATTGAAAGGCAACGTTTGTTTCACGGAAAATCACTTCTCCTGAAAAGGCAATCCTGCAGTGAAGAGAAGATGGGCAACTACACTGTTTATCATGTAACACAGAGGCCACAAGTGTCGACATTCCAATGTGGAAAATCAACTTCCCATCAGGCCTCAATCTCCAAGGGGAGGGCACAGCATCTTATGCTGCAGTTTCTGAGTACCTATTGGACATTCAGGTGACCAAGTAGACCTTTTAGTGAGTAAACTTTGCGATACAGGGAGTAGTGAGTGTGCTGAAAGGATTACAGAGTCATAGGTTAGTGAGGATTGGGTGTAAAATGTATCCCCGGAATACCTAGCTTTCAAGGGAAAATCTGTAATTTTTCAGGCTGCACTTAAAGTCCACTGGCTTGCCTGGGGTAGATTCCATCACGTGTGGGTTCCCAGAAGGAAGGGTAGGATCATTATATTTTTCGTGTGCTCGGGGATAGGCAGAAAAGCAGACACGTTTGGCACGAAGGAATGAACAGAACCCTGAGAGCTAGGTGTTTTCAAGCTGTCGCAATCTAGGCGTTTATCCAACAAAACCCTTCACTGCCGATGATTCGGCAACTAGCTCTTCCCAACGGTGCATTGCTCACAACGCCGCGAAGACACAGGCTGTCCTTTTTGTACGTATCAGATCTAGTGAAGACCCCCGAGTCCTAGGAGACCTGGAATGCTTCCCACAGCTCAACAACCACACTGAATAAGTCCACATGGCTTCTGCTGCATAACAACCTGTGACATGATACAAGAGGAATGTCAGCTTGAGGTTAATGGTCTAATGGGATCGCCAATGCACTGACGATTACTGAAGGATGAGCACCTACTAAAGAATGGCAACCTCCAAGTTTCCTTCCTAGAAACTCACTTGTCAGGGCAAAGCCATTTGTGCTATGAAGAGAACATGTGCAATTACAGTGTTTCTCAGGGAGAATTGAGCCCGACACTCTCTAAATCCCAAGGAGGTAAATAAAGTTTCCCTTCAAGCCTTATTCTCCAAAGGGCTCACAGAGCATTGACCCTGCTGTTTCTTTCTCATTTTGGCACCTCCAATGTGCTTACAAGTGAGATATTTGAGTTGTTGCAACTTACCACATTCTAGAGGTTTAAAAAAAGAAGCCCTTCACTGCCCATGACTCGGCATCTAGCTCTTGCCAAAGGTGCATTGCTCACAATTCCTCGAAATCACAGGCAGTCCTGCTTGTACGTTTCTCACCCTAGTGGAGACCCGCCAGTTTTAAGAGACCTGGAATGCTTCCTAAAGCTCAAGAACCACACTGAATAAGGCTACATGGATTCTGCTGCATGTCAACCTGTGGCATGATACAAGAGGAATGTTAGCTTGAGGCTAGTCGTCAAATGGGGTCGCCATTTCACTGAAGATTACCGAAGGATGAGCACCTCCCAAACAATGGCAACCTCCAAGTTTCTTTCCTAGAAACTCACTTGTCATCACAAAGGCAATTGTGCTATGAAGAGAACATGTGCAACTACAGTGTTTCTCAGGGAGAATTGAGCCCGCAACTCTCTAAATCCCAATGAGGAAAATAAAGTTTCCCTTCAAGCCTTATTTTCCAAAGGGCCTGCAGAGCATTGACCCTGTGGTTTCTTTCTCTATTTTGAACCTCCAAGGTGCTTTAGAAGGGAGATACTTGAGTTGTCTCAACTTGCCACAATCTAGACGTTTAACCAAAAAAGCCCTTCACTGCCCATGACTCGGCACCTAGCTGTTCCCAACGCTGCATTGCTCACGAAGGCCCAAACACACAGGCCGTCCTTCTTGTACGTTTCTCATCCTAGTGCAGACCCGCCAGTCCTAAGAGACCTGGAATGCTTCCATGAGTTCAAGAACCACACTGAATAACGCTACATGGATTCTGCTGCATGCCAATCTGTGGGAGGCTGCAAGAGGAACGTTAGCTTGAGGCTAGAGCTCAAACGGGTTCGCCAATTCACTGAGGATTACCGAAGGATGATCATCTGCCAAGGAATAGCAACCTCCAAGTCTCTTTCCTAGAAACTCACTTGTCATCACAAAGGCAATGGTGCACTGAAAGGAACATGTGTAAGTACAGTGTTTCTCAGGTAGAATTGGGCCCCAAACTCTCTAAACCCCAATGAGGAAAATAAAGTTTCCCTTCAAGCCTTACCTTATTTTCAAAAGGGTCCACAGAGTCTTGACCCTCCCATTTCTTTCCTTCTTTTGTACTAGAAAGGTGCTTTAGAAGGGCGATACTTCAGTTGTTTCAACTTGCCACAATCTAGAGGTTTAACCAAAGAAGCCCTTCACTGCCCATGACTCGGCAGCTAGCTGTTCCCAACGCTGCATTGCTCACAAAGGCCCAAACACACAGGCCGTCATTCTCGTACGTTGCTCATCCTAGTGAATACCCGCCAGTACTAAGAGACCTGGAATCCTTCCTAGAGCTCAAGAACCACACTGAATAAGATTCGGCTGCATGCCAATCTGTGTCATGATACAAGAGGAACGTTAGCTGTGGCTAGTGTTCAATGGGGTCGCCCATTCACTAAAGATTACTGAAGGATGAGCACCTACCAAAGAATGGCAACCTCCAAATTTCTTTCTTAGAAGTTCTCTCGTCATCAAAAAGGCAACTGTGCCATGAAGGGACCATGTGCAACTAGATTGTTTCTCAGTGAGAATTGATCCCGCAACTCTCTAAATCCCAATGAGGAAAATAAAGTTTCCCTTCAAGCCTTATATTCAAAAGCGCCCACAGAGCATTGACCCTGCTGTTTCTTTCTCTATTTTGTACTTCCAAGGTGCTCTAGAAGGGAGATACTTGAGTTGTTCCAACTTACTACGTTCTAGAGTTTAAGAAAGAAGCCCTTCACCTCCCAGGACTCGGAATCTAGCTGTTCCCAACGCTGCACTGCTCACAACACCCCAAAGACACAGGCCATCCTTCTTGTACGTTTCTCATCCTAGTGCAGCCCTGCCAGTACTAAGAGACCTGGAATGCTTCCCAGAGCTGAGGAACCAACCTGAATGAGGCTACATGTATTCTGCTGCATGCCAAGCTGTTGCATGATAGCAGAGGAACGTTTGCTTGAGGCTAGAGGTCAAACGGGTTCGCCAATTCACTGAACATTACCGAAGGATGAGCACCTACCAAGGAATGGTAACCTCCAAGTTTCTTTCCTAGAAACTCACTTGTCATCACAAAGGCAATTGTGCTATGAATGGAACATGTGCAACTACAGTGTTTCTCAGGGAGAATTGAGCATGCAACTCTCTAAATCCCAATGAGGAAAATAAAGTTTCCCTTCAAGCCTTATTTTCCAAAGGGCCAAAAGAGCATTGACCCTGCCGTTTCTTTCTCTATTTTGTACCTCTAAGGTGCTTTAGAAGGGAGATACTTGACTTGTTTCAACTTGCCAAAATCTAGGGGTTTAACCAAAGAAGCCCTTCACTGCCCATGACTCGGCATCTAGCTGTTCCCAACGCTGCATTGCTCACAAAGGCCCAAACAGACAGGCCGTACTTCTTGTACGTTTCTCTTCCTGGTGCAGACCCGCTAGTACTGAGAGGTCTGGAATCCTTCTTAGAGCCCAGGAACCACACTGAATAAGGCTACATGGATTCTGCTGCATGCAAACCTGTGGCATGATACAAGAGGAATGTTAGCTTGAAGCTAATGGTCAAAAGGGGTCGCCAATTCACTGTAGATTACCGAAGAATGCCACCTACCAAGGAATGGCAAGCTCCAAGTTTCTTTCTTGGAAAATCACTTGTCCTCACAGAGACCATCGTGCAATTAAGAGAAGATGGGCAACAACAGTGTTTACCAGGTAACACGGAGGCCGCAACTCTCCGCTTTGCAATGAGGAAAGTAAACTTTCCCAGGAAGCCTCAATATACATGGCGACGAAGCAGAATATTCCCCTGGCGTTTCTGACTCTCTTATTGCACATCCAGTGGACACAATGGACCATGACGTTGGTAACCATTGCCATGCTGGGAGTCGTGATTGTGGTGTAAGGATTTCAAGCTGATGGCTTAGTGGGGCCTAGGTGGCAATGTTTCTCTGGACTACCTCTCAGTTAAGGGAAACCCTGTAATTTCTGAAGCTGGTCGTGAAGTGTAGTTGCTGATTGAGGTAGACAGACTGCACGGATTAGTTCCCAGAAGCAACGGTAGGCTAATTGTGCTTTTCAGTGCAGCTCAGGTTTCCTCAAGAATGTAGACACGCTTTGCATGAAGGAAGGCATGGAACGTTGAGAACGGTGTTGCTTTCAAGCTATCGCAATCTAGGTGTGTAACCAACGAAGCCCTTCACTGCCCATCACTTGGCATCTAGTTGTTCCCAACGGTAGACTGTTCACAACTGCCCAAAGACACAGGCAGTCCTTTTAGTTCGTTTCAAAACCTAGTGCAGACCCGCGAGCCAAAAGAGACCGGATATGCTTCCTAGAGTTCAAGAACCACAGGCACTAAGGTTGCATGGAATCTGTTGAATGCCTACCTCTGTCATGAGAAAAGCTGAACGTAAACTTGAGGCTAGATGTCCCATGCGGGTGGCCCATTCCCTGAAGATTCCCGAGGGATGAGCCACTACCAAGGAACGGCAACCTCCAAGTTTCTTTCCTAGAAACTCTCGTCATCACAATGGCAAATGTGCTATGAAGGGAAGATGTGCAAGTATAGTGTTTCTCAGGGAGAATTGAGCCTGCAACTCTCTAAATCCCAAGGAGGTAAATAAAGTATCCCTTCATGCCTTATGTTCAGAAGGGACCACTGAACATTGACCTGCTCTTTCTTTCTCTAGTTTGTACCTCGATGGTGCGTTAGAAGGGAGACACTTGAGTTGTTTCAACTTACCACATTCTAGAGGTTTAACAAAAGAAGCCTTTCACTGCCCTTTTTTGGCATAGAGTTGTCCTCAACTGAACGTCGCTCCCAAGTTCCAGAAGAGACTGGCAGTCCCTCGTGTGCATCTTGGATCCTAGTGCACACCCGCGTGTCCTAAGGCACCAGAAATGCTTCCTAGAGTAAAAGCACTGCTTTGACAAAAGCTGCATTGAACCTGCTGCCTGCTTACCATTGTGACGACAAAAGCAGAACGTTAGCTTGAGGCCAGTCGTCCCATGCGCTCAGCATATTCACTAACAATTGCTGAGTGAGGAGCACCTAGCAGGAATTGAAAGGCAACGTTTGTTTCACGGAAAATCACTTCTCCTGAAAAGGCAATCCTGCAGTGAAGAGAAGATGGGCAACTACACTGTTTATCATGTAACACAGAGGCCACAAGTGTCGACATTCCAATGTGGAAAATCAACTTCCCATCAGGCCTCAATCTCCAAGGGGAGGGCACAGCATCTTATGCTGCAGTTTCTGAGTACCTATTGGACATTCAGGTGACCAAGTAGACCTTTTAGTGAGTAAACTTTGCGATACAGGGAGTAGTGAGTGTGCTGAAAGGATTACAGAGTCATAGGTTAGTGAGGATTGGGTGTAAAATGTATCCCCGGAATACCTAGCTTTCAAGGGAAAATCTGTAATTTTTCAGGCTGCACTTAAAGTCCACTGGCTTGCCTGGGGTAGATTCCATCACGTGTGGGTTCCCAGAAGGAAGGGTAGGATCATTATATTTTTCGTGTGCTCGGGGATAGGCAGAAAAGCAGACACGTTTGGCACGAAGGAATGAACAGAACCCTGAGAGCTAGGTGTTTTCAAGCTGTCGCAATCTAGGCGTTTATCCAACAAAACCCTTCACTGCCGATGATTCGGCAACTAGCTCTTCCCAACGGTGCATTGCTCACAACGCCGCGAAGACACAGGCTGTCCTTTTTGTACGTATCAGATCTAGTGAAGACCCCCGAGTCCTAGGAGACCTGGAATGCTTCCCACAGCTCAACAACCACACTGAATAAGTCCACATGGCTTCTGCTGCATAACAACCTGTGACATGATACAAGAGGAATGTCAGCTTGAGGTTAATGGTCTAATGGGATCGCCAATGCACTGACGATTACTGAAGGATGAGCACCTACTAAAGAATGGCAACCTCCAAGTTTCCTTCCTAGAAACTCACTTGTCAGGGCAAAGCCATTTGTGCTATGAAGAGAACATGTGCAATTACAGTGTTTCTCAGGGAGAATTGAGCCCGACACTCTCTAAATCCCAAGGAGGTAAATAAAGTTTCCCTTCAAGCCTTATTCTCCAAAGGGCTCACAGAGCATTGACCCTGCTGTTTCTTTCTCATTTTGGCACCTCCAATGTGCTTACAAGTGAGATATTTGAGTTGTTGCAACTTACCACATTCTAGAGGTTTAAAAAAAGAAGCCCTTCACTGCCCATGACTCGGCATCTAGCTCTTGCCAAAGGTGCATTGCTCACAATTCCTCGAAATCACAGGCAGTCCTGCTTGTACGTTTCTCACCCTAGTGGAGACCCGCCAGTTTTAAGAGACCTGGAATGCTTCCTAAAGCTCAAGAACCACACTGAATAAGGCTACATGGATTCTGCTGCATGTCAACCTGTGGCATGATACAAGAGGAATGTTAGCTTGAGGCTAGTCGTCAAATGGGGTCGCCATTTCACTGAAGATTACCGAAGGATGAGCACCTCCCAAACAATGGCAACCTCCAAGTTTCTTTCCTAGAAACTCACTTGTCATCACAAAGGCAATTGTGCTATGAAGAGAACATGTGCAACTACAGTGTTTCTCAGGGAGAATTGAGCCCGCAACTCTCTAAATCCCAATGAGGAAAATAAAGTTTCCCTTCAAGCCTTATTTTCCAAAGGGCCTGCAGAGCATTGACCCTGTGGTTTCTTTCTCTATTTTGAACCTCCAAGGTGCTTTAGAAGGGAGATACTTGAGTTGTCTCAACTTGCCACAATCTAGACGTTTAACCAAAAAAGCCCTTCACTGCCCATGACTCGGCACCTAGCTGTTCCCAACGCTGCATTGCTCACGAAGGCCCAAACACACAGGCCGTCCTTCTTGTACGTTTCTCATCCTAGTGCAGACCCGCCAGTCCTAAGAGACCTGGAATGCTTCCATGAGTTCAAGAACCACACTGAATAACGCTACATGGATTCTGCTGCATGCCAATCTGTGGGAGGCTGCAAGAGGAACGTTAGCTTGAGGCTAGAGCTCAAACGGGTTCGCCAATTCACTGAGGATTACCGAAGGATGATCATCTGCCAAGGAATAGCAACCTCCAAGTCTCTTTCCTAGAAACTCACTTGTCATCACAAAGGCAATGGTGCACTGAAAGGAACATGTGTAAGTACAGTGTTTCTCAGGTAGAATTGGGCCCCAAACTCTCTAAACCCCAATGAGGAAAATAAAGTTTCCCTTCAAGCCTTACCTTATTTTCAAAAGGGTCCACAGAGTCTTGACCCTCCCATTTCTTTCCTTCTTTTGTACTAGAAAGGTGCTTTAGAAGGGCGATACTTCAGTTGTTTCAACTTGCCACAATCTAGAGGTTTAACCAAAGAAGCCCTTCACTGCCCATGACTCGGCAGCTAGCTGTTCCCAACGCTGCATTGCTCACAAAGGCCCAAACACACAGGCCGTCATTCTCGTACGTTGCTCATCCTAGTGAATACCCGCCAGTACTAAGAGACCTGGAATCCTTCCTAGAGCTCAAGAACCACACTGAATAAGATTCGGCTGCATGCCAATCTGTGTCATGATACAAGAGGAACGTTAGCTGTGGCTAGTGTTCAATGGGGTCGCCCATTCACTAAAGATTACTGAAGGATGAGCACCTACCAAAGAATGGCAACCTCCAAATTTCTTTCTTAGAAGTTCTCTCGTCATCAAAAAGGCAACTGTGCCATGAAGGGACCATGTGCAACTAGATTGTTTCTCAGTGAGAATTGATCCCGCAACTCTCTAAATCCCAATGAGGAAAATAAAGTTTCCCTTCAAGCCTTATATTCAAAAGCGCCCACAGAGCATTGACCCTGCTGTTTCTTTCTCTATTTTGTACTTCCAAGGTGCTCTAGAAGGGAGATACTTGAGTTGTTCCAACTTACTACGTTCTAGAGTTTAAGAAAGAAGCCCTTCACCTCCCAGGACTCGGAATCTAGCTGTTCCCAACGCTGCACTGCTCACAACACCCCAAAGACACAGGCCATCCTTCTTGTACGTTTCTCATCCTAGTGCAGCCCTGCCAGTACTAAGAGACCTGGAATGCTTCCCAGAGCTGAGGAACCAACCTGAATGAGGCTACATGTATTCTGCTGCATGCCAAGCTGTTGCATGATAGCAGAGGAACGTTTGCTTGAGGCTAGAGGTCAAACGGGTTCGCCAATTCACTGAACATTACCGAAGGATGAGCACCTACCAAGGAATGGTAACCTCCAAGTTTCTTTCCTAGAAACTCACTTGTCATCACAAAGGCAATTGTGCTATGAATGGAACATGTGCAACTACAGTGTTTCTCAGGGAGAATTGAGCATGCAACTCTCTAAATCCCAATGAGGAAAATAAAGTTTCCCTTCAAGCCTTATTTTCCAAAGGGCCAAAAGAGCATTGACCCTGCCGTTTCTTTCTCTATTTTGTACCTCTAAGGTGCTTTAGAAGGGAGATACTTGACTTGTTTCAACTTGCCAAAATCTAGGGGTTTAACCAAAGAAGCCCTTCACTGCCCATGACTCGGCATCTAGCTGTTCCCAACGCTGCATTGCTCACAAAGGCCCAAACAGACAGGCCGTACTTCTTGTACGTTTCTCTTCCTGGTGCAGACCCGCTAGTACTGAGAGGTCTGGAATCCTTCTTAGAGCCCAGGAACCACACTGAATAAGGCTACATGGATTCTGCTGCATGCAAACCTGTGGCATGATACAAGAGGAATGTTAGCTTGAAGCTAATGGTCAAAAGGGGTCGCCAATTCACTGTAGATTACCGAAGAATGCCACCTACCAAGGAATGGCAAGCTCCAAGTTTCTTTCTTGGAAAATCACTTGTCCTCACAGAGACCATCGTGCAATTAAGAGAAGATGGGCAACAACAGTGTTTACCAGGTAACACGGAGGCCGCAACTCTCCGCTTTGCAATGAGGAAAGTAAACTTTCCCAGGAAGCCTCAATATACATGGCGACGAAGCAGAATATTCCCCTGGCGTTTCTGACTCTCTTATTGCACATCCAGTGGACACAATGCACCATGACGTTGGTAACCATTGCCATGCTGGGAGTCGTGATTGTGGTGTAAGGATTTCAAGCTGATGGCTTAGTGGGGCCTAGGTGGCAATGTTTCTCTGGACTACCTCTCAGTTAAGGGAAACCCTGTAATTTCTGAAGCTGGTCGTGAAGTGTAGTTGCTGATTGAGGTAGACAGACTGCACGGATTAGTTCCCAGAAGCAACGGTAGGCTAATTGTGCTTTTCAGTGCAGCTCAGGTTTCCTCAAGAATGTAGACACGCTTTGCATGAAGGAAGGCATGGAACGTTGAGAACGGTGTTGCTTTCAAGCTATCGCAATCTAGGTGTGTAACCAACGAAGCCCTTCACTGCCCATCACTTGGCATCTAGTTGTTCCCAACGGTAGACTGTTCACAACTGCCCAAAGACACAGGCAGTCCTTTTAGTTCGTTTCAAAACCTAGTGCAGACCCGCGAGCCAAAAGAGACCGGATATGCTTCCTAGAGTTCAAGAACCACAGGCACTAAGGTTGCATGGAATCTGTTGAATGCCTACCTCTGTCATGAGAAAAGCTGAACGTAAACTTGAGGCTAGATGTCCCATGCGGGTGGCCCATTCCCTGAAGATTCCCGAGGGATGAGCCACTACCAAGGAACGGCAACCTCCAAGTTTCTTTCCTAGAAACTCTCGTCATCACAATGGCAAATGTGCTATGAAGGGAAGATGTGCAAGTATAGTGTTTCTCAGGGAGAATTGAGCCTGCAACTCTCTAAATCCCAAGGAGGTAAATAAAGTATCCCTTCATGCCTTATGTTCAGAAGGGACCACTGAACATTGACCTGCTCTTTCTTTCTCTAGTTTGTACCTCGATGGTGCGTTAGAAGGGAGACACTTGAGTTGTTTCAACTTACCACATTCTAGAGGTTTAACAAAAGAAGCCTTTCACTGCCCTTTTTTGGCATAGAGTTGTCCTCAACTGAACGTCGCTCCCAAGTTCCAGAAGAGACTGGCAGTCCCTCGTGTGCATCTTGGATCCTAGTGCACACCCGCGTGTCCTAAGGCACCAGAAATGCTTCCTAGAGTAAAAGCACTGCTTTGACAAAAGCTGCATTGAACCTGCTGCCTGCTTACCATTGTGACGACAAAAGCAGAACGTTAGCTTGAGGCCAGTCGTCCCATGCGCTCAGCATATTCACTAACAATTGCTGAGTGAGGAGCACCTAGCAGGAATTGAAAGGCAACGTTTGTTTCACGGAAAATCACTTCTCCTGAAAAGGCAATCCTGCAGTGAAGAGAAGATGGGCAACTACACTGTTTATCATGTAACACAGAGGCCACAAGTGTCGACATTCCAATGTGGAAAATCAACTTCCCATCAGGCCTCAATCTCCAAGGGGAGGGCACAGCATCTTATGCTGCAGTTTCTGAGTACCTATTGGACATTCAGGTGACCAAGTAGACCTTTTAGTGAGTAAACTTTGCGATACAGGGAGTAGTGAGTGTGCTGAAAGGATTACAGAGTCATAGGTTAGTGAGGATTGGGTGTAAAATGTATCCCCGGAATACCTAGCTTTCAAGGGAAAATCTGTAATTTTTCAGGCTGCACTTAAAGTCCACTGGCTTGCCTGGGGTAGATTCCATCACGTGTGGGTTCCCAGAAGGAAGGGTAGGATCATTATATTTTTCGTGTGCTCGGGGATAGGCAGAAAAGCAGACACGTTTGGCACGAAGGAATGAACAGAACCCTGAGAGCTAGGTGTTTTCAAGCTGTCGCAATCTAGGCGTTTATCCAACAAAACCCTTCACTGCCGATGATTCGGCAACTAGCTCTTCCCAACGGTGCATTGCTCACAACGCCGCGAAGACACAGGCTGTCCTTTTTGTACGTATCAGATCTAGTGAAGACCCCCGAGTCCTAGGAGACCTGGAATGCTTCCCACAGCTCAACAACCACACTGAATAAGTCCACATGGCTTCTGCTGCATAACAACCTGTGACATGATACAAGAGGAATGTCAGCTTGAGGTTAATGGTCTAATGGGATCGCCAATGCACTGACGATTACTGAAGGATGAGCACCTACTAAAGAATGGCAACCTCCAAGTTTCCTTCCTAGAAACTCACTTGTCAGGGCAAAGCCATTTGTGCTATGAAGAGAACATGTGCAATTACAGTGTTTCTCAGGGAGAATTGAGCCCGACACTCTCTAAATCCCAAGGAGGTAAATAAAGTTTCCCTTCAAGCCTTATTCTCCAAAGGGCTCACAGAGCATTGACCCTGCTGTTTCTTTCTCATTTTGGCACCTCCAATGTGCTTACAAGTGAGATATTTGAGTTGTTGCAACTTACCACATTCTAGAGGTTTAAAAAAAGAAGCCCTTCACTGCCCATGACTCGGCATCTAGCTCTTGCCAAAGGTGCATTGCTCACAATTCCTCGAAATCACAGGCAGTCCTGCTTGTACGTTTCTCACCCTAGTGGAGACCCGCCAGTTTTAAGAGACCTGGAATGCTTCCTAAAGCTCAAGAACCACACTGAATAAGGCTACATGGATTCTGCTGCATGTCAACCTGTGGCATGATACAAGAGGAATGTTAGCTTGAGGCTAGTCGTCAAATGGGGTCGCCATTTCACTGAAGATTACCGAAGGATGAGCACCTCCCAAACAATGGCAACCTCCAAGTTTCTTTCCTAGAAACTCACTTGTCATCACAAAGGCAATTGTGCTATGAAGAGAACATGTGCAACTACAGTGTTTCTCAGGGAGAATTGAGCCCGCAACTCTCTAAATCCCAATGAGGAAAATAAAGTTTCCCTTCAAGCCTTATTTTCCAAAGGGCCTGCAGAGCATTGACCCTGTGGTTTCTTTCTCTATTTTGAACCTCCAAGGTGCTTTAGAAGGGAGATACTTGAGTTGTCTCAACTTGCCACAATCTAGACGTTTAACCAAAAAAGCCCTTCACTGCCCATGACTCGGCACCTAGCTGTTCCCAACGCTGCATTGCTCACGAAGGCCCAAACACACAGGCCGTCCTTCTTGTACGTTTCTCATCCTAGTGCAGACCCGCCAGTCCTAAGAGACCTGGAATGCTTCCATGAGTTCAAGAACCACACTGAATAACGCTACATGGATTCTGCTGCATGCCAATCTGTGGGAGGCTGCAAGAGGAACGTTAGCTTGAGGCTAGAGCTCAAACGGGTTCGCCAATTCACTGAGGATTACCGAAGGATGATCATCTGCCAAGGAATAGCAACCTCCAAGTCTCTTTCCTAGAAACTCACTTGTCATCACAAAGGCAATGGTGCACTGAAAGGAACATGTGTAAGTACAGTGTTTCTCAGGTAGAATTGGGCCCAAAACTCTCTAAACCCCAATGAGGAAAATAAAGTTTCCCTTCAAGCCTTACCTTATTTTCAAAAGGGTCCACAGAGTCTTGACCCTCCCATTTCTTTCCTTCTTTTGTACTAGAAAGGTGCTTTAGAAGGGCGATACTTCAGTTGTTTCAACTTGCCACAATCTAGAGGTTTAACCAAAGAAGCCCTTCACTGCCCATGACTCGGCAGCTAGCTGTTCCCAACGCTGCATTGCTCACAAAGGCCCAAACACACAGGCCGTCATTCTCGTACGTTGCTCATCCTAGTGAATACCCGCCAGTACTAAGAGACCTGGAATCCTTCCTAGAGCTCAAGAACCACACTGAATAAGATTCGGCTGCATGCCAATCTGTGTCATGATACAAGAGGAACGTTAGCTGTGGCTAGTGTTCAATGGGGTCGCCCATTCACTAAAGATTACTGAAGGATGAGCACCTACCAAAGAATGGCAACCTCCAAATTTCTTTCTTAGAAGTTCTCTCGTCATCAAAAAGGCAACTGTGCCATGAAGGGACCATGTGCAACTAGATTGTTTCTCAGTGAGAATTGATCCCGCAACTCTCTAAATCCCAATGAGGAAAATAAAGTTTCCCTTCAAGCCTTATATTCAAAAGCGCCCACAGAGCATTGACCCTGCTGTTTCTTTCTCTATTTTGTACTTCCAAGGTGCTCTAGAAGGGAGATACTTGAGTTGTTCCAACTTACTACGTTCTAGAGTTTAAGAAAGAAGCCCTTCACCTCCCAGGACTCGGAATCTAGCTGTTCCCAACGCTGCACTGCTCACAACACCCCAAAGACACAGGCCATCCTTCTTGTACGTTTCTCATCCTAGTGCAGACCTGCCAGTACTAAGAGACCTGGAATGCTTCCCAGAGCTGAGGAACCAACCTGAATGAGGCTACATGTATTCTGCTGCATGCCAAGCTGTTGCATGATAGCAGAGGAACGTTTGCTTGAGGCTAGAGGTCAAACGGGTTCGCCAATTCACTGAACATTACCGAAGGATGAGCACCTACCAAGGAATGGTAACCTCCAAGTTTCTTTCCTAGAAACTCACTTGTCATCACAAAGGCAATTGTGCTATGAATGGAACATGTGCAACTACAGTGTTTCTCAGGGAGAATTGAGCATGCAACTCTCTAAATCCCAATGAGGAAAATAAAGTTTCCCTTCAAGCCTTATTTTCCAAAGGGCCAAAAGAGCATTGACCCTGCCGTTTCTTTCTCTATTTTGTACCTCTAAGGTGCTTTAGAAGGGAGATACTTGACTTGTTTCAACTTGCCAAAATCTAGGGGTTTAACCAAAGAAGCCCTTCACTGCCCATGACTCGGCATCTAGCTGTTCCCAACGCTGCATTGCTCACAAAGGCCCAAACAGACAGGCCGTACTTCTTGTACGTTTCTCTTCCTGGTGCAGACCCGCTAGTACTGAGAGGTCTGGAATCCTTCTTAGAGCCCAGGAACCACACTGAATAAGGCTACATGGATTCTGCTGCATGCAAACCTGTGGCATGATACAAGAGGAATGTTAGCTTGAAGCTAATGGTCAAAAGGGGTCGCCAATTCACTGTAGATTACCGAAGAATGCCACCTACCAAGGAATGGCAAGCTCCAAGTTTCTTTCTTGGAAAATCACTTGTCCTCACAGAGACCATCGTGCAATTAAGAGAAGATGGGCAACAACAGTGTTTACCAGGTAACACGGAGGCCGCAACTCTCCGCTTTGCAATGAGGAAAGTAAACTTTCCCAGGAAGCCTCAATATACATGGCGACGAAGCAGAATATTCCCCTGGCGTTTCTGACTCTCTTATTGCACATCCAGTGGACACAATGGACCATGACGTTGGTAACCATTGCCATGCTGGGAGTCGTGATTGTGGTGTAAGGATTTCAAGCTGATGGCTTAGTGGGGCCTAGGTGGCAATGTTTCTCTGGACTACCTCTCAGTTAAGGGAAACCCTGTAATTTCTGAAGCTGGTCGTGAAGTGTAGTTGCTGATTGAGGTAGACAGACTGCACGGATTAGTTCCCAGAAGCAACGGTAGGCTAATTGTGCTTTTCAGTGCAGCTCAGGTTTCCTCAAGAATGTAGACACGCTTTGCATGAAGGAAGGCATGGAACGTTGAGAACGGTGTTGCTTTCAAGCTATCGCAATCTAGGTGTGTAACCAACGAAGCCCTTCACTGCCCATCACTTGGCATCTAGTTGTTCCCAACGGTAGACTGTTCACAACTGCCCAAAGACACAGGCAGTCCTTTTAGTTCGTTTCAAAACCTAGTGCAGACCCGCGAGCCAAAAGAGACCGGATATGCTTCCTAGAGTTCAAGAACCACAGGCACTAAGGTTGCATGGAATCTGTTGAATGCCTACCTCTGTCATGAGAAAAGCTGAACGTAAACTTGAGGCTAGATGTCCCATGCGGGTGGCCCATTCCCTGAAGATTCCCGAGGGATGAGCCACTACCAAGGAACGGCAACCTCCAAGTTTCTTTCCTAGAAACTCTCGTCATCACAATGGCAAATGTGCTATGAAGGGAAGATGTGCAAGTATAGTGTTTCTCAGGGAGAATTGAGCCTGCAACTCTCTAAATCCCAAGGAGGTAAATAAAGTATCCCTTCATGCCTTATGTTCAGAAGGGACCACTGAACATTGACCTGCTCTTTCTTTCTCTAGTTTGTACCTCGATGGTGCGTTAGAAGGGAGACACTTGAGTTGTTTCAACTTACCACATTCTAGAGGTTTAACAAAAGAAGCCTTTCACTGCCCTTTTTTGGCATAGAGTTGTCCTCAACTGAACGTCGCTCCCAAGTTCCAGAAGAGACTGGCAGTCCCTCGTGTGCATCTTGGATCCTAGTGCACACCCGCGTGTCCTAAGGCACCAGAAATGCTTCCTAGAGTAAAAGCACTGCTTTGACAAAAGCTGCATTGAACCTGCTGCCTGCTTACCATTGTGACGACAAAAGCAGAACGTTAGCTTGAGGCCAGTCGTCCCATGCGCTCAGCATATTCACTAACAATTGCTGAGTGAGGAGCACCTAGCAGGAATTGAAAGGCAACGTTTGTTTCACGGAAAATCACTTCTCCTGAAAAGGCAATCCTGCAGTGAAGAGAAGATGGGCAACTACACTGTTTATCATGTAACACAGAGGCCACAAGTGTCGACATTCCAATGTGGAAAATCAACTTCCCATCAGGCCTCAATCTCCAAGGGGAGGGCACAGCATCTTATGCTGCAGTTTCTGAGTACCTATTGGACATTCAGGTGACCAAGTAGACCTTTTAGTGAGTAAACTTTGCGATACAGGGAGTAGTGAGTGTGCTGAAAGGATTACAGAGTCATAGGTTAGTGAGGATTGGGTGTAAAATGTATCCCCGGAATACCTAGCTTTCAAGGGAAAATCTGTAATTTTTCAGGCTGCACTTAAAGTCCACTGGCTTGCCTGGGGTAGATTCCATCACGTGTGGGTTCCCAGAAGGAAGGGTAGGATCATTATATTTTTCGTGTGCTCGGGGATAGGCAGAAAAGCAGACACGTTTGGCACGAAGGAATGAACAGAACCCTGAGAGCTAGGTGTTTTCAAGCTGTCGCAATCTAGGCGTTTATCCAACAAAACCCTTCACTGCCGATGATTCGGCAACTAGCTCTTCCCAACGGTGCATTGCTCACAACGCCGCGAAGACACAGGCTGTCCTTTTTGTACGTATCAGATCTAGTGAAGACCCCCGAGTCCTAGGAGACCTGGAATGCTTCCCACAGCTCAACAACCACACTGAATAAGTCCACATGGCTTCTGCTGCATAACAACCTGTGACATGATACAAGAGGAATGTCAGCTTGAGGTTAATGGTCAAATGGGATCGCCAATTCACTGACGATTACTGAAGGATGAGCACCTACTAAAGAATGGCAACCTCCAAGTTTCCTTCCTAGAAACTCACTTGTCAGGGCAAAGCCATTTGTGCTATGAAGAGAACATGTGCAATTACAGTGTTTCTCAGGGAGAATTGAGCCCGACACTCTCTAAATCCCAAGGAGGTAAATAAAGTTTCCCTTCAAGCCTTATTCTCCAAAGGGCTCACAGAGCATTGACCCTGCTGTTTCTTTCTCATTTTGGCACCTCCAATGTGCTTACAAGTGAGATATTTGAGTTGTTGCAACTTACCACATTCTAGAGGTTTAAAAAAAGAAGCCCTTCACTGCCCATGACTCGGCATCTAGCTCTTGCCAAAGGTGCATTGCTCACAATTCCTCGAAATCACAGGCAGTCCTGCTTGTACGTTTCTCACCCTAGTGGAGACCCGCCAGTTTTAAGAGACCTGGAATGCTTCCTAAAGCTCAAGAACCACACTGAATAAGGCTACATGGATTCTGCTGCATGTCAACCTGTGGCATGATACAAGAGGAATGTTAGCTTGAGGCTAGTCGTCAAATGGGGTCGCCATTTCACTGAAGATTACCGAAGGATGAGCACCTCCCAAACAATGGCAACCTCCAAGTTTCTTTCCTAGAAACTCACTTGTCATCACAAAGGCAATTGTGCTATGAAGAGAACATGTGCAACTACAGTGTTTCTCAGGGAGAATTGAGCCCGCAACTCTCTAAATCCCAATGAGGAAAATAAAGTTTCCCTTCAAGCCTTATTTTCCAAAGGGCCTGCAGAGCATTGACCCTGTGGTTTCTTTCTCTATTTTGAACCTCCAAGGTGCTTTAGAAGGGAGATACTTGAGTTGTCTCAACTTGCCACAATCTAGACGTTTAACCAAAAAAGCCCTTCACTGCCCATGACTCGGCACCTAGCTGTTCCCAACGCTGCATTGCTCACGAAGGCCCAAACACACAGGCCGTCCTTCTTGTACGTTTCTCATCCTAGTGCAGACCCGCCAGTCCTAAGAGACCTGGAATGCTTCCATGAGTTCAAGAACCACACTGAATAACGCTACATGGATTCTGCTGCATGCCAATCTGTGGGAGGCTGCAAGAGGAACGTTAGCTTGAGGCTAGAGCTCAAACGGGTTCGCCAATTCACTGAGGATTACCGAAGGATGATCATCTGCCAAGGAATAGCAACCTCCAAGTCTCTTTCCTAGAAACTCACTTGTCATCACAAAGGCAATGGTGCACTGAAAGGAACATGTGTAAGTACAGTGTTTCTCAGGTAGAATTGGGCCCCAAACTCTCTAAACCCCAATGAGGAAAATAAAGTTTCCCTTCAAGCCTTACCTTATTTTCAAAAGGGTCCACAGAGTCTTGACCCTCCCATTTCTTTCCTTCTTTTGTACTAGAAAGGTGCTTTAGAAGGGCGATACTTCAGTTGTTTCAACTTGCCACAATCTAGAGGTTTAACCAAAGAAGCCCTTCACTGCCCATGACTCGGCAGCTAGCTGTTCCCAACGCTGCATTGCTCACAAAGGCCCAAACACACAGGCCGTCATTCTCGTACGTTGCTCATCCTAGTGAATACCCGCCAGTACTAAGAGACCTGGAATCCTTCCTAGAGCTCAAGAACCACACTGAATAAGATTCGGCTGCATGCCAATCTGTGTCATGATACAAGAGGAACGTTAGCTGTGGCTAGTGTTCAATGGGGTCGCCCATTCACTAAAGATTACTGAAGGATGAGCACCTACCAAAGAATGGCAACCTCCAAATTTCTTTCTTAGAAGTTCTCTCGTCATCAAAAAGGCAACTGTGCCATGAAGGGACCATGTGCAACTAGATTGTTTCTCAGTGAGAATTGATCCCGCAACTCTCTAAATCCCAATGAGGAAAATAAAGTTTCCCTTCAAGCCTTATATTCAAAAGCGCCCACAGAGCATTGACCCTGCTGTTTCTTTCTCTATTTTGTACTTCCAAGGTGCTCTAGAAGGGAGATACTTGAGTTGTTCCAACTTACTACGTTCTAGAGTTTAAGAAAGAAGCCCTTCACCTCCCAGGACTCGGAATCTAGCTGTTCCCAACGCTGCACTGCTCACAACACCCCAAAGACACAGGCCATCCTTCTTGTACGTTTCTCATCCTAGTGCAGCCCTGCCAGTACTAAGAGACCTGGAATGCTTCCCAGAGCTGAGGAACCAACCTGAATGAGGCTACATGTATTCTGCTGCATGCCAAGCTGTTGCATGATAGCAGAGGAACGTTTGCTTGAGGCTAGAGGTCAAACGGGTTCGCCAATTCACTGAACATTACCGAAGGATGAGCACCTACCAAGGAATGGTAACCTCCAAGTTTCTTTCCTAGAAACTCACTTGTCATCACAAAGGCAATTGTGCTATGAATGGAACATGTGCAACTACAGTGTTTCTCAGGGAGAATTGAGCATGCAACTCTCTAAATCCCAATGAGGAAAATAAAGTTTCCCTTCAAGCCTTATTTTCCAAAGGGCCAAAAGAGCATTGACCCTGCCGTTTCTTTCTCTATTTTGTACCTCTAAGGTGCTTTAGAAGGGAGATACTTGACTTGTTTCAACTTGCCAAAATCTAGGGGTTTAACCAAAGAAGCCCTTCACTGCCCATGACTCGGCATCTAGCTGTTCCCAACGCTGCATTGCTCACAAAGGCCCAAACAGACAGGCCGTACTTCTTGTACGTTTCTCTTCCTGGTGCAGACCCGCTAGTACTGAGAGGTCTGGAATCCTTCTTAGAGCCCAGGAACCACACTGAATAAGGCTACATGGATTCTGCTGCATGCAAACCTGTGGCATGATACAAGAGGAATGTTAGCTTGAAGCTAATGGTCAAAAGGGGTCGCCAATTCACTGTAGATTACCGAAGAATGCCACCTACCAAGGAATGGCAAGCTCCAAGTTTCTTTCTTGGAAAATCACTTGTCCTCACAGAGACCATCGTGCAATTAAGAGAAGATGGGCAACAACAGTGTTTACCAGGTAACACGGAGGCCGCAACTCTCCGCTTTGCAATGAGGAAAGTAAACTTTCCCAGGAAGCCTCAATATACATGGCGACGAAGCAGAATATTCCCCTGGCGTTTCTGACTCTCTTATTGCACATCCAGTGGACACAATGGACCATGACGTTGGTAACCATTGCCATGCTGGGAGTCGTGATTGTGGTGTAAGGATTTCAAGCTGATGGCTTAGTGGGGCCTAGGTGGCAATGTTTCTCTGGACTACCTCTCAGTTAAGGGAAACCCTGTAATTTCTGAAGCTGGTCGTGAAGTGTAGTTGCTGATTGAGGTAGACAGACTGCACGGATTAGTTCCCAGAAGCAACGGTAGGCTAATTGTGCTTTTCAGTGCAGCTCAGGTTTCCTCAAGAATGTAGACACGCTTTGCATGAAGGAAGGCATGGAACGTTGAGAACGGTGTTGCTTTCAAGCTATCGCAATCTAGGTGTGTAACCAACGAAGCCCTTCACTGCCCATCACTTGGCATCTAGTTGTTCCCAACGGTAGACTGTTCACAACTGCCCAAAGACACAGGCAGTCCTTTTAGTTCGTTTCAAAACCTAGTGCAGACCCGCGAGCCAAAAGAGACCGGATATGCTTCCTAGAGTTCAAGAACCACAGGCACTAAGGTTGCATGGAATCTGTTGAATGCCTACCTCTGTCATGAGAAAAGCTGAACGTAAACTTGAGGCTAGATGTCCCATGCGGGTGGCCCATTCCCTGAAGATTCCCGAGGGATGAGCCACTACCAAGGAACGGCAACCTCCAAGTTTCTTTCCTAGAAACTCTCGTCATCACAATGGCAAATGTGCTATGAAGGGAAGATGTGCAAGTATAGTGTTTCTCAGGGAGAATTGAGCCTGCAACTCTCTAAATCCCAAGGAGGTAAATAAAGTATCCCTTCATGCCTTATGTTCAGAAGGGACCACTGAACATTGACCTGCTCTTTCTTTCTCTAGTTTGTACCTCGATGGTGCGTTAGAAGGGAGACACTTGAGTTGTTTCAACTTACCACATTCTAGAGGTTTAACAAAAGAAGCCTTTCACTGCCCTTTTTTGGCATAGAGTTGTCCTCAACTGAACGTCGCTCCCAAGTTCCAGAAGAGACTGGCAGTCCCTCGTGTGCATCTTGGATCCTAGTGCACACCCGCGTGTCCTAAGGCACCAGAAATGCTTCCTAGAGTAAAAGCACTGCTTTGACAAAAGCTGCATTGAACCTGCTGCCTGCTTACCATTGTGACGACAAAAGCAGAACGTTAGCTTGAGGCCAGTCGTCCCATGCGCTCAGCATATTCACTAACAATTGCTGAGTGAGGAGCACCTAGCAGGAATTGAAAGGCAACGTTTGTTTCACGGAAAATCACTTCTCCTGAAAAGGCAATCCTGCAGTGAAGAGAAGATGGGCAACTACACTGTTTATCATGTAACACAGAGGCCACAAGTGTCGACATTCCAATGTGGAAAATCAACTTCCCATCAGGCCTCAATCTCCAAGGGGAGGGCACAGCATCTTATGCTGCAGTTTCTGAGTACCTATTGGACATTCAGGTGACCAAGTAGACCTTTTAGTGAGTAAACTTTGCGATACAGGGAGTAGTGAGTGTGCTGAAAGGATTACAGAGTCATAGGTTAGTGAGGATTGGGTGTAAAATGTATCCCCGGAATACCTAGCTTTCAAGGGAAAATCTGTAATTTTTCAGGCTGCACTTAAAGTCCACTGGCTTGCCTGGGGTAGATTCCATCACGTGTGGGTTCCCAGAAGGAAGGGTAGGATCATTATATTTTTCGTGTGCTCGGGGATAGGCAGAAAAGCAGACACGTTTGGCACGAAGGAATGAACAGAACCCTGAGAGCTAGGTGTTTTCAAGCTGTCGCAATCTAGGCGTTTATCCAACAAAACCCTTCACTGCCGATGATTCGGCAACTAGCTCTTCCCAACGGTGCATTGCTCACAACGCCGCGAAGACACAGGCTGTCCTTTTTGTACGTATCAGATCTAGTGAAGACCCCCGAGTCCTAGGAGACCTGGAATGCTTCCCACAGCTCAACAACCACACTGAATAAGTCCACATGGCTTCTGCTGCATAACAACCTGTGACATGATACAAGAGGAATGTCAGCTTGAGGTTAATGGTCAAATGGGATCGCCAATGCACTGACGATTACTGAAGGATGAGCACCTACTAAAGAATGGCAACCTCCAAGTTTCCTTCCTAGAAACTCACTTGTCAGGGCAAAGCCATTTGTGCTATGAAGAGAACATGTGCAATTACAGTGTTTCTCAGGGAGAATTGAGCCCGACACTCTCTAAATCCCAAGGAGGTAAATAAAGTTTCCCTTCAAGCCTTATTCTCCAAAGGGCTCACAGAGCATTGACCCTGCTGTTTCTTTCTCATTTTGGCACCTCCAATGTGCTTACAAGTGAGATATTTGAGTTGTTGCAACTTACCACATTCTAGAGGTTTAAAAAAAGAAGCCCTTCACTGCCCATGACTCGGCATCTAGCTCTTGCCAAAGGTGCATTGCTCACAATTCCTCGAAATCACAGGCAGTCCTGCTTGTACGTTTCTCACCCTAGTGGAGACCCGCCAGTTTTAAGAGACCTGGAATGCTTCCTAAAGCTCAAGAACCACACTGAATAAGGCTACATGGATTCTGCTGCATGTCAACCTGTGGCATGATACAAGAGGAATGTTAGCTTGAGGCTAGTCGTCAAATGGGGTCGCCATTTCACTGAAGATTACCGAAGGATGAGCACCTCCCAAACAATGGCAACCTCCAAGTTTCTTTCCTAGAAACTCACTTGTCATCACAAAGGCAATTGTGCTATGAAGAGAACATGTGCAACTACAGTGTTTCTCAGGGAGAATTGAGCCCGCAACTCTCTAAATCCCAATGAGGAAAATAAAGTTTCCCTTCAAGCCTTATTTTCCAAAGGGCCTGCAGAGCATTGACCCTGTGGTTTCTTTCTCTATTTTGAACCTCCAAGGTGCTTTAGAAGGGAGATACTTGAGTTGTCTCAACTTGCCACAATCTAGACGTTTAACCAAAAAAGCCCTTCACTGCCCATGACTCGGCACCTAGCTGTTCCCAACGCTGCATTGCTCACGAAGGCCCAAACACACAGGCCGTCCTTCTTGTACGTTTCTCATCCTAGTGCAGACCCGCCAGTCCTAAGAGACCTGGAATGCTTCCATGAGTTCAAGAACCACACTGAATAACGCTACATGGATTCTGCTGCATGCCAATCTGTGGGAGGCTGCAAGAGGAACGTTAGCTTGAGGCTAGAGCTCAAACGGGTTCGCCAATTCACTGAGGATTACCGAAGGATGATCATCTGCCAAGGAATAGCAACCTCCAAGTCTCTTTCCTAGAAACTCACTTGTCATCACAAAGGCAATGGTGCACTGAAAGGAACATGTGTAAGTACAGTGTTTCTCAGGTAGAATTGGGCCCCAAACTCTCTAAACCCCAATGAGGAAAATAAAGTTTCCCTTCAAGCCTTACCTTATTTTCAAAAGGGTCCACAGAGTCTTGACCCTCCCATTTCTTTCCTTCTTTTGTACTAGAAAGGTGCTTTAGAAGGGCGATACTTCAGTTGTTTCAACTTGCCACAATCTAGAGGTTTAACCAAAGAAGCCCTTCACTGCCCATGACTCGGCAGCTAGCTGTTCCCAACGCTGCATTGCTCACAAAGGCCCAAACACACAGGCCGTCATTCTCGTACGTTGCTCATCCTAGTGAATACCCGCCAGTACTAAGAGACCTGGAATCCTTCCTAGAGCTCAAGAACCACACTGAATAAGATTCGGCTGCATGCCAATCTGTGTCATGATACAAGAGGAACGTTAGCTGTGGCTAGTGTTCAATGGGGTCGCCCATTCACTAAAGATTACTGAAGGATGAGCACCTACCAAAGAATGGCAACCTCCAAATTTCTTTCTTAGAAGTTCTCTCGTCATCAAAAAGGCAACTGTGCCATGAAGGGACCATGTGCAACTAGATTGTTTCTCAGTGAGAATTGATCCCGCAACTCTCTAAATCCCAATGAGGAAAATAAAGTTTCCCTTCAAGCCTTATATTCAAAAGCGCCCACAGAGCATTGACCCTGCTGTTTCTTTCTCTATTTTGTACTTCCAAGGTGCTCTAGAAGGGAGATACTTGAGTTGTTCCAACTTACTACGTTCTAGAGTTTAAGAAAGAAGCCCTTCACCTCCCAGGACTCGGAATCTAGCTGTTCCCAACGCTGCACTGCTCACAACACCCCAAAGACACAGGCCATCCTTCTTGTACGTTTCTCATCCTAGTGCAGCCCTGCCAGTACTAAGAGACCTGGAATGCTTCCCAGAGCTGAGGAACCAACCTGAATGAGGCTACATGTATTCTGCTGCATGCCAAGCTGTTGCATGATAGCAGAGGAACGTTTGCTTGAGGCTAGAGGTCAAACGGGTTCGCCAATTCACTGAACATTACCGAAGGATGAGCACCTACCAAGGAATGGTAACCTCCAAGTTTCTTTCCTAGAAACTCACTTGTCATCACAAAGGCAATTGTGCTATGAATGGAACATGTGCAACTACAGTGTTTCTCAGGGAGAATTGAGCATGCAACTCTCTAAATCCCAATGAGGAAAATAAAGTTTCCCTTCAAGCCTTATTTTCCAAAGGGCCAAAAGAGCATTGACCCTGCCGTTTCTTTCTCTATTTTGTACCTCTAAGGTGCTTTAGAAGGGAGATACTTGACTTGTTTCAACTTGCCAAAATCTAGGGGTTTAACCAAAGAAGCCCTTCACTGCCCATG
This sequence comes from Balaenoptera ricei, assembly GCF_028023285.1. NCBI lineage: Eukaryota > Metazoa > Chordata > Mammalia > Artiodactyla > Balaenopteridae > Balaenoptera > Balaenoptera ricei. The sequence goes on along the minus strand of NC_082649.1, from coordinate 48,295,961 downwards.
ACTCGGCATCTAGCTGTTCCCAACGCTGCATTGCTCACAAAGGCCCAAACAGACAGGCCGTACTTCTTGTACGTTTCTCTTCCTGGTGCAGACCCGCTAGTACTGAGAGGTCTGGAATCCTTCTTAGAGCCCAGGAACCACACTGAATAAGGCTACATGGATTCTGCTGCATGCAAACCTGTGGCATGATACAAGAGGAATGTTAGCTTGAAGCTAATGGTCAAAAGGGGTCGCCAATTCACTGTAGATTACCGAAGAATGCCACCTACCAAGGAATGGCAAGCTCCAAGTTTCTTTCTTGGAAAATCACTTGTCCTCACAGAGACCATCGTGCAATTAAGAGAAGATGGGCAACAACAGTGTTTACCAGGTAACACGGAGGCCGCAACTCTCCGCTTTGCAATGAGGAAAGTAAACTTTCCCAGGAAGCCTCAATATACATGGCGACGAAGCAGAATATTCCCCTGGCGTTTCTGACTCTCTTATTGCACATCCAGTGGACACAATGCACCATGACGTTGGTAACCATTGCCATGCTGGGAGTCGTGATTGTGGTGTAAGGATTTCAAGCTGATGGCTTAGTGGGGCCTAGGTGGCAATGTTTCTCTGGACTACCTCTCAGTTAAGGGAAACCCTGTAATTTCTGAAGCTGGTCGTGAAGTGTAGTTGCTGATTGAGGTAGACAGACTGCACGGATTAGTTCCCAGAAGCAACGGTAGGCTAATTGTGCTTTTCAGTGCAGCTCAGGTTTCCTCAAGAATGTAGACACGCTTTGCATGAAGGAAGGCATGGAACGTTGAGAACGGTGTTGCTTTCAAGCTATCGCAATCTAGGTGTGTAACCAACGAAGCCCTTCACTGCCCATCACTTGGCATCTAGTTGTTCCCAACGGTAGACTGTTCACAACTGCCCAAAGACACAGGCAGTCCTTTTAGTTCGTTTCAAAACCTAGTGCAGACCCGCGAGCCAAAAGAGACCGGATATGCTTCCTAGAGTTCAAGAACCACAGGCACTAAGGTTGCATGGAATCTGTTGAATGCCTACCTCTGTCATGAGAAAAGCTGAACGTAAACTTGAGGCTAGATGTCCCATGCGGGTGGCCCATTCCCTGAAGATTCCCGAGGGATGAGCCACTACCAAGGAACGGCAACCTCCAAGTTTCTTTCCTAGAAACTCTCGTCATCACAATGGCAAATGTGCTATGAAGGGAAGATGTGCAAGTATAGTGTTTCTCAGGGAGAATTGAGCCTGCAACTCTCTAAATCCCAAGGAGGTAAATAAAGTATCCCTTCATGCCTTATGTTCAGAAGGGACCACTGAACATTGACCTGCTCTTTCTTTCTCTAGTTTGTACCTCGATGGTGCGTTAGAAGGGAGACACTTGAGTTGTTTCAACTTACCACATTCTAGAGGTTTAACAAAAGAAGCCTTTCACTGCCCTTTTTTGGCATAGAGTTGTCCTCAACTGAACGTCGCTCCCAAGTTCCAGAAGAGACTGGCAGTCCCTCGTGTGCATCTTGGATCCTAGTGCACACCCGCGTGTCCTAAGGCACCAGAAATGCTTCCTAGAGTAAAAGCACTGCTTTGACAAAAGCTGCATTGAACCTGCTGCCTGCTTACCATTGTGACGACAAAAGCAGAACGTTAGCTTGAGGCCAGTCGTCCCATGCGCTCAGCATATTCACTAACAATTGCTGAGTGAGGAGCACCTAGCAGGAATTGAAAGGCAACGTTTGTTTCACGGAAAATCACTTCTCCTGAAAAGGCAATCCTGCAGTGAAGAGAAGATGGGCAACTACACTGTTTATCATGTAACACAGAGGCCACAAGTGTCGACATTCCAATGTGGAAAATCAACTTCCCATCAGGCCTCAATCTCCAAGGGGAGGGCACAGCATCTTATGCTGCAGTTTCTGAGTACCTATTGGACATTCAGGTGACCAAGTAGACCTTTTAGTGAGTAAACTTTGCGATACAGGGAGTAGTGAGTGTGCTGAAAGGATTACAGAGTCATAGGTTAGTGAGGATTGGGTGTAAAATGTATCCCCGGAATACCTAGCTTTCAAGGGAAAATCTGTAATTTTTCAGGCTGCACTTAAAGTCCACTGGCTTGCCTGGGGTAGATTCCATCACGTGTGGGTTCCCAGAAGGAAGGGTAGGATCATTATATTTTTCGTGTGCTCGGGGATAGGCAGAAAAGCAGACACGTTTGGCACGAAGGAATGAACAGAACCCTGAGAGCTAGGTGTTTTCAAGCTGTCGCAATCTAGGCGTTTATCCAACAAAACCCTTCACTGCCGATGATTCGGCAACTAGCTCTTCCCAACGGTGCATTGCTCACAACGCCGCGAAGACACAGGCTGTCCTTTTTGTACGTATCAGATCTAGTGAAGACCCCCGAGTCCTAGGAGACCTGGAATGCTTCCCACAGCTCAACAACCACACTGAATAAGTCCACATGGCTTCTGCTGCATAACAACCTGTGACATGATACAAGAGGAATGTCAGCTTGAGGTTAATGGTCAAATGGGATCGCCAATGCACTGACGATTACTGAAGGATGAGCACCTACTAAAGAATGGCAACCTCCAAGTTTCCTTCCTAGAAACTCACTTGTCAGGGCAAAGCCATTTGTGCTATGAAGAGAACATGTGCAATTACAGTGTTTCTCAGGGAGAATTGAGCCCGACACTCTCTAAATCCCAAGGAGGTAAATAAAGTTTCCCTTCAAGCCTTATTCTCCAAAGGGCTCACAGAGCATTGACCCTGCTGTTTCTTTCTCATTTTGGCACCTCCAATGTGCTTACAAGTGAGATATTTGAGTTGTTGCAACTTACCACATTCTAGAGGTTTAAAAAAAGAAGCCCTTCACTGCCCATGACTCGGCATCTAGCTCTTGCCAAAGGTGCATTGCTCACAATTCCTCGAAATCACAGGCAGTCCTGCTTGTACGTTTCTCACCCTAGTGGAGACCCGCCAGTTTTAAGAGACCTGGAATGCTTCCTAAAGCTCAAGAACCACACTGAATAAGGCTACATGGATTCTGCTGCATGTCAACCTGTGGCATGATACAAGAGGAATGTTAGCTTGAGGCTAGTCGTCAAATGGGGTCGCCATTTCACTGAAGATTACCGAAGGATGAGCACCTCCCAAACAATGGCAACCTCCAAGTTTCTTTCCTAGAAACTCACTTGTCATCACAAAGGCAATTGTGCTATGAAGAGAACATGTGCAACTACAGTGTTTCTCAGGGAGAATTGAGCCCGCAACTCTCTAAATCCCAATGAGGAAAATAAAGTTTCCCTTCAAGCCTTATTTTCCAAAGGGCCTGCAGAGCATTGACCCTGTGGTTTCTTTCTCTATTTTGAACCTCCAAGGTGCTTTAGAAGGGAGATACTTGAGTTGTCTCAACTTGCCACAATCTAGACGTTTAACCAAAAAAGCCCTTCACTGCCCATGACTCGGCACCTAGCTGTTCCCAACGCTGCATTGCTCACGAAGGCCCAAACACACAGGCCGTCCTTCTTGTACGTTTCTCATCCTAGTGCAGACCCGCCAGTCCTAAGAGACCTGGAATGCTTCCATGAGTTCAAGAACCACACTGAATAACGCTACATGGATTCTGCTGCATGCCAATCTGTGGGAGGCTGCAAGAGGAACGTTAGCTTGAGGCTAGAGCTCAAACGGGTTCGCCAATTCACTGAGGATTACCGAAGGATGATCATCTGCCAAGGAATAGCAACCTCCAAGTCTCTTTCCTAGAAACTCACTTGTCATCACAAAGGCAATGGTGCACTGAAAGGAACATGTGTAAGTACAGTGTTTCTCAGGTAGAATTGGGCCCCAAACTCTCTAAACCCCAATGAGGAAAATAAAGTTTCCCTTCAAGCCTTACCTTATTTTCAAAAGGGTCCACAGAGTCTTGACCCTCCCATTTCTTTCCTTCTTTTGTACTAGAAAGGTGCTTTAGAAGGGCGATACTTCAGTTGTTTCAACTTGCCACAATCTAGAGGTTTAACCAAAGAAGCCCTTCACTGCCCATGACTCGGCAGCTAGCTGTTCCCAACGCTGCATTGCTCACAAAGGCCCAAACACACAGGCCGTCATTCTCGTACGTTGCTCATCCTAGTGAATACCCGCCAGTACTAAGAGACCTGGAATCCTTCCTAGAGCTCAAGAACCACACTGAATAAGATTCGGCTGCATGCCAATCTGTGTCATGATACAAGAGGAACGTTAGCTGTGGCTAGTGTTCAATGGGGTCGCCCATTCACTAAAGATTACTGAAGGATGAGCACCTACCAAAGAATGGCAACCTCCAAATTTCTTTCTTAGAAGTTCTCTCGTCATCAAAAAGGCAACTGTGCCATGAAGGGACCATGTGCAACTAGATTGTTTCTCAGTGAGAATTGATCCCGCAACTCTCTAAATCCCAATGAGGAAAATAAAGTTTCCCTTCAAGCCTTATATTCAAAAGCGCCCACAGAGCATTGACCCTGCTGTTTCTTTCTCTATTTTGTACTTCCAAGGTGCTCTAGAAGGGAGATACTTGAGTTGTTCCAACTTACTACGTTCTAGAGTTTAAGAAAGAAGCCCTTCACCTCCCAGGACTCGGAATCTAGCTGTTCCCAACGCTGCACTGCTCACAACACCCCAAAGACACAGGCCATCCTTCTTGTACGTTTCTCATCCTAGTGCAGCCCTGCCAGTACTAAGAGACCTGGAATGCTTCCCAGAGCTGAGGAACCAACCTGAATGAGGCTACATGTATTCTGCTGCATGCCAAGCTGTTGCATGATAGCAGAGGAACGTTTGCTTGAGGCTAGAGGTCAAACGGGTTCGCCAATTCACTGAACATTACCGAAGGATGAGCACCTACCAAGGAATGGTAACCTCCAAGTTTCTTTCCTAGAAACTCACTTGTCATCACAAAGGCAATTGTGCTATGAATGGAACATGTGCAACTACAGTGTTTCTCAGGGAGAATTGAGCATGCAACTCTCTAAATCCCAATGAGGAAAATAAAGTTTCCCTTCAAGCCTTATTTTCCAAAGGGCCAAAAGAGCATTGACCCTGCCGTTTCTTTCTCTATTTTGTACCTCTAAGGTGCTTTAGAAGGGAGATACTTGACTTGTTTCAACTTGCCAAAATCTAGGGGTTTAACCAAAGAAGCCCTTCACTGCCCATGACTCGGCATCTAGCTGTTCCCAACGCTGCATTGCTCACAAAGGCCCAAACAGACAGGCCGTACTTCTTGTACGTTTCTCTTCCTGGTGCAGACCCGCTAGTACTGAGAGGTCTGGAATCCTTCTTAGAGCCCAGGAACCACACTGAATAAGGCTACATGGATTCTGCTGCATGCAAACCTGTGGCATGATACAAGAGGAATGTTAGCTTGAAGCTAATGGTCAAAAGGGGTCGCCAATTCACTGTAGATTACCGAAGAATGCCACCTACCAAGGAATGGCAAGCTCCAAGTTTCTTTCTTGGAAAATCACTTGTCCTCACAGAGACCATCGTGCAATTAAGAGAAGATGGGCAACAACAGTGTTTACCAGGTAACACGGAGGCCGCAACTCTCCGCTTTGCAATGAGGAAAGTAAACTTTCCCAGGAAGCCTCAATATACATGGCGACGAAGCAGAATATTCCCCTGGCGTTTCTGACTCTCTTATTGCACATCCAGTGGACACAATGCACCATGACGTTGGTAACCATTGCCATGCTGGGAGTCGTGATTGTGGTGTAAGGATTTCAAGCTGATGGCTTAGTGGGGCCTAGGTGGCAATGTTTCTCTGGACTACCTCTCAGTTAAGGGAAACCCTGTAATTTCTGAAGCTGGTCGTGAAGTGTAGTTGCTGATTGAGGTAGACAGACTGCACGGATTAGTTCCCAGAAGCAACGGTAGGCTAATTGTGCTTTTCAGTGCAGCTCAGGTTTCCTCAAGAATGTAGACACGCTTTGCATGAAGGAAGGCATGGAACGTTGAGAACGGTGTTGCTTTCAAGCTATCGCAATCTAGGTGTGTAACCAACGAAGCCCTTCACTGCCCATCACTTGGCATCTAGTTGTTCCCAACGGTAGACTGTTCACAACTGCCCAAAGACACAGGCAGTCCTTTTAGTTCGTTTCAAAACCTAGTGCAGACCCGCGAGCCAAAAGAGACCGGATATGCTTCCTAGAGTTCAAGAACCACAGGCACTAAGGTTGCATGGAATCTGTTGAATGCCTACCTCTGTCATGAGAAAAGCTGAACGTAAACTTGAGGCTAGATGTCCCATGCGGGTGGCCCATTCCCTGAAGATTCCCGAGGGATGAGCCACTACCAAGGAACGGCAACCTCCAAGTTTCTTTCCTAGAAACTCTCGTCATCACAATGGCAAATGTGCTATGAAGGGAAGATGTGCAAGTATAGTGTTTCTCAGGGAGAATTGAGCCTGCAACTCTCTAAATCCCAAGGAGGTAAATAAAGTATCCCTTCATGCCTTATGTTCAGAAGGGACCACTGAACATTGACCTGCTCTTTCTTTCTCTAGTTTGTACCTCGATGGTGCGTTAGAAGGGAGACACTTGAGTTGTTTCAACTTACCACATTCTAGAGGTTTAACAAAAGAAGCCTTTCACTGCCCTTTTTTGGCATAGAGTTGTCCTCAACTGAACGTCGCTCCCAAGTTCCAGAAGAGACTGGCAGTCCCTCGTGTGCATCTTGGATCCTAGTGCACACCCGCGTGTCCTAAGGCACCAGAAATGCTTCCTAGAGTAAAAGCACTGCTTTGACAAAAGCTGCATTGAACCTGCTGCCTGCTTACCATTGTGACGACAAAAGCAGAACGTTAGCTTGAGGCCAGTCGTCCCATGCGCTCAGCATATTCACTAACAATTGCTGAGTGAGGAGCACCTAGCAGGAATTGAAAGGCAACGTTTGTTTCACGGAAAATCACTTCTCCTGAAAAGGCAATCCTGCAGTGAAGAGAAGATGGGCAACTACACTGTTTATCATGTAACACAGAGGCCACAAGTGTCGACATTCCAATGTGGAAAATCAACTTCCCATCAGGCCTCAATCTCCAAGGGGAGGGCACAGCATCTTATGCTGCAGTTTCTGAGTACCTATTGGACATTCAGGTGACCAAGTAGACCTTTTAGTGAGTAAACTTTGCGATACAGGGAGTAGTGAGTGTGCTGAAAGGATTACAGAGTCATAGGTTAGTGAGGATTGGGTGTAAAATGTATCCCCGGAATACCTAGCTTTCAAGGGAAAATCTGTAATTTTTCAGGCTGCACTTAAAGTCCACTGGCTTGCCTGGGGTAGATTCCATCACGTGTGGGTTCCCAGAAGGAAGGGTAGGATCATTATATTTTTCGTGTGCTCGGGGATAGGCAGAAAAGCAGACACGTTTGGCACGAAGGAATGAACAGAACCCTGAGAGCTAGGTGTTTTCAAGCTGTCGCAATCTAGGCGTTTATCCAACAAAACCCTTCACTGCCGATGATTCGGCAACTAGCTCTTCCCAACGGTGCATTGCTCACAACGCCGCGAAGACACAGGCTGTCCTTTTTGTACGTATCAGATCTAGTGAAGACCCCCGAGTCCTAGGAGACCTGGAATGCTTCCCACAGCTCAACAACCACACTGAATAAGTCCACATGGCTTCTGCTGCATAACAACCTGTGACATGATACAAGAGGAATGTCAGCTTGAGGTTAATGGTCTAATGGGATCGCCAATGCACTGACGATTACTGAAGGATGAGCACCTACTAAAGAATGGCAACCTCCAAGTTTCCTTCCTAGAAACTCACTTGTCAGGGCAAAGCCATTTGTGCTATGAAGAGAACATGTGCAATTACAGTGTTTCTCAGGGAGAATTGAGCCCGACACTCTCTAAATCCCAAGGAGGTAAATAAAGTTTCCCTTCAAGCCTTATTCTCCAAAGGGCTCACAGAGCATTGACCCTGCTGTTTCTTTCTCATTTTGGCACCTCCAATGTGCTTACAAGTGAGATATTTGAGTTGTTGCAACTTACCACATTCTAGAGGTTTAAAAAAAGAAGCCCTTCACTGCCCATGACTCGGCATCTAGCTCTTGCCAAAGGTGCATTGCTCACAATTCCTCGAAATCACAGGCAGTCCTGCTTGTACGTTTCTCACCCTAGTGGAGACCCGCCAGTTTTAAGAGACCTGGAATGCTTCCTAAAGCTCAAGAACCACACTGAATAAGGCTACATGGATTCTGCTGCATGTCAACCTGTGGCATGATACAAGAGGAATGTTAGCTTGAGGCTAGTCGTCAAATGGGGTCGCCATTTCACTGAAGATTACCGAAGGATGAGCACCTCCCAAACAATGGCAACCTCCAAGTTTCTTTCCTAGAAACTCACTTGTCATCACAAAGGCAATTGTGCTATGAAGAGAACATGTGCAACTACAGTGTTTCTCAGGGAGAATTGAGCCCGCAACTCTCTAAATCCCAATGAGGAAAATAAAGTTTCCCTTCAAGCCTTATTTTCCAAAGGGCCTGCAGAGCATTGACCCTGTGGTTTCTTTCTCTATTTTGAACCTCCAAGGTGCTTTAGAAGGGAGATACTTGAGTTGTCTCAACTTGCCACAATCTAGACGTTTAACCAAAAAAGCCCTTCACTGCCCATGACTCGGCACCTAGCTGTTCCCAACGCTGCATTGCTCACGAAGGCCCAAACACACAGGCCGTCCTTCTTGTACGTTTCTCATCCTAGTGCAGACCCGCCAGTCCTAAGAGACCTGGAATGCTTCCATGAGTTCAAGAACCACACTGAATAACGCTACATGGATTCTGCTGCATGCCAATCTGTGGGAGGCTGCAAGAGGAACGTTAGCTTGAGGCTAGAGCTCAAACGGGTTCGCCAATTCACTGAGGATTACCGAAGGATGATCATCTGCCAAGGAATAGCAACCTCCAAGTCTCTTTCCTAGAAACTCACTTGTCATCACAAAGGCAATGGTGCACTGAAAGGAACATGTGTAAGTACAGTGTTTCTCAGGTAGAATTGGGCCCCAAACTCTCTAAACCCCAATGAGGAAAATAAAGTTTCCCTTCAAGCCTTACCTTATTTTCAAAAGGGTCCACAGAGTCTTGACCCTCCCATTTCTTTCCTTCTTTTGTACTAGAAAGGTGCTTTAGAAGGGCGATACTTCAGTTGTTTCAACTTGCCACAATCTAGAGGTTTAACCAAAGAAGCCCTTCACTGCCCATGACTCGGCAGCTAGCTGTTCCCAACGCTGCATTGCTCACAAAGGCCCAAACACACAGGCCGTCATTCTCGTACGTTGCTCATCCTAGTGAATACCCGCCAGTACTAAGAGACCTGGAATCCTTCCTAGAGCTCAAGAACCACACTGAATAAGATTCGGCTGCATGCCAATCTGTGTCATGATACAAGAGGAACGTTAGCTGTGGCTAGTGTTCAATGGGGTCGCCCATTCACTAAAGATTACTGAAGGATGAGCACCTACCAAAGAATGGCAACCTCCAAATTTCTTTCTTAGAAGTTCTCTCGTCATCAAAAAGGCAACTGTGCCATGAAGGGACCATGTGCAACTAGATTGTTTCTCAGTGAGAATTGATCCCGCAACTCTCTAAATCCCAATGAGGAAAATAAAGTTTCCCTTCAAGCCTTATATTCAAAAGCGCCCACAGAGCATTGACCCTGCTGTTTCTTTCTCTATTTTGTACTTCCAAGGTGCTCTAGAAGGGAGATACTTGAGTTGTTCCAACTTACTACGTTCTAGAGTTTAAGAAAGAAGCCCTTCACCTCCCAGGACTCGGAATCTAGCTGTTCCCAACGCTGCACTGCTCACAACACCCCAAAGACACAGGCCATCCTTCTTGTACGTTTCTCATCCTAGTGCAGCCCTGCCAGTACTAAGAGACCTGGAATGCTTCCCAGAGCTGAGGAACCAACCTGAATGAGGCTACATGTATTCTGCTGCATGCCAAGCTGTTGCATGATAGCAGAGGAACGTTTGCTTGAGGCTAGAGGTCAAACGGGTTCGCCAATTCACTGAACATTACCGAAGGATGAGCACCTACCAAGGAATGGTAACCTCCAAGTTTCTTTCCTAGAAACTCACTTGTCATCACAAAGGCAATTGTGCTATGAATGGAACATGTGCAACTACAGTGTTTCTCAGGGAGAATTGAGCATGCAACTCTCTAAATCCCAATGAGGAAAATAAAGTTTCCCTTCAAGCCTTATTTTCCAAAGGGCCAAAAGAGCATTGACCCTGCCGTTTCTTTCTCTATTTTGTACCTCTAAGGTGCTTTAGAAGGGAGATACTTGACTTGTTTCAACTTGCCAAAATCTAGGGGTTTAACCAAAGAAGCCCTTCACTGCCCATGACTCGGCATCTAGCTGTTCCCAACGCTGCATTGCTCACAAAGGCCCAAACAGACAGGCCGTACTTCTTGTACGTTTCTCTTCCTGGTGCAGACCCGCTAGTACTGAGAGGTCTGGAATCCTTCTTAGAGCCCAGGAACCACACTGAATAAGGCTACATGGATTCTGCTGCATGCAAACCTGTGGCATGATACAAGAGGAATGTTAGCTTGAAGCTAATGGTCAAAAGGGGTCGCCAATTCACTGTAGATTACCGAAGAATGCCACCTACCAAGGAATGGCAAGCTCCAAGTTTCTTTCTTGGAAAATCACTTGTCCTCACAGAGACCATCGTGCAATTAAGAGAAGATGGGCAACAACAGTGTTTACCAGGTAACACGGAGGCCGCAACTCTCCGCTTTGCAATGAGGAAAGTAAACTTTCCCAGGAAGCCTCAATATACATGGCGACGAAGCAGAATATTCCCCTGGCGTTTCTGACTCTCTTATTGCACATCCAGTGGACACAATGCACCATGACGTTGGTAACCATTGCCATGCTGGGAGTCGTGATTGTGGTGTAAGGATTTCAAGCTGATGGCTTAGTGGGGCCTAGGTGGCAATGTTTCTCTGGACTACCTCTCAGTTAAGGGAAACCCTGTAATTTCTGAAGCTGGTCGTGAAGTGTAGTTGCTGATTGAGGTAGACAGACTGCACGGATTAGTTCCCAGAAGCAACGGTAGGCTAATTGTGCTTTTCAGTGCAGCTCAGGTTTCCTCAAGAATGTAGACACGCTTTGCATGAAGGAAGGCATGGAACGTTGAGAACGGTGTTGCTTTCAAGCTATCGCAATCTAGGTGTGTAACCAACGAAGCCCTTCACTGCCCATCACTTGGCATCTAGTTGTTCCCAACGGTAGACTGTTCACAACTGCCCAAAGACACAGGCAGTCCTTTTAGTTCGTTTCAAAACCTAGTGCAGACCCGCGAGCCAAAAGAGACCGGATATGCTTCCTAGAGTTCAAGAACCACAGGCACTAAGGTTGCATGGAATCTGTTGAATGCCTACCTCTGTCATGAGAAAAGCTGAACGTAAACTTGAGGCTAGATGTCCCATGCGGGTGGCCCATTCCCTGAAGATTCCCGAGGGATGAGCCACTACCAAGGAACGGCAACCTCCAAGTTTCTTTCCTAGAAACTCTCGTCATCACAATGGCAAATGTGCTATGAAGGGAAGATGTGCAAGTATAGTGTTTCTCAGGGAGAATTGAGCCTGCAACTCTCTAAATCCCAAGGAGGTAAATAAAGTATCCCTTCATGCCTTATGTTCAGAAGGGACCACTGAACATTGACCTGCTCTTTCTTTCTCTAGTTTGTACCTCGATGGTGCGTTAGAAGGGAGACACTTGAGTTGTTTCAACTTACCACATTCTAGAGGTTTAACAAAAGAAGCCTTTCACTGCCCTTTTTTGGCATAGAGTTGTCCTCAACTGAACGTCGCTCCCAAGTTCCAGAAGAGACTGGCAGTCCCTCGTGTGCATCTTGGATCCTAGTGCACACCCGCGTGTCCTAAGGCACCAGAAATGCTTCCTAGAGTAAAAGCACTGCTTTGACAAAAGCTGCATTGAACCTGCTGCCTGCTTACCATTGTGACGACAAAAGCAGAACGTTAGCTTGAGGCCAGTCGTCCCATGCGCTCAGCATATTCACTAACAATTGCTGAGTGAGGAGCACCTAGCAGGAATTGAAAGGCAACGTTTGTTTCACGGAAAATCACTTCTCCTGAAAAGGCAATCCTGCAGTGAAGAGAAGATGGGCAACTACACTGTTTATCATGTAACACAGAGGCCACAAGTGTCGACATTCCAATGTGGAAAATCAACTTCCCATCAGGCCTCAATCTCCAAGGGGAGGGCACAGCATCTTATGCTGCAGTTTCTGAGTACCTATTGGACATTCAGGTGACCAAGTAGACCTTTTAGTGAGTAAACTTTGCGATACAGGGAGTAGTGAGTGTGCTGAAAGGATTACAGAGTCATAGGTTAGTGAGGATTGGGTGTAAAATGTATCCCCGGAATACCTAGCTTTCAAGGGAAAATCTGTAATTTTTCAGGCTGCACTTAAAGTCCACTGGCTTGCCTGGGGTAGATTCCATCACGTGTGGGTTCCCAGAAGGAAGGGTAGGATCATTATATTTTTCGTGTGCTCGGGGATAGGCAGAAAAGCAGACACGTTTGGCACGAAGGAATGAACAGAACCCTGAGAGCTAGGTGTTTTCAAGCTGTCGCAATCTAGGCGTTTATCCAACAAAACCCTTCACTGCCGATGATTCGGCAACTAGCTCTTCCCAACGGTGCATTGCTCACAACGCCGCGAAGACACAGGCTGTCCTTTTTGTACGTATCAGATCTAGTGAAGACCCCCGAGTCCTAGGAGACCTGGAATGCTTCCCACAGCTCAACAACCACACTGAATAAGTCCACATGGCTTCTGCTGCATAACAACCTGTGACATGATACAAGAGGAATGTCAGCTTGAGGTTAATGGTCAAATGGGATCGCCAATGCACTGACGATTACTGAAGGATGAGCACCTACTAAAGAATGGCAACCTCCAAGTTTCCTTCCTAGAAACTCACTTGTCAGGGCAAAGCCATTTGTGCTATGAAGAGAACATGTGCAATTACAGTGTTTCTCAGGGAGAATTGAGCCCGACACTCTCTAAATCCCAAGGAGGTAAATAAAGTTTCCCTTCAAGCCTTATTCTCCAAAGGGCTCACAGAGCATTGACCCTGCTGTTTCTTTCTCATTTTGGCACCTCCAATGTGCTTACAAGTGAGATATTTGAGTTGTTGCAACTTACCACATTCTAGAGGTTTAAAAAAAGAAGCCCTTCACTGCCCATGACTCGGCATCTAGCTCTTGCCAAAGGTGCATTGCTCACAATTCCTCGAAATCACAGGCAGTCCTGCTTGTACGTTTCTCACCCTAGTGGAGACCCGCCAGTTTTAAGAGACCTGGAATGCTTCCTAAAGCTCAAGAACCACACTGAATAAGGCTACATGGATTCTGCTGCATGTCAACCTGTGGCATGATACAAGAGGAATGTTAGCTTGAGGCTAGTCGTCAAATGGGGTCGCCATTTCACTGAAGATTACCGAAGGATGAGCACCTCCCAAACAATGGCAACCTCCAAGTTTCTTTCCTAGAAACTCACTTGTCATCACAAAGGCAATTGTGCTATGAAGAGAACATGTGCAACTACAGTGTTTCTCAGGGAGAATTGAGCCCGCAACTCTCTAAATCCCAATGAGGAAAATAAAGTTTCCCTTCAAGCCTTATTTTCCAAAGGGCCTGCAGAGCATTGACCCTGTGGTTTCTTTCTCTATTTTGAACCTCCAAGGTGCTTTAGAAGGGAGATACTTGAGTTGTCTCAACTTGCCACAATCTAGACGTTTAACCAAAAAAGCCCTTCACTGCCCATGACTCGGCACCTAGCTGTTCCCAACGCTGCATTGCTCACGAAGGCCCAAACACACAGGCCGTCCTTCTTGTACGTTTCTCATCCTAGTGCAGACCCGCCAGTCCTAAGAGACCTGGAATGCTTCCATGAGTTCAAGAACCACACTGAATAACGCTACATGGATTCTGCTGCATGCCAATCTGTGGGAGGCTGCAAGAGGAACGTTAGCTTGAGGCTAGAGCTCAAACGGGTTCGCCAATTCACTGAGGATTACCGAAGGATGATCATCTGCCAAGGAATAGCAACCTCCAAGTCTCTTTCCTAGAAACTCACTTGTCATCACAAAGGCAATGGTGCACTGAAAGGAACATGTGTAAGTACAGTGTTTCTCAGGTAGAATTGGGCCCCAAACTCTCTAAACCCCAATGAGGAAAATAAAGTTTCCCTTCAAGCCTTACCTTATTTTCAAAAGGGTCCACAGAGTCTTGACCCTCCCATTTCTTTCCTTCTTTTGTACTAGAAAGGTGCTTTAGAAGGGCGATACTTCAGTTGTTTCAACTTGCCACAATCTAGAGGTTTAACCAAAGAAGCCCTTCACTGCCCATGACTCGGCAGCTAGCTGTTCCCAACGCTGCATTGCTCACAAAGGCCCAAACACACAGGCCGTCATTCTCGTACGTTGCTCATCCTAGTGAATACCCGCCAGTACTAAGAGACCTGGAATCCTTCCTAGAGCTCAAGAACCACACTGAATAAGATTCGGCTGCATGCCAATCTGTGTCATGATACAAGAGGAACGTTAGCTGTGGCTAGTGTTCAATGGGGTCGCCCATTCACTAAAGATTACTGAAGGATGAGCACCTACCAAAGAATGGCAACCTCCAAATTTCTTTCTTAGAAGTTCTCTCGTCATCAAAAAGGCAACTGTGCCATGAAGGGACCATGTGCAACTAGATTGTTTCTCAGTGAGAATTGATCCCGCAACTCTCTAAATCCCAATGAGGAAAATAAAGTTTCCCTTCAAGCCTTATATTCAAAAGCGCCCACAGAGCATTGACCCTGCTGTTTCTTTCTCTATTTTGTACTTCCAAGGTGCTCTAGAAGGGAGATACTTGAGTTGTTCCAACTTACTACGTTCTAGAGTTTAAGAAAGAAGCCCTTCACCTCCCAGGACTCGGAATCTAGCTGTTCCCAACGCTGCACTGCTCACAACACCCCAAAGACACAGGCCATCCTTCTTGTACGTTTCTCATCCTAGTGCAGCCCTGCCAGTACTAAGAGACCTGGAATGCTTCCCAGAGCTGAGGAACCAACCTGAATGAGGCTACATGTATTCTGCTGCATGCCAAGCTGTTGCATGATAGCAGAGGAACGTTTGCTTGAGGCTAGAGGTCAAACGGGTTCGCCAATTCACTGAACATTACCGAAGGATGAGCACCTACCAAGGAATGGTAACCTCCAAGTTTCTTTCCTAGAAACTCACTTGTCATCACAAAGGCAATTGTGCTATGAATGGAACATGTGCAACTACAGTGTTTCTCAGGGAGAATTGAGCATGCAACTCTCTAAATCCCAATGAGGAAAATAAAGTTTCCCTTCAAGCCTTATTTTCCAAAGGGCCAAAAGAGCATTGACCCTGCCGTTTCTTTCTCTATTTTGTACCTCTAAGGTGCTTTAGAAGGGAGATACTTGACTTGTTTCAACTTGCCAAAATCTAGGGGTTTAACCAAAGAAGCCCTTCACTGCCCATGACTCGGCATCTAGCTGTTCCCAACGCTGCATTGCTCACAAAGGCCCAAACAGACAGGCCGTACTTCTTGTACGTTTCTCTTCCTGGTGCAGACCCGCTAGTACTGAGAGGTCTGGAATCCTTCTTAGAGCCCAGGAACCACACTGAATAAGGCTACATGGATTCTGCTGCATGCAAACCTGTGGCATGATACAAGAGGAATGTTAGCTTGAAGCTAATGGTCAAAAGGGGTCGCCAATTCACTGTAGATTACCGAAGAATGCCACCTACCAAGGAATGGCAAGCTCCAAGTTTCTTTCTTGGAAAATCACTTGTCCTCACAGAGACCATCGTGCAATTAAGAGAAGATGGGCAACAACAGTGTTTACCAGGTAACACGGAGGCCGCAACTCTCCGCTTTGCAATGAGGAAAGTAAACTTTCCCAGGAAGCCTCAATATACATGGCGACGAAGCAGAATATTCCCCTGGCGTTTCTGACTCTCTTATTGCACATCCAGTGGACACAATGCACCATGACGTTGGTAACCATTGCCATGCTGGGAGTCGTGATTGTGGTGTAAGGATTTCAAGCTGATGGCTTAGTGGGGCCTAGGTGGCAATGTTTCTCTGGACTACCTCTCAGTTAAGGGAAACCCTGTAATTTCTGAAGCTGGTCGTGAAGTGTAGTTGCTGATTGAGGTAGACAGACTGCACGGATTAGTTCCCAGAAGCAACGGTAGGCTAATTGTGCTTTTCAGTGCAGCTCAGGTTTCCTCAAGAATGTAGACACGCTTTGCATGAAGGAAGGCATGGAACGTTGAGAACGGTGTTGCTTTCAAGCTATCGCAATCTAGGTGTGTAACCAACGAAGCCCTTCACTGCCCATCACTTGGCATCTAGTTGTTCCCAACGGTAGACTGTTCACAACTGCCCAAAGACACAGGCAGTCCTTTTAGTTCGTTTCAAAACCTAGTGCAGACCCGCGAGCCAAAAGAGACCGGATATGCTTCCTAGAGTTCAAGAACCACAGGCACTAAGGTTGCATGGAATCTGTTGAATGCCTACCTCTGTCATGAGAAAAGCTGAACGTAAACTTGAGGCTAGATGTCCCATGCGGGTGGCCCATTCCCTGAAGATTCCCGAGGGATGAGCCACTACCAAGGAACGGCAACCTCCAAGTTTCTTTCCTAGAAACTCTCGTCATCACAATGGCAAATGTGCTATGAAGGGAAGATGTGCAAGTATAGTGTTTCTCAGGGAGAATTGAGCCTGCAACTCTCTAAATCCCAAGGAGGTAAATAAAGTATCCCTTCATGCCTTATGTTCAGAAGGGACCACTGAACATTGACCTGCTCTTTCTTTCTCTAGTTTGTACCTCGATGGTGCGTTAGAAGGGAGACACTTGAGTTGTTTCAACTTACCACATTCTAGAGGTTTAACAAAAGAAGCCTTTCACTGCCCTTTTTTGGCATAGAGTTGTCCTCAACTGAACGTCGCTCCCAAGTTCCAGAAGAGACTGGCAGTCCCTCGTGTGCATCTTGGATCCTAGTGCACACCCGCGTGTCCTAAGGCACCAGAAATGCTTCCTAGAGTAAAAGCACTGCTTTGACAAAAGCTGCATTGAACCTGCTGCCTGCTTACCATTGTGACGACAAAAGCAGAACGTTAGCTTGAGGCCAGTCGTCCCATGCGCTCAGCATATTCACTAACAATTGCTGAGTGAGGAGCACCTAGCAGGAATTGAAAGGCAACGTTTGTTTCACGGAAAATCACTTCTCCTGAAAAGGCAATCCTGCAGTGAAGAGAAGATGGGCAACTACACTGTTTATCATGTAACACAGAGGCCACAAGTGTCGACATTCCAATGTGGAAAATCAACTTCCCATCAGGCCTCAATCTCCAAGGGGAGGGCACAGCATCTTATGCTGCAGTTTCTGAGTACCTATTGGACATTCAGGTGACCAAGTAGACCTTTTAGTGAGTAAACTTTGCGATACAGGGAGTAGTGAGTGTGCTGAAAGGATTACAGAGTCATAGGTTAGTGAGGATTGGGTGTAAAATGTATCCCCGGAATACCTAGCTTTCAAGGGAAAATCTGTAATTTTTCAGGCTGCACTTAAAGTCCACTGGCTTGCCTGGGGTAGATTCCATCACGTGTGGGTTCCCAGAAGGAAGGGTAGGATCATTATATTTTTCGTGTGCTCGGGGATAGGCAGAAAAGCAGACACGTTTGGCACGAAGGAATGAACAGAACCCTGAGAGCTAGGTGTTTTCAAGCTGTCGCAATCTAGGCGTTTATCCAACAAAACCCTTCACTGCCGATGATTCGGCAACTAGCTCTTCCCAACGGTGCATTGCTCACAACGCCGCGAAGACACAGGCTGTCCTTTTTGTACGTATCAGATCTAGTGAAGACCCCCGAGTCCTAGGAGACCTGGAATGCTTCCCACAGCTCAACAACCACACTGAATAAGTCCACATGGCTTCTGCTGCATAACAACCTGTGACATGATACAAGAGGAATGTCAGCTTGAGGTTAATGGTCTAATGGGATCGCCAATGCACTGACGATTACTGAAGGATGAGCACCTACTAAAGAATGGCAACCTCCAAGTTTCCTTCCTAGAAACTCACTTGTCAGGGCAAAGCCATTTGTGCTATGAAGAGAACATGTGCAATTACAGTGTTTCTCAGGGAGAATTGAGCCCGACACTCTCTAAATCCCAAGGAGGTAAATAAAGTTTCCCTTCAAGCCTTATTCTCCAAAGGGCTCACAGAGCATTGACCCTGCTGTTTCTTTCTCATTTTGGCACCTCCAATGTGCTTACAAGTGAGATATTTGAGTTGTTGCAACTTACCACATTCTAGAGGTTTAAAAAAAGAAGCCCTTCACTGCCCATGACTCGGCATCTAGCTCTTGCCAAAGGTGCATTGCTCACAATTCCTCGAAATCACAGGCAGTCCTGCTTGTACGTTTCTCACCCTAGTGGAGACCCGCCAGTTTTAAGAGACCTGGAATGCTTCCTAAAGCTCAAGAACCACACTGAATAAGGCTACATGGATTCTGCTGCATGTCAACCTGTGGCATGATACAAGAGGAATGTTAGCTTGAGGCTAGTCGTCAAATGGGGTCGCCATTTCACTGAAGATTACCGAAGGATGAGCACCTCCCAAACAATGGCAACCTCCAAGTTTCTTTCCTAGAAACTCACTTGTCATCACAAAGGCAATTGTGCTATGAAGAGAACATGTGCAACTACAGTGTTTCTCAGGGAGAATTGAGCCCGCAACTCTCTAAATCCCAATGAGGAAAATAAAGTTTCCCTTCAAGCCTTATTTTCCAAAGGGCCTGCAGAGCATTGACCCTGTGGTTTCTTTCTCTATTTTGAACCTCCAAGGTGCTTTAGAAGGGAGATACTTGAGTTGTCTCAACTTGCCACAATCTAGACGTTTAACCAAAAAAGCCCTTCACTGCCCATGACTCGGCACCTAGCTGTTCCCAACGCTGCATTGCTCACGAAGGCCCAAACACACAGGCCGTCCTTCTTGTACGTTTCTCATCCTAGTGCAGACCCGCCAGTCCTAAGAGACCTGGAATGCTTCCATGAGTTCAAGAACCACACTGAATAACGCTACATGGATTCTGCTGCATGCCAATCTGTGGGAGGCTGCAAGAGGAACGTTAGCTTGAGGCTAGAGCTCAAACGGGTTCGCCAATTCACTGAGGATTACCGAAGGATGATCATCTGCCAAGGAATAGCAACCTCCAAGTCTCTTTCCTAGAAACTCACTTGTCATCACAAAGGCAATGGTGCACTGAAAGGAACATGTGTAAGTACAGTGTTTCTCAGGTAGAATTGGGCCCCAAACTCTCTAAACCCCAATGAGGAAAATAAAGTTTCCCTTCAAGCCTTACCTTATTTTCAAAAGGGTCCACAGAGTCTTGACCCTCCCATTTCTTTCCTTCTTTTGTACTAGAAAGGTGCTTTAGAAGGGCGATACTTCAGTTGTTTCAACTTGCCACAATCTAGAGGTTTAACCAAAGAAGCCCTTCACTGCCCATGACTCGGCAGCTAGCTGTTCCCAACGCTGCATTGCTCACAAAGGCCCAAACACACAGGCCGTCATTCTCGTACGTTGCTCATCCTAGTGAATACCCGCCAGTACTAAGAGACCTGGAATCCTTCCTAGAGCTCAAGAACCACACTGAATAAGATTCGGCTGCATGCCAATCTGTGTCATGATACAAGAGGAACGTTAGCTGTGGCTAGTGTTCAATGGGGTCGCCCATTCACTAAAGATTACTGAAGGATGAGCACCTACCAAAGAATGGCAACCTCCAAATTTCTTTCTTAGAAGTTCTCTCGTCATCAAAAAGGCAACTGTGCCATGAAGGGACCATGTGCAACTAGATTGTTTCTCAGTGAGAATTGATCCCGCAACTCTCTAAATCCCAATGAGGAAAATAAAGTTTCCCTTCAAGCCTTATATTCAAAAGCGCCCACAGAGCATTGACCCTGCTGTTTCTTTCTCTATTTTGTACTTCCAAGGTGCTCTAGAAGGGAGATACTTGAGTTGTTCCAACTTACTACGTTCTAGAGTTTAAGAAAGAAGCCCTTCACCTCCCAGGACTCGGAATCTAGCTGTTCCCAACGCTGCACTGCTCACAACACCCCAAAGACACAGGCCATCCTTCTTGTACGTTTCTCATCCTAGTGCAGCCCTGCCAGTACTAAGAGACCTGGAATGCTTCCCAGAGCTGAGGAACCAACCTGAATGAGGCTACATGTATTCTGCTGCATGCCAAGCTGTTGCATGATAGCAGAGGAACGTTTGCTTGAGGCTAGAGGTCAAACGGGTTCGCCAATTCACTGAACATTACCGAAGGATGAGCACCTACCAAGGAATGGTAACCTCCAAGTTTCTTTCCTAGAAACTCACTTGTCATCACAAAGGCAATTGTGCTATGAATGGAACATGTGCAACTACAGTGTTTCTCAGGGAGAATTGAGCATGCAACTCTCTAAATCCCAATGAGGAAAATAAAGTTTCCCTTCAAGCCTTATTTTCCAAAGGGCCAAAAGAGCATTGACCCTGCCGTTTCTTTCTCTATTTTGTACCTCTAAGGTGCTTTAGAAGGGAGATACTTGACTTGTTTCAACTTGCCAAAATCTAGGGGTTTAACCAAAGAAGCCCTTCACTGCCCATGACTCGGCATCTAGCTGTTCCCAACGCTGCATTGCTCACAAAGGCCCAAACAGACAGGCCGTACTTCTTGTACGTTTCTCTTCCTGGTGCAGACCCGCTAGTACTGAGAGGTCTGGAATCCTTCTTAGAGCCCAGGAACCACACTGAATAAGGCTACATGGATTCTGCTGCATGCAAACCTGTGGCATGATACAAGAGGAATGTTAGCTTGAAGCTAATGGTCAAAAGGGGTCGCCAATTCACTGTAGATTACCGAAGAATGCCACCTACCAAGGAATGGCAAGCTCCAAGTTTCTTTCTTGGAAAATCACTTGTCCTCACAGAGACCATCGTGCAATTAAGAGAAGATGGGCAACAACAGTGTTTACCAGGTAACACGGAGGCCGCAACTCTCCGCTTTGCAATGAGGAAAGTAAACTTTCCCAGGAAGCCTCAATATACATGGCGACGAAGCAGAATATTCCCCTGGCGTTTCTGACTCTCTTATTGCACATCCAGTGGACACAATGCACCATGACGTTGGTAACCATTGCCATGCTGGGAGTCGTGATTGTGGTGTAAGGATTTCAAGCTGATGGCTTAGTGGGGCCTAGGTGGCAATGTTTCTCTGGACTACCTCTCAGTTAAGGGAAACCCTGTAATTTCTGAAGCTGGTCGTGAAGTGTAGTTGCTGATTGAGGTAGACAGACTGCACGGATTAGTTCCCAGAAGCAACGGTAGGCTAATTGTGCTTTTCAGTGCAGCTCAGGTTTCCTCAAGAATGTAGACACGCTTTGCATGAAGGAAGGCATGGAACGTTGAGAACGGTGTTGCTTTCAAGCTATCGCAATCTAGGTGTGTAACCAACGAAGCCCTTCACTGCCCATCACTTGGCATCTAGTTGTTCCCAACGGTAGACTGTTCACAACTGCCCAAAGACACAGGCAGTCCTTTTAGTTCGTTTCAAAACCTAGTGCAGACCCGCGAGCCAAAAGAGACCGGATATGCTTCCTAGAGTTCAAGAACCACAGGCACTAAGGTTGCATGGAATCTGTTGAATGCCTACCTCTGTCATGAGAAAAGCTGAACGTAAACTTGAGGCTAGATGTCCCATGCGGGTGGCCCATTCCCTGAAGATTCCCGAGGGATGAGCCACTACCAAGGAACGGCAACCTCCAAGTTTCTTTCCTAGAAACTCTCGTCATCACAATGGCAAATGTGCTATGAAGGGAAGATGTGCAAGTATAGTGTTTCTCAGGGAGAATTGAGCCTGCAACTCTCTAAATCCCAAGGAGGTAAATAAAGTATCCCTTCATGCCTTATGTTCAGAAGGGACCACTGAACATTGACCTGCTCTTTCTTTCTCTAGTTTGTACCTCGATGGTGCGTTAGAAGGGAGACACTTGAGTTGTTTCAACTTACCACATTCTAGAGGTTTAACAAAAGAAGCCTTTCACTGCCCTTTTTTGGCATAGAGTTGTCCTCAACTGAACGTCGCTCCCAAGTTCCAGAAGAGACTGGCAGTCCCTCGTGTGCATCTTGGATCCTAGTGCACACCCGCGTGTCCTAAGGCACCAGAAATGCTTCCTAGAGTAAAAGCACTGCTTTGACAAAAGCTGCATTGAACCTGCTGCCTGCTTACCATTGTGACGACAAAAGCAGAACGTTAGCTTGAGGCCAGTCGTCCCATGCGCTCAGCATATTCACTAACAATTGCTGAGTGAGGAGCACCTAGCAGGAATTGAAAGGCAACGTTTGTTTCACGGAAAATCACTTCTCCTGAAAAGGCAATCCTGCAGTGAAGAGAAGATGGGCAACTACACTGTTTATCATGTAACACAGAGGCCACAAGTGTCGACATTCCAATGTGGAAAATCAACTTCCCATCAGGCCTCAATCTCCAAGGGGAGGGCACAGCATCTTATGCTGCAGTTTCTGAGTACCTATTGGACATTCAGGTGACCAAGTAGACCTTTTAGTGAGTAAACTTTGCGATACAGGGAGTAGTGAGTGTGCTGAAAGGATTACAGAGTCATAGGTTAGTGAGGATTGGGTGTAAAATGTATCCCCGGAATACCTAGCTTTCAAGGGAAAATCTGTAATTTTTCAGGCTGCACTTAAAGTCCACTGGCTTGCCTGGGGTAGATTCCATCACGTGTGGGTTCCCAGAAGGAAGGGTAGGATCATTATATTTTTCGTGTGCTCGGGGATAGGCAGAAAAGCAGACACGTTTGGCACGAAGGAATGAACAGAACCCTGAGAGCTAGGTGTTTTCAAGCTGTCGCAATCTAGGCGTTTATCCAACAAAACCCTTCACTGCCGATGATTCGGCAACTAGCTCTTCCCAACGGTGCATTGCTCACAACGCCGCGAAGACACAGGCTGTCCTTTTTGTACGTATCAGATCTAGTGAAGACCCCCGAGTCCTAGGAGACCTGGAATGCTTCCCACAGCTCAACAACCACACTGAATAAGTCCACATGGCTTCTGCTGCATAACAACCTGTGACATGATACAAGAGGAATGTCAGCTTGAGGTTAATGGTCAAATGGGATCGCCAATGCACTGACGATTACTGAAGGATGAGCACCTACTAAAGAATGGCAACCTCCAAGTTTCCTTCCTAGAAACTCACTTGTCAGGGCAAAGCCATTTGTGCTATGAAGAGAACATGTGCAATTACAGTGTTTCTCAGGGAGAATTGAGCCCGACACTCTCTAAATCCCAAGGAGGTAAATAAAGTTTCCCTTCAAGCCTTATTCTCCAAAGGGCTCACAGAGCATTGACCCTGCTGTTTCTTTCTCATTTTGGCACCTCCAATGTGCTTACAAGTGAGATATTTGAGTTGTTGCAACTTACCACATTCTAGAGGTTTAAAAAAAGAAGCCCTTCACTGCCCATGACTCGGCATCTAGCTCTTGCCAAAGGTGCATTGCTCACAATTCCTCGAAATCACAGGCAGTCCTGCTTGTACGTTTCTCACCCTAGTGGAGACCCGCCAGTTTTAAGAGACCTGGAATGCTTCCTAAAGCTCAAGAACCACACTGAATAAGGCTACATGGATTCTGCTGCATGTCAACCTGTGGCATGATACAAGAGGAATGTTAGCTTGAGGCTAGTCGTCAAATGGGGTCGCCATTTCACTGAAGATTACCGAAGGATGAGCACCTCCCAAACAATGGCAACCTCCAAGTTTCTTTCCTAGAAACTCACTTGTCATCACAAAGGCAATTGTGCTATGAAGAGAACATGTGCAACTACAGTGTTTCTCAGGGAGAATTGAGCCCGCAACTCTCTAAATCCCAATGAGGAAAATAAAGTTTCCCTTCAAGCCTTATTTTCCAAAGGGCCTGCAGAGCATTGACCCTGTGGTTTCTTTCTCTATTTTGAACCTCCAAGGTGCTTTAGAAGGGAGATACTTGAGTTGTCTCAACTTGCCACAATCTAGACGTTTAACCAAAAAAGCCCTTCACTGCCCATGACTCGGCACCTAGCTGTTCCCAACGCTGCATTGCTCACGAAGGCCCAAACACACAGGCCGTCCTTCTTGTACGTTTCTCATCCTAGTGCAGACCCGCCAGTCCTAAGAGACCTGGAATGCTTCCATGAGTTCAAGAACCACACTGAATAACGCTACATGGATTCTGCTGCATGCCAATCTGTGGGAGGCTGCAAGAGGAACGTTAGCTTGAGGCTAGAGCTCAAACGGGTTCGCCAATTCACTGAGGATTACCGAAGGATGATCATCTGCCAAGGAATAGCAACCTCCAAGTCTCTTTCCTAGAAACTCACTTGTCATCACAAAGGCAATGGTGCACTGAAAGGAACATGTGTAAGTACAGTGTTTCTCAGGTAGAATTGGGCCCAAAACTCTCTAAACCCCAATGAGGAAAATAAAGTTTCCCTTCAAGCCTTACCTTATTTTCAAAAGGGTCCACAGAGTCTTGACCCTCCCATTTCTTTCCTTCTTTTGTACTAGAAAGGTGCTTTAGAAGGGCGATACTTCAGTTGTTTCAACTTGCCACAATCTAGAGGTTTAACCAAAGAAGCCCTTCACTGCCCATGACTCGGCAGCTAGCTGTTCCCAACGCTACATTGCTCACAAAGGCCCAAACACACAGGCCGTCATTCTCGTACGTTGCTCATCCTAGTGAATACCCGCCAGTACTAAGAGACCTGGAATCCTTCCTAGAGCTCAAGAACCACACTGAATAAGATTCGGCTGCATGCCAATCTGTGTCATGATACAAGAGGAACGTTAGCTGTGGCTAGTGTTCAATGGGGTCGCCCATTCACTAAAGATTACTGAAGGATGAGCACCTACCAAAGAATGGCAACCTCCAAATTTCTTTCTTAGAAGTTCTCTCGTCATCAAAAAGGCAACTGTGCCATGAAGGGACCATGTGCAACTAGATTGTTTCTCAGTGAGAATTGATCCCGCAACTCTCTAAATCCCAATGAGGAAAATAAAGTTTCCCTTCAAGCCTTATATTCAAAAGCGCCCACAGAGCATTGACCCTGCTGTTTCTTTCTCTATTTTGTACTTCCAAGGTGCTCTAGAAGGGAGATACTTGAGTTGTTCCAACTTACTACGTTCTAGAGTTTAAGAAAGAAGCCCTTCACCTCCCAGGACTCGGAATCTAGCTGTTCCCAACGCTGCACTGCTCACAACACCCCAAAGACACAGGCCATCCTTCTTGTACGTTTCTCATCCTAGTGCAGCCCTGCCAGTACTAAGAGACCTGGAATGCTTCCCAGAGCTGAGGAACCAACCTGAATGAGGCTACATGTATTCTGCTGCATGCCAAGCTGTTGCATGATAGCAGAGGAACGTTTGCTTGAGGCTAGAGGTCAAACGGGTTCGCCAATTCACTGAACATTACCGAAGGATGAGCACCTACCAAGGAATGGTAACCTCCAAGTTTCTTTCCTAGAAACTCACTTGTCATCACAAAGGCAATTGTGCTATGAATGGAACATGTGCAACTACAGTGTTTCTCAGGGAGAATTGAGCATGCAACTCTCTAAATCCCAATGAGGAAAATAAAGTTTCCCTTCAAGCCTTATTTTCCAAAGGGCCAAAAGAGCATTGACCCTGCCGTTTCTTTCTCTATTTTGTACCTCTAAGGTGCTTTAGAAGGGAGATACTTGACTTGTTTCAACTTGCCAAAATCTAGGGGTTTAACCAAAGAAGCCCTTCACTGCCCATGACTCGGCATCTAGCTGTTCCCAACGCTGCATTGCTCACAAAGGCCCAAACAGACAGGCCGTACTTCTTGTACGTTTCTCTTCCTGGTGCAGACCCGCTAGTACTGAGAGGTCTGGAATCCTTCTTAGAGCCCAGGAACCACACTGAATAAGGCTACATGGATTCTGCTGCATGCAAACCTGTGGCATGATACAAGAGGAATGTTAGCTTGAAGCTAATGGTCAAAAGGGGTCGCCAATTCACTGTAGATTACCGAAGAATGCCACCTACCAAGGAATGGCAAGCTCCAAGTTTCTTTCTTGGAAAATCACTTGTCCTCACAGAGACCATCGTGCAATTAAGAGAAGATGGGCAACAACAGTGTTTACCAGGTAACACGGAGGCCGCAACTCTCCGCTTTGCAATGAGGAAAGTAAACTTTCCCAGGAAGCCTCAATATACATGGCGACGAAGCAGAATATTCCCCTGGCGTTTCTGACTCTCTTATTGCACATCCAGTGGACACAATGGACCATGACGTTGGTAACCATTGCCATGCTGGGAGTCGTGATTGTGGTGTAAGGATTTCAAGCTGATGGCTTAGTGGGGCCTAGGTGGCAATGTTTCTCTGGACTACCTCTCAGTTAAGGGAAACCCTGTAATTTCTGAAGCTGGTCGTGAAGTGTAGTTGCTGATTGAGGTAGACAGACTGCACGGATTAGTTCCCAGAAGCAACGGTAGGCTAATTGTGCTTTTCAGTGCAGCTCAGGTTTCCTCAAGAATGTAGACACGCTTTGCATGAAGGAAGGCATGGAACGTTGAGAACGGTGTTGCTTTCAAGCTATCGCAATCTAGGTGTGTAACCAACGAAGCCCTTCACTGCCCATCACTTGGCATCTAGTTGTTCCCAACGGTAGACTGTTCACAACTGCCCAAAGACACAGGCAGTCCTTTTAGTTCGTTTCAAAACCTAGTGCAGACCCGCGAGCCAAAAGAGACCGGATATGCTTCCTAGAGTTCAAGAACCACAGGCACTAAGGTTGCATGGAATCTGTTGAATGCCTACCTCTGTCATGAGAAAAGCTGAACGTAAACTTGAGGCTAGATGTCCCATGCGGGTGGCCCATTCCCTGAAGATTCCCGAGGGATGAGCCACTACCAAGGAACGGCAACCTCCAAGTTTCTTTCCTAGAAACTCTCGTCATCACAATGGCAAATGTGCTATGAAGGGAAGATGTGCAAGTATAGTGTTTCTCAGGGAGAATTGAGCCTGCAACTCTCTAAATCCCAAGGAGGTAAATAAAGTATCCCTTCATGCCTTATGTTCAGAAGGGACCACTGAACATTGACCTGCTCTTTCTTTCTCTAGTTTGTACCTCGATGGTGCGTTAGAAGGGAGACACTTGAGTTGTTTCAACTTACCACATTCTAGAGGTTTAACAAAAGAAGCCTTTCACTGCCCTTTTTTGGCATAGAGTTGTCCTCAACTGAACGTCGCTCCCAAGTTCCAGAAGAGACTGGCAGTCCCTCGTGTGCATCTTGGATCCTAGTGCACACCCGCGTGTCCTAAGGCACCAGAAATGCTTCCTAGAGTAAAAGCACTGCTTTGACAAAAGCTGCATTGAACCTGCTGCCTGCTTACCATTGTGACGACAAAAGCAGAACGTTAGCTTGAGGCCAGTCGTCCCATGCGCTCAGCATATTCACTAACAATTGCTGAGTGAGGAGCACCTAGCAGGAATTGAAAGGCAACGTTTGTTTCACGGAAAATCACTTCTCCTGAAAAGGCAATCCTGCAGTGAAGAGAAGATGGGCAACTACACTGTTTATCATGTAACACAGAGGCCACAAGTGTCGACATTCCAATGTGGAAAATCAACTTCCCATCAGGCCTCAATCTCCAAGGGGAGGGCACAGCATCTTATGCTGCAGTTTCTGAGTACCTATTGGACATTCAGGTGACCAAGTAGACCTTTTAGTGAGTAAACTTTGCGATACAGGGAGTAGTGAGTGTGCTGAAAGGATTACAGAGTCATAGGTTAGTGAGGATTGGGTGTAAAATGTATCCCCGGAATACCTAGCTTTCAAGGGAAAATCTGTAATTTTTCAGGCTGCACTTAAAGTCCACTGGCTTGCCTGGGGTAGATTCCATCACGTGTGGGTTCCCAGAAGGAAGGGTAGGATCATTATATTTTTCGTGTGCTCGGGGATAGGCAGAAAAGCAGACACGTTTGGCACGAAGGAATGAACAGAACCCTGAGAGCTAGGTGTTTTCAAGCTGTCGCAATCTAGGCGTTTATCCAACAAAACCCTTCACTGCCGATGATTCGGCAACTAGCTCTTCCCAACGGTGCATTGCTCACAACGCCGCGAAGACACAGGCTGTCCTTTTTGTACGTATCAGATCTAGTGAAGACCCCCGAGTCCTAGGAGACCTGGAATGCTTCCCACAGCTCAACAACCACACTGAATAAGTCCACATGGCTTCTGCTGCATAACAACCTGTGACATGATACAAGAGGAATGTCAGCTTGAGGTTAATGGTCAAATGGGATCGCCAATGCACTGACGATTACTGAAGGATGAGCACCTACTAAAGAATGGCAACCTCCAAGTTTCCTTCCTAGAAACTCACTTGTCAGGGCAAAGCCATTTGTGCTATGAAGAGAACATGTGCAATTACAGTGTTTCTCAGGGAGAATTGAGCCCGACACTCTCTAAATCCCAAGGAGGTAAATAAAGTTTCCCTTCAAGCCTTATTCTCCAAAGGGCTCACAGAGCATTGACCCTGCTGTTTCTTTCTCATTTTGGCACCTCCAATGTGCTTACAAGTGAGATATTTGAGTTGTTGCAACTTACCACATTCTAGAGGTTTAAAAAAAGAAGCCCTTCACTGCCCATGACTCGGCATCTAGCTCTTGCCAAAGGTGCATTGCTCACAATTCCTCGAAATCACAGGCAGTCCTGCTTGTACGTTTCTCACCCTAGTGGAGACCCGCCAGTTTTAAGAGACCTGGAATGCTTCCTAAAGCTCAAGAACCACACTGAATAAGGCTACATGGATTCTGCTGCATGTCAACCTGTGGCATGATACAAGAGGAATGTTAGCTTGAGGCTAGTCGTCAAATGGGGTCGCCATTTCACTGAAGATTACCGAAGGATGAGCACCTCCCAAACAATGGCAACCTCCAAGTTTCTTTCCTAGAAACTCACTTGTCATCACAAAGGCAATTGTGCTATGAAGAGAACATGTGCAACTACAGTGTTTCTCAGGGAGAATTGAGCCCGCAACTCTCTAAATCCCAATGAGGAAAATAAAGTTTCCCTTCAAGCCTTATTTTCCAAAGGGCCTGCAGAGCATTGACCCTGTGGTTTCTTTCTCTATTTTGAACCTCCAAGGTGCTTTAGAAGGGAGATACTTGAGTTGTCTCAACTTGCCACAATCTAGACGTTTAACCAAAAAAGCCCTTCACTGCCCATGACTCGGCACCTAGCTGTTCCCAACGCTGCATTGCTCACGAAGGCCCAAACACACAGGCCGTCCTTCTTGTACGTTTCTCATCCTAGTGCAGACCCGCCAGTCCTAAGAGACCTGGAATGCTTCCATGAGTTCAAGAACCACACTGAATAACGCTACATGGATTCTGCTGCATGCCAATCTGTGGGAGGCTGCAAGAGGAACGTTAGCTTGAGGCTAGAGCTCAAACGGGTTCGCCAATTCACTGAGGATTACCGAAGGATGATCATCTGCCAAGGAATAGCAACCTCCAAGTCTCTTTCCTAGAAACTCACTTGTCATCACAAAGGCAATGGTGCACTGAAAGGAACATGTGTAAGTACAGTGTTTCTCAGGTAGAATTGGGCCCAAAACTCTCTAAACCCCAATGAGGAAAATAAAGTTTCCCTTCAAGCCTTACCTTATTTTCAAAAGGGTCCACAGAGTCTTGACCCTCCCATTTCTTTCCTTCTTTTGTACTAGAAAGGTGCTTTAGAAGGGCGATACTTCAGTTGTTTCAACTTGCCACAATCTAGAGGTTTAACCAAAGAAGCCCTTCACTGCCCATGACTCGGCAGCTAGCTGTTCCCAACGCTACATTGCTCACAAAGGCCCAAACACACAGGCCGTCATTCTCGTACGTTGCTCATCCTAGTGAATACCCGCCAGTACTAAGAGACCTGGAATCCTTCCTAGAGCTCAAGAACCACACTGAATAAGATTCGGCTGCATGCCAATCTGTGTCATGATACAAGAGGAACGTTAGCTGTGGCTAGTGTTCAATGGGGTCGCCCATTCACTAAAGATTACTGAAGGATGAGCACCTACCAAAGAATGGCAACCTCCAAATTTCTTTCTTAGAAGTTCTCTCGTCATCAAAAAGGCAACTGTGCCATGAAGGGACCATGTGCAACTAGATTGTTTCTCAGTGAGAATTGATCCCGCAACTCTCTAAATCCCAATGAGGAAAATAAAGTTTCCCTTCAAGCCTTATATTCAAAAGCGCCCACAGAGCATTGACCCTGCTGTTTCTTTCTCTATTTTGTACTTCCAAGGTGCTCTAGAAGGGAGATACTTGAGTTGTTCCAACTTACTACGTTCTAGAGTTTAAGAAAGAAGCCCTTCACCTCCCAGGACTCGGAATCTAGCTGTTCCCAACGCTGCACTGCTCACAACACCCCAAAGACACAGGCCATCCTTCTTGTACGTTTCTCATCCTAGTGCAGCCCTGCCAGTACTAAGAGACCTGGAATGCTTCCCAGAGCTGAGGAACCAACCTGAATGAGGCTACATGTATTCTGCTGCATGCCAAGCTGTTGCATGATAGCAGAGGAACGTTTGCTTGAGGCTAGAGGTCAAACGGGTTCGCCAATTCACTGAACATTACCGAAGGATGAGCACCTACCAAGGAATGGTAACCTCCAAGTTTCTTTCCTAGAAACTCACTTGTCATCACAAAGGCAATTGTGCTATGAATGGAACATGTGCAACTACAGTGTTTCTCAGGGAGAATTGAGCATGCAACTCTCTAAATCCCAATGAGGAAAATAAAGTTTCCCTTCAAGCCTTATTTTCCAAAGGGCCAAAAGAGCATTGACCCTGCCGTTTCTTTCTCTATTTTGTACCTCTAAGGTGCTTTAGAAGGGAGATACTTGACTTGTTTCAACTTGCCAAAATCTAGGGGTTTAACCAAAGAAGCCCTTCACTGCCCATGACTCGGCATCTAGCTGTTCCCAACGCTGCATTGCTCACAAAGGCCCAAACAGACAGGCCGTACTTCTTGTACGTTTCTCTTCCTGGTGCAGACCCGCTAGTACTGAGAGGTCTGGAATCCTTCTTAGAGCCCAGGAACCACACTGAATAAGGCTACATGGATTCTGCTGCATGCAAACCTGTGGCATGATACAAGAGGAATGTTAGCTTGAAGCTAATGGTCAAAAGGGGTCGCCAATTCACTGTAGATTACCGAAGAATGCCACCTACCAAGGAATGGCAAGCTCCAAGTTTCTTTCTTGGAAAATCACTTGTCCTCACAGAGACCATCGTGCAATTAAGAGAAGATGGGCAACAACAGTGTTTACCAGGTAACACGGAGGCCGCAACTCTCCGCTTTGCAATGAGGAAAGTAAACTTTCCCAGGAAGCCTCAATATACATGGCGACGAAGCAGAATATTCCCCTGGCGTTTCTGACTCTCTTATTGCACATCCAGTGGACACAATGCACCATGACGTTGGTAACCATTGCCATGCTGGGAGTCGTGATTGTGGTGTAAGGATTTCAAGCTGATGGCTTAGTGGGGCCTAGGTGGCAATGTTTCTCTGGACTACCTCTCAGTTAAGGGAAACCCTGTAATTTCTGAAGCTGGTCGTGAAGTGTAGTTGCTGATTGAGGTAGACAGACTGCACGGATTAGTTCCCAGAAGCAACGGTAGGCTAATTGTGCTTTTCAGTGCAGCTCAGGTTTCCTCAAGAATGTAGACACGCTTTGCATGAAGGAAGGCATGGAACGTTGAGAACGGTGTTGCTTTCAAGCTATCGCAATCTAGGTGTGTAACCAACGAAGCCCTTCACTGCCCATCACTTGGCATCTAGTTGTTCCCAACGGTAGACTGTTCACAACTGCCCAAAGACACAGGCAGTCCTTTTAGTTCGTTTCAAAACCTAGTGCAGACCCGCGAGCCAAAAGAGACCGGATATGCTTCCTAGAGTTCAAGAACCACAGGCACTAAGGTTGC
This sequence comes from Balaenoptera ricei, assembly GCF_028023285.1. Taxonomy (NCBI): domain Eukaryota; kingdom Metazoa; phylum Chordata; class Mammalia; order Artiodactyla; family Balaenopteridae; genus Balaenoptera; species Balaenoptera ricei. The sequence goes on along the minus strand of NC_082649.1, from coordinate 48,263,811 downwards.
ATGGAATCTGTTGAATGCCTACCTCTGTCATGAGAAAAGCTGAACGTAAACTTGAGGCTAGATGTCCCATGCGGGTGGCCCATTCCCTGAAGATTCCCGAGGGATGAGCCACTACCAAGGAACGGCAACCTCCAAGTTTCTTTCCTAGAAACTCTCGTCATCACAATGGCAAATGTGCTATGAAGGGAAGATGTGCAAGTATAGTGTTTCTCAGGGAGAATTGAGCCTGCAACTCTCTAAATCCCAAGGAGGTAAATAAAGTATCCCTTCATGCCTTATGTTCAGAAGGGACCACTGAACATTGACCTGCTCTTTCTTTCTCTAGTTTGTACCTCGATGGTGCGTTAGAAGGGAGACACTTGAGTTGTTTCAACTTACCACATTCTAGAGGTTTAACAAAAGAAGCCTTTCACTGCCCTTTTTTGGCATAGAGTTGTCCTCAACTGAACGTCGCTCCCAAGTTCCAGAAGAGACTGGCAGTCCCTCGTGTGCATCTTGGATCCTAGTGCACACCCGCGTGTCCTAAGGCACCAGAAATGCTTCCTAGAGTAAAAGCACTGCTTTGACAAAAGCTGCATTGAACCTGCTGCCTGCTTACCATTGTGACGACAAAAGCAGAACGTTAGCTTGAGGCCAGTCGTCCCATGCGCTCAGCATATTCACTAACAATTGCTGAGTGAGGAGCACCTAGCAGGAATTGAAAGGCAACGTTTGTTTCACGGAAAATCACTTCTCCTGAAAAGGCAATCCTGCAGTGAAGAGAAGATGGGCAACTACACTGTTTATCATGTAACACAGAGGCCACAAGTGTCGACATTCCAATGTGGAAAATCAACTTCCCATCAGGCCTCAATCTCCAAGGGGAGGGCACAGCATCTTATGCTGCAGTTTCTGAGTACCTATTGGACATTCAGGTGACCAAGTAGACCTTTTAGTGAGTAAACTTTGCGATACAGGGAGTAGTGAGTGTGCTGAAAGGATTACAGAGTCATAGGTTAGTGAGGATTGGGTGTAAAATGTATCCCCGGAATACCTAGCTTTCAAGGGAAAATCTGTAATTTTTCAGGCTGCACTTAAAGTCCACTGGCTTGCCTGGGGTAGATTCCATCACGTGTGGGTTCCCAGAAGGAAGGGTAGGATCATTATATTTTTCGTGTGCTCGGGGATAGGCAGAAAAGCAGACACGTTTGGCACGAAGGAATGAACAGAACCCTGAGAGCTAGGTGTTTTCAAGCTGTCGCAATCTAGGCGTTTATCCAACAAAACCCTTCACTGCCGATGATTCGGCAACTAGCTCTTCCCAACGGTGCATTGCTCACAACGCCGCGAAGACACAGGCTGTCCTTTTTGTACGTATCAGATCTAGTGAAGACCCCCGAGTCCTAGGAGACCTGGAATGCTTCCCACAGCTCAACAACCACACTGAATAAGTCCACATGGCTTCTGCTGCATAACAACCTGTGACATGATACAAGAGGAATGTCAGCTTGAGGTTAATGGTCAAATGGGATCGCCAATGCACTGACGATTACTGAAGGATGAGCACCTACTAAAGAATGGCAACCTCCAAGTTTCCTTCCTAGAAACTCACTTGTCAGGGCAAAGCCATTTGTGCTATGAAGAGAACATGTGCAATTACAGTGTTTCTCAGGGAGAATTGAGCCCGACACTCTCTAAATCCCAAGGAGGTAAATAAAGTTTCCCTTCAAGCCTTATTCTCCAAAGGGCTCACAGAGCATTGACCCTGCTGTTTCTTTCTCATTTTGGCACCTCCAATGTGCTTACAAGTGAGATATTTGAGTTGTTGCAACTTACCACATTCTAGAGGTTTAAAAAAAGAAGCCCTTCACTGCCCATGACTCGGCATCTAGCTCTTGCCAAAGGTGCATTGCTCACAATTCCTCGAAATCACAGGCAGTCATGCTTGTACGTTTCTCACCCTAGTGGAGACCCGCCAGTTTTAAGAGACCTGGAATGCTTCCTAAAGCTCAAGAACCACACTGAATAAGGCTACATGGATTCTGCTGCATGTCAACCTGTGGCATGATACAAGAGGAATGTTAGCTTGAGGCTAGTCGTCAAATGGGGTCGCCATTTCACTGAAGATTACCGAAGGATGAGCACCTCCCAAACAATGGCAACCTCCAAGTTTCTTTCCTAGAAACTCACTTGTCATCACAAAGGCAATTGTGCTATGAAGAGAACATGTGCAACTACAGTGTTTCTCAGGGAGAATTGAGCCCGCAACTCTCTAAATCCCAATGAGGAAAATAAAGTTTCCCTTCAAGCCTTATTTTCCAAAGGGCCTGCAGAGCATTGACCCTGTGGTTTCTTTCTCTATTTTGAACCTCCAAGGTGCTTTAGAAGGGAGATACTTGAGTTGTCTCAACTTGCCACAATCTAGACGTTTAACCAAAAAAGCCCTTCACTGCCCATGACTCGGCACCTAGCTGTTCCCAACGCTGCATTGCTCACGAAGGCCCAAACACACAGGCCGTCCTTCTTGTACGTTTCTCATCCTAGTGCAGACCCGCCAGTCCTAAGAGACCTGGAATGCTTCCATGAGTTCAAGAACCACACTGAATAACGCTACATGGATTCTGCTGCATGCCAATCTGTGGGAGGCTGCAAGAGGAACGTTAGCTTGAGGCTAGAGCTCAAACGGGTTCGCCAATTCACTGAGGATTACCGAAGGATGATCATCTGCCAAGGAATAGCAACCTCCAAGTCTCTTTCCTAGAAACTCACTTGTCATCACAAAGGCAATGGTGCACTGAAAGGAACATGTGTAAGTACAGTGTTTCTCAGGTAGAATTGGGCCCAAAACTCTCTAAACCCCAATGAGGAAAATAAAGTTTCCCTTCAAGCCTTACCTTATTTTCAAAAGGGTCCACAGAGTCTTGACCCTCCCATTTCTTTCCTTCTTTTGTACTAGAAAGGTGCTTTAGAAGGGCGATACTTCAGTTGTTTCAACTTGCCACAATCTAGAGGTTTAACCAAAGAAGCCCTTCACTGCCCATGACTCGGCAGCTAGCTGTTCCCAACGCTACATTGCTCACAAAGGCCCAAACACACAGGCCGTCATTCTCGTACGTTGCTCATCCTAGTGAATACCCGCCAGTACTAAGAGACCTGGAATCCTTCCTAGAGCTCAAGAACCACACTGAATAAGATTCGGCTGCATGCCAATCTGTGTCATGATACAAGAGGAACGTTAGCTGTGGCTAGTGTTCAATGGGGTCGCCCATTCACTAAAGATTACTGAAGGATGAGCACCTACCAAAGAATGGCAACCTCCAAATTTCTTTCTTAGAAGTTCTCTCGTCATCAAAAAGGCAACTGTGCCATGAAGGGACCATGTGCAACTAGATTGTTTCTCAGTGAGAATTGATCCCGCAACTCTCTAAATCCCAATGAGGAAAATAAAGTTTCCCTTCAAGCCTTATATTCAAAAGCGCCCACAGAGCATTGACCCTGCTGTTTCTTTCTCTATTTTGTACTTCCAAGGTGCTTTAGAAGGGAGATACTTGAGTTGTTCCAACTTACTACGTTCTAGAGTTTAAGAAAGAAGCCCTTCACCTCCCAGGACTCGGAATCTAGCTGTTCCCAACGCTGCACTGCTCACAACACCCCAAAGACACAGGCCATCCTTCTTGTACGTTTCTCATCCTAGTGCAGACCTGCCAGTACTAAGAGACCTGGAATGCTTCCCAGAGCTGAGGAACCAACCTGAATGAGGCTACATGTATTCTGCTGCATGCCAAGCTGTTGCATGATAGCAGAGGAACGTTTGCTTGAGGCTAGAGGTCAAACGGGTTCGCCAATTCACTGAACATTACCGAAGGATGAGCACCTACCAAGGAATGGTAACCTCCAAGTTTCTTTCCTAGAAACTCACTTGTCATCACAAAGGCAATTGTGCTATGAATGGAACATGTGCAACTACAGTGTTTCTCAGGGAGAATTGAGCATGCAACTCTCTAAATCCCAATGAGGAAAATAAAGTTTCCCTTCAAGCCTTATTTTCCAAAGGGCCAAAAGAGCATTGACCCTGCCGTTTCTTTCTCTATTTTGTACCTCTAAGGTGCTTTAGAAGGGAGATACTTGACTTGTTTCAACTTGCCAAAATCTAGGGGTTTAACCAAAGAAGCCCTTCACTGCCCATGACTCGGCATCTAGCTGTTCCCAACGCTGCATTGCTCACAAAGGCCCAAACAGACAGGCCGTACTTCTTGTACGTTTCTCTTCCTGGTGCAGACCCGCTAGTACTGAGAGGTCTGGAATCCTTCTTAGAGCCCAGGAACCACACTGAATAAGGCTACATGGATTCTGCTGCATGCAAACCTGTGGCATGATACAAGAGGAATGTTAGCTTGAAGCTAATGGTCAAAAGGGGTCGCCAATTCACTGTAGATTACCGAAGAATGCCACCTACCAAGGAATGGCAAGCTCCAAGTTTCTTTCTTGGAAAATCACTTGTCCTCACAGAGACCATCGTGCAATTAAGAGAAGATGGGCAACAACAGTGTTTACCAGGTAACACGGAGGCCGCAACTCTCCGCTTTGCAATGAGGAAAGTAAACTTTCCCAGGAAGCCTCAATATACATGGCGACGAAGCAGAATATTCCCCTGGCGTTTCTGACTCTCTTATTGCACATCCAGTGGACACAATGCACCATGACGTTGGTAACCATTGCCATGCTGGGAGTCGTGATTGTGGTGTAAGGATTTCAAGCTGATGGCTTAGTGGGGCCTAGGTGGCAATGTTTCTCTGGACTACCTCTCAGTTAAGGGAAACCCTGTAATTTCTGAAGCTGGTCGTGAAGTGTAGTTGCTGATTGAGGTAGACAGACTGCACGGATTAGTTCCCAGAAGCAACGGTAGGCTAATTGTGCTTTTCAGTGCAGCTCAGGTTTCCTCAAGAATGTAGACACGCTTTGCATGAAGGAAGGCATGGAACGTTGAGAACGGTGTTGCTTTCAAGCTATCGCAATCTAGGTGTGTAACCAACGAAGCCCTTCACTGCCCATCACTTGGCATCTAGTTGTTCCCAACGGTAGACTGTTCACAACTGCCCAAAGACACAGGCAGTCCTTTTAGTTCGTTTCAAAACCTAGTGCAGACCCGCGAGCCAAAAGAGACCGGATATGCTTCCTAGAGTTCAAGAACCACAGGCACTAAGGTTGCATGGAATCTGTTGAATGCCTACCTCTGTCATGAGAAAAGCTGAACGTAAACTTGAGGCTAGATGTCCCATGCGGGTGGCCCATTCCCTGAAGATTCCCGAGGGATGAGCCACTACCAAGGAACGGCAACCTCCAAGTTTCTTTCCTAGAAACTCTCGTCATCACAATGGCAAATGTGCTATGAAGGGAAGATGTGCAAGTATAGTGTTTCTCAGGGAGAATTGAGCCTGCAACTCTCTAAATCCCAAGGAGGTAAATAAAGTATCCCTTCATGCCTTATGTTCAGAAGGGACCACTGAACATTGACCTGCTCTTTCTTTCTCTAGTTTGTACCTCGATGGTGCGTTAGAAGGGAGACACTTGAGTTGTTTCAACTTACCACATTCTAGAGGTTTAACAAAAGAAGCCTTTCACTGCCCTTTTTTGGCATAGAGTTGTCCTCAACTGAACGTCGCTCCCAAGTTCCAGAAGAGACTGGCAGTCCCTCGTGTGCATCTTGGATCCTAGTGCACACCCGCGTGTCCTAAGGCACCAGAAATGCTTCCTAGAGTAAAAGCACTGCTTTGACAAAAGCTGCATTGAACCTGCTGCCTGCTTACCATTGTGACGACAAAAGCAGAACGTTAGCTTGAGGCCAGTCGTCCCATGCGCTCAGCATATTCACTAACAATTGCTGAGTGAGGAGCACCTAGCAGGAATTGAAAGGCAACGTTTGTTTCACGGAAAATCACTTCTCCTGAAAAGGCAATCCTGCAGTGAAGAGAAGATGGGCAACTACACTGTTTATCATGTAACACAGAGGCCACAAGTGTCGACATTCCAATGTGGAAAATCAACTTCCCATCAGGCCTCAATCTCCAAGGGGAGGGCACAGCATCTTATGCTGCAGTTTCTGAGTACCTATTGGACATTCAGGTGACCAAGTAGACCTTTTAGTGAGTAAACTTTGCGATACAGGGAGTAGTGAGTGTGCTGAAAGGATTACAGAGTCATAGGTTAGTGAGGATTGGGTGTAAAATGTATCCCCGGAATACCTAGCTTTCAAGGGAAAATCTGTAATTTTTCAGGCTGCACTTAAAGTCCACTGGCTTGCCTGGGGTAGATTCCATCACGTGTGGGTTCCCAGAAGGAAGGGTAGGATCATTATATTTTTCGTGTGCTCGGGGATAGGCAGAAAAGCAGACACGTTTGGCACGAAGGAATGAACAGAACCCTGAGAGCTAGGTGTTTTCAAGCTGTCGCAATCTAGGCGTTTATCCAACAAAACCCTTCACTGCCGATGATTCGGCAACTAGCTCTTCCCAACGGTGCATTGCTCACAACGCCGCGAAGACACAGGCTGTCCTTTTTGTACGTATCAGATCTAGTGAAGACCCCCGAGTCCTAGGAGACCTGGAATGCTTCCCACAGCTCAACAACCACACTGAATAAGTCCACATGGCTTCTGCTGCATAACAACCTGTGACATGATACAAGAGGAATGTCAGCTTGAGGTTAATGGTCTAATGGGATCGCCAATGCACTGACGATTACTGAAGGATGAGCACCTACTAAAGAATGGCAACCTCCAAGTTTCCTTCCTAGAAACTCACTTGTCAGGGCAAAGCCATTTGTGCTATGAAGAGAACATGTGCAATTACAGTGTTTCTCAGGGAGAATTGAGCCCGACACTCTCTAAATCCCAAGGAGGTAAATAAAGTTTCCCTTCAAGCCTTATTCTCCAAAGGGCTCACAGAGCATTGACCCTGCTGTTTCTTTCTCATTTTGGCACCTCCAATGTGCTTACAAGTGAGATATTTGAGTTGTTGCAACTTACCACATTCTAGAGGTTTAAAAAAAGAAGCCCTTCACTGCCCATGACTCGGCATCTAGCTCTTGCCAAAGGTGCATTGCTCACAATTCCTCGAAATCACAGGCAGTCCTGCTTGTACGTTTCTCACCCTAGTGGAGACCCGCCAGTTTTAAGAGACCTGGAATGCTTCCTAAAGCTCAAGAACCACACTGAATAAGGCTACATGGATTCTGCTGCATGTCAACCTGTGGCATGATACAAGAGGAATGTTAGCTTGAGGCTAGTCGTCAAATGGGGTCGCCATTTCACTGAAGATTACCGAAGGATGAGCACCTCCCAAACAATGGCAACCTCCAAGTTTCTTTCCTAGAAACTCACTTGTCATCACAAAGGCAATTGTGCTATGAAGAGAACATGTGCAACTACAGTGTTTCTCAGGGAGAATTGAGCCCGCAACTCTCTAAATCCCAATGAGGAAAATAAAGTTTCCCTTCAAGCCTTATTTTCCAAAGGGCCTGCAGAGCATTGACCCTGTGGTTTCTTTCTCTATTTTGAACCTCCAAGGTGCTTTAGAAGGGAGATACTTGAGTTGTCTCAACTTGCCACAATCTAGACGTTTAACCAAAAAAGCCCTTCACTGCCCATGACTCGGCACCTAGCTGTTCCCAACGCTGCATTGCTCACGAAGGCCCAAACACACAGGCCGTCCTTCTTGTACGTTTCTCATCCTAGTGCAGACCCGCCAGTCCTAAGAGACCTGGAATGCTTCCATGAGTTCAAGAACCACACTGAATAACGCTACATGGATTCTGCTGCATGCCAATCTGTGGGAGGCTGCAAGAGGAACGTTAGCTTGAGGCTAGAGCTCAAACGGGTTCGCCAATTCACTGAGGATTACCGAAGGATGATCATCTGCCAAGGAATAGCAACCTCCAAGTCTCTTTCCTAGAAACTCACTTGTCATCACAAAGGCAATGGTGCACTGAAAGGAACATGTGTAAGTACAGTGTTTCTCAGGTAGAATTGGGCCCAAAACTCTCTAAACCCCAATGAGGAAAATAAAGTTTCCCTTCAAGCCTTACCTTATTTTCAAAAGGGTCCACAGAGTCTTGACCCTCCCATTTCTTTCCTTCTTTTGTACTAGAAAGGTGCTTTAGAAGGGCGATACTTCAGTTGTTTCAACTTGCCACAATCTAGAGGTTTAACCAAAGAAGCCCTTCACTGCCCATGACTCGGCAGCTAGCTGTTCCCAACGCTACATTGCTCACAAAGGCCCAAACACACAGGCCGTCATTCTCGTACGTTGCTCATCCTAGTGAATACCCGCCAGTACTAAGAGACCTGGAATCCTTCCTAGAGCTCAAGAACCACACTGAATAAGATTCGGCTGCATGCCAATCTGTGTCATGATACAAGAGGAACGTTAGCTGTGGCTAGTGTTCAATGGGGTCGCCCATTCACTAAAGATTACTGAAGGATGAGCACCTACCAAAGAATGGCAACCTCCAAATTTCTTTCTTAGAAGTTCTCTCGTCATCAAAAAGGCAACTGTGCCATGAAGGGACCATGTGCAACTAGATTGTTTCTCAGTGAGAATTGATCCCGCAACTCTCTAAATCCCAATGAGGAAAATAAAGTTTCCCTTCAAGCCTTATATTCAAAAGCGCCCACAGAGCATTGACCCTGCTGTTTCTTTCTCTATTTTGTACTTCCAAGGTGCTCTAGAAGGGAGATACTTGAGTTGTTCCAACTTACTACGTTCTAGAGTTTAAGAAAGAAGCCCTTCACCTCCCAGGACTCGGAATCTAGCTGTTCCCAACGCTGCACTGCTCACAACACCCCAAAGACACAGGCCATCCTTCTTGTACGTTTCTCATCCTAGTGCAGACCTGCCAGTACTAAGAGACCTGGAATGCTTCCCAGAGCTGAGGAACCAACCTGAATGAGGCTACATGTATTCTGCTGCATGCCAAGCTGTTGCATGATAGCAGAGGAACGTTTGCTTGAGGCTAGAGGTCAAACGGGTTCGCCAATTCACTGAACATTACCGAAGGATGAGCACCTACCAAGGAATGGTAACCTCCAAGTTTCTTTCCTAGAAACTCACTTGTCATCACAAAGGCAATTGTGCTATGAATGGAACATGTGCAACTACAGTGTTTCTCAGGGAGAATTGAGCATGCAACTCTCTAAATCCCAATGAGGAAAATAAAGTTTCCCTTCAAGCCTTATTTTCCAAAGGGCCAAAAGAGCATTGACCCTGCCGTTTCTTTCTCTATTTTGTACCTCTAAGGTGCTTTAGAAGGGAGATACTTGACTTGTTTCAACTTGCCAAAATCTAGGGGTTTAACCAAAGAAGCCCTTCACTGCCCATGACTCGGCATCTAGCTGTTCCCAACGCTGCATTGCTCACAAAGGCCCAAACAGACAGGCCGTACTTCTTGTACGTTTCTCTTCCTGGTGCAGACCCGCTAGTACTGAGAGGTCTGGAATCCTTCTTAGAGCCCAGGAACCACACTGAATAAGGCTACATGGATTCTGCTGCATGCAAACCTGTGGCATGATACAAGAGGAATGTTAGCTTGAAGCTAATGGTCAAAAGGGGTCGCCAATTCACTGTAGATTACCGAAGAATGCCACCTACCAAGGAATGGCAAGCTCCAAGTTTCTTTCTTGGAAAATCACTTGTCCTCACAGAGACCATCGTGCAATTAAGAGAAGATGGGCAACAACAGTGTTTACCAGGTAACACGGAGGCCGCAACTCTCCGCTTTGCAATGAGGAAAGTAAACTTTCCCAGGAAGCCTCAATATACATGGCGACGAAGCAGAATATTCCCCTGGCGTTTCTGACTCTCTTATTGCACATCCAGTGGACACAATGGACCATGACGTTGGTAACCATTGCCATGCTGGGAGTCGTGATTGTGGTGTAAGGATTTCAAGCTGATGGCTTAGTGGGGCCTAGGTGGCAATGTTTCTCTGGACTACCTCTCAGTTAAGGGAAACCCTGTAATTTCTGAAGCTGGTCGTGAAGTGTAGTTGCTGATTGAGGTAGACAGACTGCACGGATTAGTTCCCAGAAGCAACGGTAGGCTAATTGTGCTTTTCAGTGCAGCTCAGGTTTCCTCAAGAATGTAGACACGCTTTGCATGAAGGAAGGCATGGAACGTTGAGAACGGTGTTGCTTTCAAGCTATCGCAATCTAGGTGTGTAACCAACGAAGCCCTTCACTGCCCATCACTTGGCATCTAGTTGTTCCCAACGGTAGACTGTTCACAACTGCCCAAAGACACAGGCAGTCCTTTTAGTTCGTTTCAAAACCTAGTGCAGACCCGCGAGCCAAAAGAGACCGGATATGCTTCCTAGAGTTCAAGAACCACAGGCACTAAGGTTGCATGGAATCTGTTGAATGCCTACCTCTGTCATGAGAAAAGCTGAACGTAAACTTGAGGCTAGATGTCCCATGCGGGTGGCCCATTCCCTGAAGATTCCCGAGGGATGAGCCACTACCAAGGAACGGCAACCTCCAAGTTTCTTTCCTAGAAACTCTCGTCATCACAATGGCAAATGTGCTATGAAGGGAAGATGTGCAAGTATAGTGTTTCTCAGGGAGAATTGAGCCTGCAACTCTCTAAATCCCAAGGAGGTAAATAAAGTATCCCTTCATGCCTTATGTTCAGAAGGGACCACTGAACATTGACCTGCTCTTTCTTTCTCTAGTTTGTACCTCGATGGTGCGTTAGAAGGGAGACACTTGAGTTGTTTCAACTTACCACATTCTAGAGGTTTAACAAAAGAAGCCTTTCACTGCCCTTTTTTGGCATAGAGTTGTCCTCAACTGAACGTCGCTCCCAAGTTCCAGAAGAGACTGGCAGTCCCTCGTGTGCATCTTGGATCCTAGTGCACACCCGCGTGTCCTAAGGCACCAGAAATGCTTCCTAGAGTAAAAGCACTGCTTTGACAAAAGCTGCATTGAACCTGCTGCCTGCTTACCATTGTGACGACAAAAGCAGAACGTTAGCTTGAGGCCAGTCGTCCCATGCGCTCAGCATATTCACTAACAATTGCTGAGTGAGGAGCACCTAGCAGGAATTGAAAGGCAACGTTTGTTTCACGGAAAATCACTTCTCCTGAAAAGGCAATCCTGCAGTGAAGAGAAGATGGGCAACTACACTGTTTATCATGTAACACAGAGGCCACAAGTGTCGACATTCCAATGTGGAAAATCAACTTCCCATCAGGCCTCAATCTCCAAGGGGAGGGCACAGCATCTTATGCTGCAGTTTCTGAGTACCTATTGGACATTCAGGTGACCAAGTAGACCTTTTAGTGAGTAAACTTTGCGATACAGGGAGTAGTGAGTGTGCTGAAAGGATTACAGAGTCATAGGTTAGTGAGGATTGGGTGTAAAATGTATCCCCGGAATACCTAGCTTTCAAGGGAAAATCTGTAATTTTTCAGGCTGCACTTAAAGTCCACTGGCTTGCCTGGGGTAGATTCCATCACGTGTGGGTTCCCAGAAGGAAGGGTAGGATCATTATATTTTTCGTGTGCTCGGGGATAGGCAGAAAAGCAGACACGTTTGGCACGAAGGAATGAACAGAACCCTGAGAGCTAGGTGTTTTCAAGCTGTCGCAATCTAGGCGTTTATCCAACAAAACCCTTCACTGCCGATGATTCGGCAACTAGCTCTTCCCAACGGTGCATTGCTCACAACGCCGCGAAGACACAGGCTGTCCTTTTTGTACGTATCAGATCTAGTGAAGACCCCCGAGTCCTAGGAGACCTGGAATGCTTCCCACAGCTCAACAACCACACTGAATAAGTCCACATGGCTTCTGCTGCATAACAACCTGTGACATGATACAAGAGGAATGTCAGCTTGAGGTTAATGGTCTAATGGGATCGCCAATGCACTGACGATTACTGAAGGATGAGCACCTACTAAAGAATGGCAACCTCCAAGTTTCCTTCCTAGAAACTCACTTGTCAGGGCAAAGCCATTTGTGCTATGAAGAGAACATGTGCAATTACAGTGTTTCTCAGGGAGAATTGAGCCCGACACTCTCTAAATCCCAAGGAGGTAAATAAAGTTTCCCTTCAAGCCTTATTCTCCAAAGGGCTCACAGAGCATTGACCCTGCTGTTTCTTTCTCATTTTGGCACCTCCAATGTGCTTACAAGTGAGATATTTGAGTTGTTGCAACTTACCACATTCTAGAGGTTTAAAAAAAGAAGCCCTTCACTGCCCATGACTCGGCATCTAGCTCTTGCCAAAGGTGCATTGCTCACAATTCCTCGAAATCACAGGCAGTCCTGCTTGTACGTTTCTCACCCTAGTGGAGACCCGCCAGTTTTAAGAGACCTGGAATGCTTCCTAAAGCTCAAGAACCACACTGAATAAGGCTACATGGATTCTGCTGCATGTCAACCTGTGGCATGATACAAGAGGAATGTTAGCTTGAGGCTAGTCGTCAAATGGGGTCGCCATTTCACTGAAGATTACCGAAGGATGAGCACCTCCCAAACAATGGCAACCTCCAAGTTTCTTTCCTAGAAACTCACTTGTCATCACAAAGGCAATTGTGCTATGAAGAGAACATGTGCAACTACAGTGTTTCTCAGGGAGAATTGAGCCCGCAACTCTCTAAATCCCAATGAGGAAAATAAAGTTTCCCTTCAAGCCTTATTTTCCAAAGGGCCTGCAGAGCATTGACCCTGTGGTTTCTTTCTCTATTTTGAACCTCCAAGGTGCTTTAGAAGGGAGATACTTGAGTTGTCTCAACTTGCCACAATCTAGACGTTTAACCAAAAAAGCCCTTCACTGCCCATGACTCGGCACCTAGCTGTTCCCAACGCTGCATTGCTCACGAAGGCCCAAACACACAGGCCGTCCTTCTTGTACGTTTCTCATCCTAGTGCAGACCCGCCAGTCCTAAGAGACCTGGAATGCTTCCATGAGTTCAAGAACCACACTGAATAACGCTACATGGATTCTGCTGCATGCCAATCTGTGGGAGGCTGCAAGAGGAACGTTAGCTTGAGGCTAGAGCTCAAACGGGTTCGCCAATTCACTGAGGATTACCGAAGGATGATCATCTGCCAAGGAATAGCAACCTCCAAGTCTCTTTCCTAGAAACTCACTTGTCATCACAAAGGCAATGGTGCACTGAAAGGAACATGTGTAAGTACAGTGTTTCTCAGGTAGAATTGGGCCCAAAACTCTCTAAACCCCAATGAGGAAAATAAAGTTTCCCTTCAAGCCTTACCTTATTTTCAAAAGGGTCCACAGAGTCTTGACCCTCCCATTTCTTTCCTTCTTTTGTACTAGAAAGGTGCTTTAGAAGGGCGATACTTCAGTTGTTTCAACTTGCCACAATCTAGAGGTTTAACCAAAGAAGCCCTTCACTGCCCATGACTCGGCAGCTAGCTGTTCCCAACGCTGCATTGCTCACAAAGGCCCAAACACACAGGCCGTCATTCTCGTACGTTGCTCATCCTAGTGAATACCCGCCAGTACTAAGAGACCTGGAATCCTTCCTAGAGCTCAAGAACCACACTGAATAAGATTCGGCTGCATGCCAATCTGTGTCATGATACAAGAGGAACGTTAGCTGTGGCTAGTGTTCAATGGGGTCGCCCATTCACTAAAGATTACTGAAGGATGAGCACCTACCAAAGAATGGCAACCTCCAAATTTCTTTCTTAGAAGTTCTCTCGTCATCAAAAAGGCAACTGTGCCATGAAGGGACCATGTGCAACTAGATTGTTTCTCAGTGAGAATTGATCCCGCAACTCTCTAAATCCCAATGAGGAAAATAAAGTTTCCCTTCAAGCCTTATATTCAAAAGCGCCCACAGAGCATTGACCCTGCTGTTTCTTTCTCTATTTTGTACTTCCAAGGTGCTCTAGAAGGGAGATACTTGAGTTGTTCCAACTTACTACGTTCTAGAGTTTAAGAAAGAAGCCCTTCACCTCCCAGGACTCGGAATCTAGCTGTTCCCAACGCTGCACTGCTCACAACACCCCAAAGACACAGGCCATCCTTCTTGTACGTTTCTCATCCTAGTGCAGCCCTGCCAGTACTAAGAGACCTGGAATGCTTCCCAGAGCTGAGGAACCAACCTGAATGAGGCTACATGTATTCTGCTGCATGCCAAGCTGTTGCATGATAGCAGAGGAACGTTTGCTTGAGGCTAGAGGTCAAACGGGTTCGCCAATTCACTGAACATTACCGAAGGATGAGCACCTACCAAGGAATGGTAACCTCCAAGTTTCTTTCCTAGAAACTCACTTGTCATCACAAAGGCAATTGTGCTATGAATGGAACATGTGCAACTACAGTGTTTCTCAGGGAGAATTGAGCATGCAACTCTCTAAATCCCAATGAGGAAAATAAAGTTTCCCTTCAAGCCTTATTTTCCAAAGGGCCAAAAGAGCATTGACCCTGCCGTTTCTTTCTCTATTTTGTACCTCTAAGGTGCTTTAGAAGGGAGATACTTGACTTGTTTCAACTTGCCAAAATCTAGGGGTTTAACCAAAGAAGCCCTTCACTGCCCATGACTCGGCATCTAGCTGTTCCCAACGCTGCATTGCTCACAAAGGCCCAAACAGACAGGCCGTACTTCTTGTACGTTTCTCTTCCTGGTGCAGACCCGCTAGTACTGAGAGGTCTGGAATCCTTCTTAGAGCCCAGGAACCACACTGAATAAGGCTACATGGATTCTGCTGCATGCAAACCTGTGGCATGATACAAGAGGAATGTTAGCTTGAAGCTAATGGTCAAAAGGGGTCGCCAATTCACTGTAGATTACCGAAGAATGCCACCTACCAAGGAATGGCAAGCTCCAAGTTTCTTTCTTGGAAAATCACTTGTCCTCACAGAGACCATCGTGCAATTAAGAGAAGATGGGCAACAACAGTGTTTACCAGGTAACACGGAGGCCGCAACTCTCCGCTTTGCAATGAGGAAAGTAAACTTTCCCAGGAAGCCTCAATATACATGGCGACGAAGCAGAATATTCCCCTGGCGTTTCTGACTCTCTTATTGCACATCCAGTGGACACAATGCACCATGACGTTGGTAACCATTGCCATGCTGGGAGTCGTGATTGTGGTGTAAGGATTTCAAGCTGATGGCTTAGTGGGGCCTAGGTGGCAATGTTTCTCTGGACTACCTCTCAGTTAAGGGAAACCCTGTAATTTCTGAAGCTGGTCGTGAAGTGTAGTTGCTGATTGAGGTAGACAGACTGCACGGATTAGTTCCCAGAAGCAACGGTAGGCTAATTGTGCTTTTCAGTGCAGCTCAGGTTTCCTCAAGAATGTAGACACGCTTTGCATGAAGGAAGGCATGGAACGTTGAGAACGGTGTTGCTTTCAAGCTATCGCAATCTAGGTGTGTAACCAACGAAGCCCTTCACTGCCCATCACTTGGCATCTAGTTGTTCCCAACGGTAGACTGTTCACAACTGCCCAAAGACACAGGCAGTCCTTTTAGTTCGTTTCAAAACCTAGTGCAGACCCGCGAGCCAAAAGAGACCGGATATGCTTCCTAGAGTTCAAGAACCACAGGCACTAAGGTTGCATGGAATCTGTTGAATGCCTACCTCTGTCATGAGAAAAGCTGAACGTAAACTTGAGGCTAGATGTCCCATGCGGGTGGCCCATTCCCTGAAGATTCCCGAGGGATGAGCCACTACCAAGGAACGGCAACCTCCAAGTTTCTTTCCTAGAAACTCTCGTCATCACAATGGCAAATGTGCTATGAAGGGAAGATGTGCAAGTATAGTGTTTCTCAGGGAGAATTGAGCCTGCAACTCTCTAAATCCCAAGGAGGTAAATAAAGTATCCCTTCATGCCTTATGTTCAGAAGGGACCACTGAACATTGACCTGCTCTTTCTTTCTCTAGTTTGTACCTCGATGGTGCGTTAGAAGGGAGACACTTGAGTTGTTTCAACTTACCACATTCTAGAGGTTTAACAAAAGAAGCCTTTCACTGCCCTTTTTTGGCATAGAGTTGTCCTCAACTGAACGTCGCTCCCAAGTTCCAGAAGAGACTGGCAGTCCCTCGTGTGCATCTTGGATCCTAGTGCACACCCGCGTGTCCTAAGGCACCAGAAATGCTTCCTAGAGTAAAAGCACTGCTTTGACAAAAGCTGCATTGAACCTGCTGCCTGCTTACCATTGTGACGACAAAAGCAGAACGTTAGCTTGAGGCCAGTCGTCCCATGCGCTCAGCATATTCACTAACAATTGCTGAGTGAGGAGCACCTAGCAGGAATTGAAAGGCAACGTTTGTTTCACGGAAAATCACTTCTCCTGAAAAGGCAATCCTGCAGTGAAGAGAAGATGGGCAACTACACTGTTTATCATGTAACACAGAGGCCACAAGTGTCGACATTCCAATGTGGAAAATCAACTTCCCATCAGGCCTCAATCTCCAAGGGGAGGGCACAGCATCTTATGCTGCAGTTTCTGAGTACCTATTGGACATTCAGGTGACCAAGTAGACCTTTTAGTGAGTAAACTTTGCGATACAGGGAGTAGTGAGTGTGCTGAAAGGATTACAGAGTCATAGGTTAGTGAGGATTGGGTGTAAAATGTATCCCCGGAATACCTAGCTTTCAAGGGAAAATCTGTAATTTTTCAGGCTGCACTTAAAGTCCACTGGCTTGCCTGGGGTAGATTCCATCACGTGTGGGTTCCCAGAAGGAAGGGTAGGATCATTATATTTTTCGTGTGCTCGGGGATAGGCAGAAAAGCAGACACGTTTGGCACGAAGGAATGAACAGAACCCTGAGAGCTAGGTGTTTTCAAGCTGTCGCAATCTAGGCGTTTATCCAACAAAACCCTTCACTGCCGATGATTCGGCAACTAGCTCTTCCCAACGGTGCATTGCTCACAACGCCGCGAAGACACAGGCTGTCCTTTTTGTACGTATCAGATCTAGTGAAGACCCCCGAGTCCTAGGAGACCTGGAATGCTTCCCACAGCTCAACAACCACACTGAATAAGTCCACATGGCTTCTGCTGCATAACAACCTGTGACATGATACAAGAGGAATGTCAGCTTGAGGTTAATGGTCAAATGGGATCGCCAATTCACTGACGATTACTGAAGGATGAGCACCTACTAAAGAATGGCAACCTCCAAGTTTCCTTCCTAGAAACTCACTTGTCAGGGCAAAGCCATTTGTGCTATGAAGAGAACATGTGCAATTACAGTGTTTCTCAGGGAGAATTGAGCCCGACACTCTCTAAATCCCAAGGAGGTAAATAAAGTTTCCCTTCAAGCCTTATTCTCCAAAGGGCTCACAGAGCATTGACCCTGCTGTTTCTTTCTCATTTTGGCACCTCCAATGTGCTTACAAGTGAGATATTTGAGTTGTTGCAACTTACCACATTCTAGAGGTTTAAAAAAAGAAGCCCTTCACTGCCCATGACTCGGCATCTAGCTCTTGCCAAAGGTGCATTGCTCACAATTCCTCGAAATCACAGGCAGTCATGCTTGTACGTTTCTCACCCTAGTGGAGACCCGCCAGTTTTAAGAGACCTGGAATGCTTCCTAAAGCTCAAGAACCACACTGAATAAGGCTACATGGATTCTGCTGCATGTCAACCTGTGGCATGATACAAGAGGAATGTTAGCTTGAGGCTAGTCGTCAAATGGGGTCGCCATTTCACTGAAGATTACCGAAGGATGAGCACCTCCCAAACAATGGCAACCTCCAAGTTTCTTTCCTAGAAACTCACTTGTCATCACAAAGGCAATTGTGCTATGAAGAGAACATGTGCAACTACAGTGTTTCTCAGGGAGAATTGAGCCCGCAACTCTCTAAATCCCAATGAGGAAAATAAAGTTTCCCTTCAAGCCTTATTTTCCAAAGGGCCTGCAGAGCATTGACCCTGTGGTTTCTTTCTCTATTTTGAACCTCCAAGGTGCTTTAGAAGGGAGATACTTGAGTTGTCTCAACTTGCCACAATCTAGACGTTTAACCAAAAAAGCCCTTCACTGCCCATGACTCGGCACCTAGCTGTTCCCAACGCTGCATTGCTCACGAAGGCCCAAACACACAGGCCGTCCTTCTTGTACGTTTCTCATCCTAGTGCAGACCCGCCAGTCCTAAGAGACCTGGAATGCTTCCATGAGTTCAAGAACCACACTGAATAACGCTACATGGATTCTGCTGCATGCCAATCTGTGGGAGGCTGCAAGAGGAACGTTAGCTTGAGGCTAGAGCTCAAACGGGTTCGCCAATTCACTGAGGATTACCGAAGGATGATCATCTGCCAAGGAATAGCAACCTCCAAGTCTCTTTCCTAGAAACTCACTTGTCATCACAAAGGCAATGGTGCACTGAAAGGAACATGTGTAAGTACAGTGTTTCTCAGGTAGAATTGGGCCCAAAACTCTCTAAACCCCAATGAGGAAAATAAAGTTTCCCTTCAAGCCTTACCTTATTTTCAAAAGGGTCCACAGAGTCTTGACCCTCCCATTTCTTTCCTTCTTTTGTACTAGAAAGGTGCTTTAGAAGGGCGATACTTCAGTTGTTTCAACTTGCCACAATCTAGAGGTTTAACCAAAGAAGCCCTTCACTGCCCATGACTCGGCAGCTAGCTGTTCCCAACGCTGCATTGCTCACAAAGGCCCAAACACACAGGCCGTCATTCTCGTACGTTGCTCATCCTAGTGAATACCCGCCAGTACTAAGAGACCTGGAATCCTTCCTAGAGCTCAAGAACCACACTGAATAAGATTCGGCTGCATGCCAATCTGTGTCATGATACAAGAGGAACGTTAGCTGTGGCTAGTGTTCAATGGGGTCGCCCATTCACTAAAGATTACTGAAGGATGAGCACCTACCAAAGAATGGCAACCTCCAAATTTCTTTCTTAGAAGTTCTCTCGTCATCAAAAAGGCAACTGTGCCATGAAGGGACCATGTGCAACTAGATTGTTTCTCAGTGAGAATTGATCCCGCAACTCTCTAAATCCCAATGAGGAAAATAAAGTTTCCCTTCAAGCCTTATATTCAAAAGCGCCCACAGAGCATTGACCCTGCTGTTTCTTTCTCTATTTTGTACTTCCAAGGTGCTCTAGAAGGGAGATACTTGAGTTGTTCCAACTTACTACGTTCTAGAGTTTAAGAAAGAAGCCCTTCACCTCCCAGGACTCGGAATCTAGCTGTTCCCAACGCTGCACTGCTCACAACACCCCAAAGACACAGGCCATCCTTCTTGTACGTTTCTCATCCTAGTGCAGCCCTGCCAGTACTAAGAGACCTGGAATGCTTCCCAGAGCTGAGGAACCAACCTGAATGAGGCTACATGTATTCTGCTGCATGCCAAGCTGTTGCATGATAGCAGAGGAACGTTTGCTTGAGGCTAGAGGTCAAACGGGTTCGCCAATTCACTGAACATTACCGAAGGATGAGCACCTACCAAGGAATGGTAACCTCCAAGTTTCTTTCCTAGAAACTCACTTGTCATCACAAAGGCAATTGTGCTATGAATGGAACATGTGCAACTACAGTGTTTCTCAGGGAGAATTGAGCATGCAACTCTCTAAATCCCAATGAGGAAAATAAAGTTTCCCTTCAAGCCTTATTTTCCAAAGGGCCAAAAGAGCATTGACCCTGCCGTTTCTTTCTCTATTTTGTACCTCTAAGGTGCTTTAGAAGGGAGATACTTGACTTGTTTCAACTTGCCAAAATCTAGGGGTTTAACCAAAGAAGCCCTTCACTGCCCATGACTCGGCATCTAGCTGTTCCCAACGCTGCATTGCTCACAAAGGCCCAAACAGACAGGCCGTACTTCTTGTACGTTTCTCTTCCTGGTGCAGACCCGCTAGTACTGAGAGGTCTGGAATCCTTCTTAGAGCCCAGGAACCACACTGAATAAGGCTACATGGATTCTGCTGCATGCAAACCTGTGGCATGATACAAGAGGAATGTTAGCTTGAAGCTAATGGTCAAAAGGGGTCGCCAATTCACTGTAGATTACCGAAGAATGCCACCTACCAAGGAATGGCAAGCTCCAAGTTTCTTTCTTGGAAAATCACTTGTCCTCACAGAGACCATCGTGCAATTAAGAGAAGATGGGCAACAACAGTGTTTACCAGGTAACACGGAGGCCGCAACTCTCCGCTTTGCAATGAGGAAAGTAAACTTTCCCAGGAAGCCTCAATATACATGGCGACGAAGCAGAATATTCCCCTGGCGTTTCTGACTCTCTTATTGCACATCCAGTGGACACAATGGACCATGACGTTGGTAACCATTGCCATGCTGGGAGTCGTGATTGTGGTGTAAGGATTTCAAGCTGATGGCTTAGTGGGGCCTAGGTGGCAATGTTTCTCTGGACTACCTCTCAGTTAAGGGAAACCCTGTAATTTCTGAAGCTGGTCGTGAAGTGTAGTTGCTGATTGAGGTAGACAGACTGCACGGATTAGTTCCCAGAAGCAACGGTAGGCTAATTGTGCTTTTCAGTGCAGCTCAGGTTTCCTCAAGAATGTAGACACGCTTTGCATGAAGGAAGGCATGGAACGTTGAGAACGGTGTTGCTTTCAAGCTATCGCAATCTAGGTGTGTAACCAACGAAGCCCTTCACTGCCCATCACTTGGCATCTAGTTGTTCCCAACGGTAGACTGTTCACAACTGCCCAAAGACACAGGCAGTCCTTTTAGTTCGTTTCAAAACCTAGTGCAGACCCGCGAGCCAAAAGAGACCGGATATGCTTCCTAGAGTTCAAGAACCACAGGCACTAAGGTTGCATGGAATCTGTTGAATGCCTACCTCTGTCATGAGAAAAGCTGAACGTAAACTTGAGGCTAGATGTCCCATGCGGGTGGCCCATTCCCTGAAGATTCCCGAGGGATGAGCCACTACCAAGGAACGGCAACCTCCAAGTTTCTTTCCTAGAAACTCTCGTCATCACAATGGCAAATGTGCTATGAAGGGAAGATGTGCAAGTATAGTGTTTCTCAGGGAGAATTGAGCCTGCAACTCTCTAAATCCCAAGGAGGTAAATAAAGTATCCCTTCATGCCTTATGTTCAGAAGGGACCACTGAACATTGACCTGCTCTTTCTTTCTCTAGTTTGTACCTCGATGGTGCGTTAGAAGGGAGACACTTGAGTTGTTTCAACTTACCACATTCTAGAGGTTTAACAAAAGAAGCCTTTCACTGCCCTTTTTTGGCATAGAGTTGTCCTCAACTGAACGTCGCTCCCAAGTTCCAGAAGAGACTGGCAGTCCCTCGTGTGCATCTTGGATCCTAGTGCACACCCGCGTGTCCTAAGGCACCAGAAATGCTTCCTAGAGTAAAAGCACTGCTTTGACAAAAGCTGCATTGAACCTGCTGCCTGCTTACCATTGTGACGACAAAAGCAGAACGTTAGCTTGAGGCCAGTCGTCCCATGCGCTCAGCATATTCACTAACAATTGCTGAGTGAGGAGCACCTAGCAGGAATTGAAAGGCAACGTTTGTTTCACGGAAAATCACTTCTCCTGAAAAGGCAATCCTGCAGTGAAGAGAAGATGGGCAACTACACTGTTTATCATGTAACACAGAGGCCACAAGTGTCGACATTCCAATGTGGAAAATCAACTTCCCATCAGGCCTCAATCTCCAAGGGGAGGGCACAGCATCTTATGCTGCAGTTTCTGAGTACCTATTGGACATTCAGGTGACCAAGTAGACCTTTTAGTGAGTAAACTTTGCGATACAGGGAGTAGTGAGTGTGCTGAAAGGATTACAGAGTCATAGGTTAGTGAGGATTGGGTGTAAAATGTATCCCCGGAATACCTAGCTTTCAAGGGAAAATCTGTAATTTTTCAGGCTGCACTTAAAGTCCACTGGCTTGCCTGGGGTAGATTCCATCACGTGTGGGTTCCCAGAAGGAAGGGTAGGATCATTATATTTTTCGTGTGCTCGGGGATAGGCAGAAAAGCAGACACGTTTGGCACGAAGGAATGAACAGAACCCTGAGAGCTAGGTGTTTTCAAGCTGTCGCAATCTAGGCGTTTATCCAACAAAACCCTTCACTGCCGATGATTCGGCAACTAGCTCTTCCCAACGGTGCATTGCTCACAACGCCGCGAAGACACAGGCTGTCCTTTTTGTACGTATCAGATCTAGTGAAGACCCCCGAGTCCTAGGAGACCTGGAATGCTTCCCACAGCTCAACAACCACACTGAATAAGTCCACATGGCTTCTGCTGCATAACAACCTGTGACATGATACAAGAGGAATGTCAGCTTGAGGTTAATGGTCAAATGGGATCGCCAATTCACTGACGATTACTGAAGGATGAGCACCTACTAAAGAATGGCAACCTCCAAGTTTCCTTCCTAGAAACTCACTTGTCAGGGCAAAGCCATTTGTGCTATGAAGAGAACATGTGCAATTACAGTGTTTCTCAGGGAGAATTGAGCCCGACACTCTCTAAATCCCAAGGAGGTAAATAAAGTTTCCCTTCAAGCCTTATTCTCCAAAGGGCTCACAGAGCATTGACCCTGCTGTTTCTTTCTCATTTTGGCACCTCCAATGTGCTTACAAGTGAGATATTTGAGTTGTTGCAACTTACCACATTCTAGAGGTTTAAAAAAAGAAGCCCTTCACTGCCCATGACTCGGCATCTAGCTCTTGCCAAAGGTGCATTGCTCACAATTCCTCGAAATCACAGGCAGTCCTGCTTGTACGTTTCTCACCCTAGTGGAGACCCGCCAGTTTTAAGAGACCTGGAATGCTTCCTAAAGCTCAAGAACCACACTGAATAAGGCTACATGGATTCTGCTGCATGTCAACCTGTGGCATGATACAAGAGGAATGTTAGCTTGAGGCTAGTCGTCAAATGGGGTCGCCATTTCACTGAAGATTACCGAAGGATGAGCACCTCCCAAACAATGGCAACCTCCAAGTTTCTTTCCTAGAAACTCACTTGTCATCACAAAGGCAATTGTGCTATGAAGAGAACATGTGCAACTACAGTGTTTCTCAGGGAGAATTGAGCCCGCAACTCTCTAAATCCCAATGAGGAAAATAAAGTTTCCCTTCAAGCCTTATTTTCCAAAGGGCCTGCAGAGCATTGACCCTGTGGTTTCTTTCTCTATTTTGAACCTCCAAGGTGCTTTAGAAGGGAGATACTTGAGTTGTCTCAACTTGCCACAATCTAGACGTTTAACCAAAAAAGCCCTTCACTGCCCATGACTCGGCACCTAGCTGTTCCCAACGCTGCATTGCTCACGAAGGCCCAAACACACAGGCCGTCCTTCTTGTACGTTTCTCATCCTAGTGCAGACCCGCCAGTCCTAAGAGACCTGGAATGCTTCCATGAGTTCAAGAACCACACTGAATAACGCTACATGGATTCTGCTGCATGCCAATCTGTGGGAGGCTGCAAGAGGAACGTTAGCTTGAGGCTAGAGCTCAAACGGGTTCGCCAATTCACTGAGGATTACCGAAGGATGATCATCTGCCAAGGAATAGCAACCTCCAAGTCTCTTTCCTAGAAACTCACTTGTCATCACAAAGGCAATGGTGCACTGAAAGGAACATGTGTAAGTACAGTGTTTCTCAGGTAGAATTGGGCCCAAAACTCTCTAAACCCCAATGAGGAAAATAAAGTTTCCCTTCAAGCCTTACCTTATTTTCAAAAGGGTCCACAGAGTCTTGACCCTCCCATTTCTTTCCTTCTTTTGTACTAGAAAGGTGCTTTAGAAGGGCGATACTTCAGTTGTTTCAACTTGCCACAATCTAGAGGTTTAACCAAAGAAGCCCTTCACTGCCCATGACTCGGCAGCTAGCTGTTCCCAACGCTGCATTGCTCACAAAGGCCCAAACACACAGGCCGTCATTCTCGTACGTTGCTCATCCTAGTGAATACCCGCCAGTACTAAGAGACCTGGAATCCTTCCTAGAGCTCAAGAACCACACTGAATAAGATTCGGCTGCATGCCAATCTGTGTCATGATACAAGAGGAACGTTAGCTGTGGCTAGTGTTCAATGGGGTCGCCCATTCACTAAAGATTACTGAAGGATGAGCACCTACCAAAGAATGGCAACCTCCAAATTTCTTTCTTAGAAGTTCTCTCGTCATCAAAAAGGCAACTGTGCCATGAAGGGACCATGTGCAACTAGATTGTTTCTCAGTGAGAATTGATCCCGCAACTCTCTAAATCCCAATGAGGAAAATAAAGTTTCCCTTCAAGCCTTATATTCAAAAGCGCCCACAGAGCATTGACCCTGCTGTTTCTTTCTCTATTTTGTACTTCCAAGGTGCTCTAGAAGGGAGATACTTGAGTTGTTCCAACTTACTACGTTCTAGAGTTTAAGAAAGAAGCCCTTCACCTCCCAGGACTCGGAATCTAGCTGTTCCCAACGCTGCACTGCTCACAACACCCCAAAGACACAGGCCATCCTTCTTGTACGTTTCTCATCCTAGTGCAGCCCTGCCAGTACTAAGAGACCTGGAATGCTTCCCAGAGCTGAGGAACCAACCTGAATGAGGCTACATGTATTCTGCTGCATGCCAAGCTGTTGCATGATAGCAGAGGAACGTTTGCTTGAGGCTAGAGGTCAAACGGGTTCGCCAATTCACTGAACATTACCGAAGGATGAGCACCTACCAAGGAATGGTAACCTCCAAGTTTCTTTCCTAGAAACTCACTTGTCATCACAAAGGCAATTGTGCTATGAATGGAACATGTGCAACTACAGTGTTTCTCAGGGAGAATTGAGCATGCAACTCTCTAAATCCCAATGAGGAAAATAAAGTTTCCCTTCAAGCCTTATTTTCCAAAGGGCCAAAAGAGCATTGACCCTGCCGTTTCTTTCTCTATTTTGTACCTCTAAGGTGCTTTAGAAGGGAGATACTTGACTTGTTTCAACTTGCCAAAATCTAGGGGTTTAACCAAAGAAGCCCTTCACTGCCCATGACTCGGCATCTAGCTGTTCCCAACGCTGCATTGCTCACAAAGGCCCAAACAGACAGGCCGTACTTCTTGTACGTTTCTCTTCCTGGTGCAGACCCGCTAGTACTGAGAGGTCTGGAATCCTTCTTAGAGCCCAGGAACCACACTGAATAAGGCTACATGGATTCTGCTGCATGCAAACCTGTGGCATGATACAAGAGGAATGTTAGCTTGAAGCTAATGGTCAAAAGGGGTCGCCAATTCACTGTAGATTACCGAAGAATGCCACCTACCAAGGAATGGCAAGCTCCAAGTTTCTTTCTTGGAAAATCACTTGTCCTCACAGAGACCATCGTGCAATTAAGAGAAGATGGGCAACAACAGTGTTTACCAGGTAACACGGAGGCCGCAACTCTCCGCTTTGCAATGAGGAAAGTAAACTTTCCCAGGAAGCCTCAATATACATGGCGACGAAGCAGAATATTCCCCTGGCGTTTCTGACTCTCTTATTGCACATCCAGTGGACACAATGGACCATGACGTTGGTAACCATTGCCATGCTGGGAGTCGTGATTGTGGTGTAAGGATTTCAAGCTGATGGCTTAGTGGGGCCTAGGTGGCAATGTTTCTCTGGACTACCTCTCAGTTAAGGGAAACCCTGTAATTTCTGAAGCTGGTCGTGAAGTGTAGTTGCTGATTGAGGTAGACAGACTGCACGGATTAGTTCCCAGAAGCAACGGTAGGCTAATTGTGCTTTTCAGTGCAGCTCAGGTTTCCTCAAGAATGTAGACACGCTTTGCATGAAGGAAGGCATGGAACGTTGAGAACGGTGTTGCTTTCAAGCTATCGCAATCTAGGTGTGTAACCAACGAAGCCCTTCACTGCCCATCACTTGGCATCTAGTTGTTCCCAACGGTAGACTGTTCACAACTGCCCAAAGACACAGGCAGTCCTTTTAGTTCGTTTCAAAACCTAGTGCAGACCCGCGAGCCAAAAGAGACCGGATATGCTTCCTAGAGTTCAAGAACCACAGGCACTAAGGTTGCATGGAATCTGTTGAATGCCTACCTCTGTCATGAGAAAAGCTGAACGTAAACTTGAGGCTAGATGTCCCATGCGGGTGGCCCATTCCCTGAAGATTCCCGAGGGATGAGCCACTACCAAGGAACGGCAACCTCCAAGTTTCTTTCCTAGAAACTCTCGTCATCACAATGGCAAATGTGCTATGAAGGGAAGATGTGCAAGTATAGTGTTTCTCAGGGAGAATTGAGCCTGCAACTCTCTAAATCCCAAGGAGGTAAATAAAGTATCCCTTCATGCCTTATGTTCAGAAGGGACCACTGAACATTGACCTGCTCTTTCTTTCTCTAGTTTGTACCTCGATGGTGCGTTAGAAGGGAGACACTTGAGTTGTTTCAACTTACCACATTCTAGAGGTTTAACAAAAGAAGCCTTTCACTGCCCTTTTTTGGCATAGAGTTGTCCTCAACTGAACGTCGCTCCCAAGTTCCAGAAGAGACTGGCAGTCCCTCGTGTGCATCTTGGATCCTAGTGCACACCCGCGTGTCCTAAGGCACCAGAAATGCTTCCTAGAGTAAAAGCACTGCTTTGACAAAAGCTGCATTGAACCTGCTGCCTGCTTACCATTGTGACGACAAAAGCAGAACGTTAGCTTGAGGCCAGTCGTCCCATGCGCTCAGCATATTCACTAACAATTGCTGAGTGAGGAGCACCTAGCAGGAATTGAAAGGCAACGTTTGTTTCACGGAAAATCACTTCTCCTGAAAAGGCAATCCTGCAGTGAAGAGAAGATGGGCAACTACACTGTTTATCATGTAACACAGAGGCCACAAGTGTCGACATTCCAATGTGGAAAATCAACTTCCCATCAGGCCTCAATCTCCAAGGGGAGGGCACAGCATCTTATGCTGCAGTTTCTGAGTACCTATTGGACATTCAGGTGACCAAGTAGACCTTTTAGTGAGTAAACTTTGCGATACAGGGAGTAGTGAGTGTGCTGAAAGGATTACAGAGTCATAGGTTAGTGAGGATTGGGTGTAAAATGTATCCCCGGAATACCTAGCTTTCAAGGGAAAATCTGTAATTTTTCAGGCTGCACTTAAAGTCCACTGGCTTGCCTGGGGTAGATTCCATCACGTGTGGGTTCCCAGAAGGAAGGGTAGGATCATTATATTTTTCGTGTGCTCGGGGATAGGCAGAAAAGCAGACACGTTTGGCACGAAGGAATGAACAGAACCCTGAGAGCTAGGTGTTTTCAAGCTGTCGCAATCTAGGCGTTTATCCAACAAAACCCTTCACTGCCGATGATTCGGCAACTAGCTCTTCCCAACGGTGCATTGCTCACAACGCCGCGAAGACACAGGCTGTCCTTTTTGTACGTATCAGATCTAGTGAAGACCCCCGAGTCCTAGGAGACCTGGAATGCTTCCCACAGCTCAACAACCACACTGAATAAGTCCACATGGCTTCTGCTGCATAACAACCTGTGACATGATACAAGAGGAATGTCAGCTTGAGGTTAATGGTCAAATGGGATCGCCAATTCACTGACGATTACTGAAGGATGAGCACCTACTAAAGAATGGCAACCTCCAAGTTTCCTTCCTAGAAACTCACTTGTCAGGGCAAAGCCATTTGTGCTATGAAGAGAACATGTGCAATTACAGTGTTTCTCAGGGAGAATTGAGCCCGACACTCTCTAAATCCCAAGGAGGTAAATAAAGTTTCCCTTCAAGCCTTATTCTCCAAAGGGCTCACAGAGCATTGACCCTGCTGTTTCTTTCTCATTTTGGCACCTCCAATGTGCTTACAAGTGAGATATTTGAGTTGTTGCAACTTACCACATTCTAGAGGTTTAAAAAAAGAAGCCCTTCACTGCCCATGACTCGGCATCTAGCTCTTGCCAAAGGTGCATTGCTCACAATTCCTCGAAATCACAGGCAGTCCTGCTTGTACGTTTCTCACCCTAGTGGAGACCCGCCAGTTTTAAGAGACCTGGAATGCTTCCTAAAGCTCAAGAACCACACTGAATAAGGCTACATGGATTCTGCTGCATGTCAACCTGTGGCATGATACAAGAGGAATGTTAGCTTGAGGCTAGTCGTCAAATGGGGTCGCCATTTCACTGAAGATTACCGAAGGATGAGCACCTCCCAAACAATGGCAACCTCCAAGTTTCTTTCCTAGAAACTCACTTGTCATCACAAAGGCAATTGTGCTATGAAGAGAACATGTGCAACTACAGTGTTTCTCAGGGAGAATTGAGCCCGCAACTCTCTAAATCCCAATGAGGAAAATAAAGTTTCCCTTCAAGCCTTATTTTCCAAAGGGCCTGCAGAGCATTGACCCTGTGGTTTCTTTCTCTATTTTGAACCTCCAAGGTGCTTTAGAAGGGAGATACTTGAGTTGTCTCAACTTGCCACAATCTAGACGTTTAACCAAAAAAGCCCTTCACTGCCCATGACTCGGCACCTAGCTGTTCCCAACGCTGCATTGCTCACGAAGGCCCAAACACACAGGCCGTCCTTCTTGTACGTTTCTCATCCTAGTGCAGACCCGCCAGTCCTAAGAGACCTGGAATGCTTCCATGAGTTCAAGAACCACACTGAATAACGCTACATGGATTCTGCTGCATGCCAATCTGTGGGAGGCTGCAAGAGGAACGTTAGCTTGAGGCTAGAGCTCAAACGGGTTCGCCAATTCACTGAGGATTACCGAAGGATGATCATCTGCCAAGGAATAGCAACCTCCAAGTCTCTTTCCTAGAAACTCACTTGTCATCACAAAGGCAATGGTGCACTGAAAGGAACATGTGTAAGTACAGTGTTTCTCAGGTAGAATTGGGCCCAAAACTCTCTAAACCCCAATGAGGAAAATAAAGTTTCCCTTCAAGCCTTACCTTATTTTCAAAAGGGTCCACAGAGTCTTGACCCTCCCATTTCTTTCCTTCTTTTGTACTAGAAAGGTGCTTTAGAAGGGCGATACTTCAGTTGTTTCAACTTGCCACAATCTAGAGGTTTAACCAAAGAAGCCCTTCACTGCCCATGACTCGGCAGCTAGCTGTTCCCAACGCTGCATTGCTCACAAAGGCCCAAACACACAGGCCGTCATTCTCGTACGTTGCTCATCCTAGTGAATACCCGCCAGTACTAAGAGACCTGGAATCCTTCCTAGAGCTCAAGAACCACACTGAATAAGATTCGGCTGCATGCCAATCTGTGTCATGATACAAGAGGAACGTTAGCTGTGGCTAGTGTTCAATGGGGTCGCCCATTCACTAAAGATTACTGAAGGATGAGCACCTACCAAAGAATGGCAACCTCCAAATTTCTTTCTTAGAAGTTCTCTCGTCATCAAAAAGGCAACTGTGCCATGAAGGGACCATGTGCAACTAGATTGTTTCTCAGTGAGAATTGATCCCGCAACTCTCTAAATCCCAATGAGGAAAATAAAGTTTCCCTTCAAGCCTTATATTCAAAAGCGCCCACAGAGCATTGACCCTGCTGTTTCTTTCTCTATTTTGTACTTCCAAGGTGCTCTAGAAGGGAGATACTTGAGTTGTTCCAACTTACTACGTTCTAGAGTTTAAGAAAGAAGCCCTTCACCTCCCAGGACTCGGAATCTAGCTGTTCCCAACGCTGCACTGCTCACAACACCCCAAAGACACAGGCCATCCTTCTTGTACGTTTCTCATCCTAGTGCAGCCCTGCCAGTACTAAGAGACCTGGAATGCTTCCCAGAGCTGAGGAACCAACCTGAATGAGGCTACATGTATTCTGCTGCATGCCAAGCTGTTGCATGATAGCAGAGGAACGTTTGCTTGAGGCTAGAGGTCAAACGGGTTCGCCAATTCACTGAACATTACCGAAGGATGAGCACCTACCAAGGAATGGTAACCTCCAAGTTTCTTTCCTAGAAACTCACTTGTCATCACAAAGGCAATTGTGCTATGAATGGAACATGTGCAACTACAGTGTTTCTCAGGGAGAATTGAGCATGCAACTCTCTAAATCCCAATGAGGAAAATAAAGTTTCCCTTCAAGCCTTATTTTCCAAAGGGCCAAAAGAGCATTGACCCTGCCGTTTCTTTCTCTATTTTGTACCTCTAAGGTGCTTTAGAAGGGAGATACTTGACTTGTTTCAACTTGCCAAAATCTAGGGGTTTAACCAAAGAAGCCCTTCACTGCCCATGACTCGGCATCTAGCTGTTCCCAACGCTGCATTGCTCACAAAGGCCCAAACAGACAGGCCGTACTTCTTGTACGTTTCTCTTCCTGGTGCAGACCCGCTAGTACTGAGAGGTCTGGAATCCTTCTTAGAGCCCAGGAACCACACTGAATAAGGCTACATGGATTCTGCTGCATGCAAACCTGTGGCATGATACAAGAGGAATGTTAGCTTGAAGCTAATGGTCAAAAGGGGTCGCCAATTCACTGTAGATTACCGAAGAATGCCACCTACCAAGGAATGGCAAGCTCCAAGTTTCTTTCTTGGAAAATCACTTGTCCTCACAGAGACCATCGTGCAATTAAGAGAAGATGGGCAACAACAGTGTTTACCAGGTAACACGGAGGCCGCAACTCTCCGCTTTGCAATGAGGAAAGTAAACTTTCCCAGGAAGCCTCAATATACATGGCGACGAAGCAGAATATTCCCCTGGCGTTTCTGACTCTCTTATTGCACATCCAGTGGACACAATGGACCATGACGTTGGTAACCATTGCCATGCTGGGAGTCGTGATTGTGGTGTAAGGATTTCAAGCTGATGGCTTAGTGGGGCCTAGGTGGCAATGTTTCTCTGGACTACCTCTCAGTTAAGGGAAACCCTGTAATTTCTGAAGCTGGTCGTGAAGTGTAGTTGCTGATTGAGGTAGACAGACTGCACGGATTAGTTCCCAGAAGCAACGGTAGGCTAATTGTGCTTTTCAGTGCAGCTCAGGTTTCCTCAAGAATGTAGACACGCTTTGCATGAAGGAAGGCATGGAACGTTGAGAACGGTGTTGCTTTCAAGCTATCGCAATCTAGGTGTGTAACCAACGAAGCCCTTCACTGCCCATCACTTGGCATCTAGTTGTTCCCAACGGTAGACTGTTCACAACTGCCCAAAGACACAGGCAGTCCTTTTAGTTCGTTTCAAAACCTAGTGCAGACCCGCGAGCCAAAAGAGACCGGATATGCTTCCTAGAGTTCAAGAACCACAGGCACTAAGGTTGCATGGAATCTGTTGAATGCCTACCTCTGTCATGAGAAAAGCTGAACGTAAACTTGAGGCTAGATGTCCCATGCGGGTGGCCCATTCCCTGAAGATTCCCGAGGGATGAGCCACTACCAAGGAACGGCAACCTCCAAGTTTCTTTCCTAGAAACTCTCGTCATCACAATGGCAAATGTGCTATGAAGGGAAGATGTGCAAGTATAGTGTTTCTCAGGGAGAATTGAGCCTGCAACTCTCTAAATCCCAAGGAGGTAAATAAAGTATCCCTTCATGCCTTATGTTCAGAAGGGACCACTGAACATTGACCTGCTCTTTCTTTCTCTAGTTTGTACCTCGATGGTGCGTTAGAAGGGAGACACTTGAGTTGTTTCAACTTACCACATTCTAGAGGTTTAACAAAAGAAGCCTTTCACTGCCCTTTTTTGGCATAGAGTTGTCCTCAACTGAACGTCGCTCCCAAGTTCCAGAAGAGACTGGCAGTCCCTCGTGTGCATCTTGGATCCTAGTGCACACCCGCGTGTCCTAAGGCACCAGAAATGCTTCCTAGAGTAAAAGCACTGCTTTGACAAAAGCTGCATTGAACCTGCTGCCTGCTTACCATTGTGACGACAAAAGCAGAACGTTAGCTTGAGGCCAGTCGTCCCATGCGCTCAGCATATTCACTAACAATTGCTGAGTGAGGAGCACCTAGCAGGAATTGAAAGGCAACGTTTGTTTCACGGAAAATCACTTCTCCTGAAAAGGCAATCCTGCAGTGAAGAGAAGATGGGCAACTACACTGTTTATCATGTAACACAGAGGCCACAAGTGTCGACATTCCAATGTGGAAAATCAACTTCCCATCAGGCCTCAATCTCCAAGGGGAGGGCACAGCATCTTATGCTGCAGTTTCTGAGTACCTATTGGACATTCAGGTGACCAAGTAGACCTTTTAGTGAGTAAACTTTGCGATACAGGGAGTAGTGAGTGTGCTGAAAGGATTACAGAGTCATAGGTTAGTGAGGATTGGGTGTAAAATGTATCCCCGGAATACCTAGCTTTCAAGGGAAAATCTGTAATTTTTCAGGCTGCACTTAAAGTCCACTGGCTTGCCTGGGGTAGATTCCATCACGTGTGGGTTCCCAGAAGGAAGGGTAGGATCATTATATTTTTCGTGTGCTCGGGGATAGGCAGAAAAGCAGACACGTTTGGCACGAAGGAATGAACAGAACCCTGAGAGCTAGGTGTTTTCAAGCTGTCGCAATCTAGGCGTTTATCCAACAAAACCCTTCACTGCCGATGATTCGGCAACTAGCTCTTCCCAACGGTGCATTGCTCACAACGCCGCGAAGACACAGGCTGTCCTTTTTGTACGTATCAGATCTAGTGAAGACCCCCGAGTCCTAGGAGACCTGGAATGCTTCCCACAGCTCAACAACCACACTGAATAAGTCCACATGGCTTCTGCTGCATAACAACCTGTGACATGATACAAGAGGAATGTCAGCTTGAGGTTAATGGTCTAATGGGATCGCCAATGCACTGACGATTACTGAAGGATGAGCACCTACTAAAGAATGGCAACCTCCAAGTTTCCTTCCTAGAAACTCACTTGTCAGGGCAAAGCCATTTGTGCTATGAAGAGAACATGTGCAATTACAGTGTTTCTCAGGGAGAATTGAGCCCGACACTCTCTAAATCCCAAGGAGGTAAATAAAGTTTCCCTTCAAGCCTTATTCTCCAAAGGGCTCACAGAGCATTGACCCTGCTGTTTCTTTCTCATTTTGGCACCTCCAATGTGCTTACAAGTGAGATATTTGAGTTGTTGCAACTTACCACATTCTAGAGGTTTAAAAAAAGAAGCCCTTCACTGCCCATGACTCGGCATCTAGCTCTTGCCAAAGGTGCATTGCTCACAATTCCTCGAAATCACAGGCAGTCCTGCTTGTACGTTTCTCACCCTAGTGGAGACCCGCCAGTTTTAAGAGACCTGGAATGCTTCCTAAAGCTCAAGAACCACACTGAATAAGGCTACATGGATTCTGCTGCATGTCAACCTGTGGCATGATACAAGAGGAATGTTAGCTTGAGGCTAGTCGTCAAATGGGGTCGCCATTTCACTGAAGATTACCGAAGGATGAGCACCTCCCAAACAATGGCAACCTCCAAGTTTCTTTCCTAGAAACTCACTTGTCATCACAAAGGCAATTGTGCTATGAAGAGAACATGTGCAACTACAGTGTTTCTCAGGGAGAATTGAGCCCGCAACTCTCTAAATCCCAATGAGGAAAATAAAGTTTCCCTTCAAGCCTTATTTTCCAAAGGGCCTGCAGAGCATTGACCCTGTGGTTTCTTTCTCTATTTTGAACCTCCAAGGTGCTTTAGAAGGGAGATACTTGAGTTGTCTCAACTTGCCACAATCTAGACGTTTAACCAAAAAAGCCCTTCACTGCCCATGACTCGGCACCTAGCTGTTCCCAACGCTGCATTGCTCACGAAGGCCCAAACACACAGGCCGTCCTTCTTGTACGTTTCTCATCCTAGTGCAGACCCGCCAGTCCTAAGAGACCTGGAATGCTTCCATGAGTTCAAGAACCACACTGAATAACGCTACATGGATTCTGCTGCATGCCAATCTGTGGGAGGCTGCAAGAGGAACGTTAGCTTGAGGCTAGAGCTCAAACGGGTTCGCCAATTCACTGAGGATTACCGAAGGATGATCATCTGCCAAGGAATAGCAACCTCCAAGTCTCTTTCCTAGAAACTCACTTGTCATCACAAAGGCAATGGTGCACTGAAAGGAACATGTGTAAGTACAGTGTTTCTCAGGTAGAATTGGGCCCAAAACTCTCTAAACCCCAATGAGGAAAATAAAGTTTCCCTTCAAGCCTTACCTTATTTTCAAAAGGGTCCACAGAGTCTTGACCCTCCCATTTCTTTCCTTCTTTTGTACTAGAAAGGTGCTTTAGAAGGGCGATACTTCAGTTGTTTCAACTTGCCACAATCTAGAGGTTTAACCAAAGAAGCCCTTCACTGCCCATGACTCGGCAGCTAGCTGTTCCCAACGCTGCATTGCTCACAAAGGCCCAAACACACAGGCCGTCATTCTCGTACGTTGCTCATCCTAGTGAATACCCGCCAGTACTAAGAGACCTGGAATCCTTCCTAGAGCTCAAGAACCACACTGAATAAGATTCGGCTGCATGCCAATCTGTGTCATGATACAAGAGGAACGTTAGCTGTGGCTAGTGTTCAATGGGGTCGCCCATTCACTAAAGATTACTGAAGGATGAGCACCTACCAAAGAATGGCAACCTCCAAATTTCTTTCTTAGAAGTTCTCTCGTCATCAAAAAGGCAACTGTGCCATGAAGGGACCATGTGCAACTAGATTG
Organism: Balaenoptera ricei; assembly: GCF_028023285.1. Classification (NCBI taxonomy): domain Eukaryota; kingdom Metazoa; phylum Chordata; class Mammalia; order Artiodactyla; family Balaenopteridae; genus Balaenoptera; species Balaenoptera ricei. Next base: position 48,229,310 of record NC_082649.1, on the reverse strand, counting down.
TTTCTCAGTGAGAATTGATCCCGCAACTCTCTAAATCCCAATGAGGAAAATAAAGTTTCCCTTCAAGCCTTATATTCAAAAGCGCCCACAGAGCATTGACCCTGCTGTTTCTTTCTCTATTTTGTACTTCCAAGGTGCTCTAGAAGGGAGATACTTGAGTTGTTCCAACTTACTACGTTCTAGAGTTTAAGAAAGAAGCCCTTCACCTCCCAGGACTCGGAATCTAGCTGTTCCCAACGCTGCACTGCTCACAACACCCCAAAGACACAGGCCATCCTTCTTGTACGTTTCTCATCCTAGTGCAGCCCTGCCAGTACTAAGAGACCTGGAATGCTTCCCAGAGCTGAGGAACCAACCTGAATGAGGCTACATGTATTCTGCTGCATGCCAAGCTGTTGCATGATAGCAGAGGAACGTTTGCTTGAGGCTAGAGGTCAAACGGGTTCGCCAATTCACTGAACATTACCGAAGGATGAGCACCTACCAAGGAATGGTAACCTCCAAGTTTCTTTCCTAGAAACTCACTTGTCATCACAAAGGCAATTGTGCTATGAATGGAACATGTGCAACTACAGTGTTTCTCAGGGAGAATTGAGCATGCAACTCTCTAAATCCCAATGAGGAAAATAAAGTTTCCCTTCAAGCCTTATTTTCCAAAGGGCCAAAAGAGCATTGACCCTGCCGTTTCTTTCTCTATTTTGTACCTCTAAGGTGCTTTAGAAGGGAGATACTTGACTTGTTTCAACTTGCCAAAATCTAGGGGTTTAACCAAAGAAGCCCTTCACTGCCCATGACTCGGCATCTAGCTGTTCCCAACGCTGCATTGCTCACAAAGGCCCAAACAGACAGGCCGTACTTCTTGTACGTTTCTCTTCCTGGTGCAGACCCGCTAGTACTGAGAGGTCTGGAATCCTTCTTAGAGCCCAGGAACCACACTGAATAAGGCTACATGGATTCTGCTGCATGCAAACCTGTGGCATGATACAAGAGGAATGTTAGCTTGAAGCTAATGGTCAAAAGGGGTCGCCAATTCACTGTAGATTACCGAAGAATGCCACCTACCAAGGAATGGCAAGCTCCAAGTTTCTTTCTTGGAAAATCACTTGTCCTCACAGAGACCATCGTGCAATTAAGAGAAGATGGGCAACAACAGTGTTTACCAGGTAACACGGAGGCCGCAACTCTCCGCTTTGCAATGAGGAAAGTAAACTTTCCCAGGAAGCCTCAATATACATGGCGACGAAGCAGAATATTCCCCTGGCGTTTCTGACTCTCTTATTGCACATCCAGTGGACACAATGGACCATGACGTTGGTAACCATTGCCATGCTGGGAGTCGTGATTGTGGTGTAAGGATTTCAAGCTGATGGCTTAGTGGGGCCTAGGTGGCAATGTTTCTCTGGACTACCTCTCAGTTAAGGGAAACCCTGTAATTTCTGAAGCTGGTCGTGAAGTGTAGTTGCTGATTGAGGTAGACAGACTGCACGGATTAGTTCCCAGAAGCAACGGTAGGCTAATTGTGCTTTTCAGTGCAGCTCAGGTTTCCTCAAGAATGTAGACACGCTTTGCATGAAGGAAGGCATGGAACGTTGAGAACGGTGTTGCTTTCAAGCTATCGCAATCTAGGTGTGTAACCAACGAAGCCCTTCACTGCCCATCACTTGGCATCTAGTTGTTCCCAACGGTAGACTGTTCACAACTGCCCAAAGACACAGGCAGTCCTTTTAGTTCGTTTCAAAACCTAGTGCAGACCCGCGAGCCAAAAGAGACCGGATATGCTTCCTAGAGTTCAAGAACCACAGGCACTAAGGTTGCATGGAATCTGTTGAATGCCTACCTCTGTCATGAGAAAAGCTGAACGTAAACTTGAGGCTAGATGTCCCATGCGGGTGGCCCATTCCCTGAAGATTCCCGAGGGATGAGCCACTACCAAGGAACGGCAACCTCCAAGTTTCTTTCCTAGAAACTCTCGTCATCACAATGGCAAATGTGCTATGAAGGGAAGATGTGCAAGTATAGTGTTTCTCAGGGAGAATTGAGCCTGCAACTCTCTAAATCCCAAGGAGGTAAATAAAGTATCCCTTCATGCCTTATGTTCAGAAGGGACCACTGAACATTGACCTGCTCTTTCTTTCTCTAGTTTGTACCTCGATGGTGCGTTAGAAGGGAGACACTTGAGTTGTTTCAACTTACCACATTCTAGAGGTTTAACAAAAGAAGCCTTTCACTGCCCTTTTTTGGCATAGAGTTGTCCTCAACTGAACGTCGCTCCCAAGTTCCAGAAGAGACTGGCAGTCCCTCGTGTGCATCTTGGATCCTAGTGCACACCCGCGTGTCCTAAGGCACCAGAAATGCTTCCTAGAGTAAAAGCACTGCTTTGACAAAAGCTGCATTGAACCTGCTGCCTGCTTACCATTGTGACGACAAAAGCAGAACGTTAGCTTGAGGCCAGTCGTCCCATGCGCTCAGCATATTCACTAACAATTGCTGAGTGAGGAGCACCTAGCAGGAATTGAAAGGCAACGTTTGTTTCACGGAAAATCACTTCTCCTGAAAAGGCAATCCTGCAGTGAAGAGAAGATGGGCAACTACACTGTTTATCATGTAACACAGAGGCCACAAGTGTCGACATTCCAATGTGGAAAATCAACTTCCCATCAGGCCTCAATCTCCAAGGGGAGGGCACAGCATCTTATGCTGCAGTTTCTGAGTACCTATTGGACATTCAGGTGACCAAGTAGACCTTTTAGTGAGTAAACTTTGCGATACAGGGAGTAGTGAGTGTGCTGAAAGGATTACAGAGTCATAGGTTAGTGAGGATTGGGTGTAAAATGTATCCCCGGAATACCTAGCTTTCAAGGGAAAATCTGTAATTTTTCAGGCTGCACTTAAAGTCCACTGGCTTGCCTGGGGTAGATTCCATCACGTGTGGGTTCCCAGAAGGAAGGGTAGGATCATTATATTTTTCGTGTGCTCGGGGATAGGCAGAAAAGCAGACACGTTTGGCACGAAGGAATGAACAGAACCCTGAGAGCTAGGTGTTTTCAAGCTGTCGCAATCTAGGCGTTTATCCAACAAAACCCTTCACTGCCGATGATTCGGCAACTAGCTCTTCCCAACGGTGCATTGCTCACAACGCCGCGAAGACACAGGCTGTCCTTTTTGTACGTATCAGATCTAGTGAAGACCCCCGAGTCCTAGGAGACCTGGAATGCTTCCCACAGCTCAACAACCACACTGAATAAGTCCACATGGCTTCTGCTGCATAACAACCTGTGACATGATACAAGAGGAATGTCAGCTTGAGGTTAATGGTCTAATGGGATCGCCAATGCACTGACGATTACTGAAGGATGAGCACCTACTAAAGAATGGCAACCTCCAAGTTTCCTTCCTAGAAACTCACTTGTCAGGGCAAAGCCATTTGTGCTATGAAGAGAACATGTGCAATTACAGTGTTTCTCAGGGAGAATTGAGCCCGACACTCTCTAAATCCCAAGGAGGTAAATAAAGTTTCCCTTCAAGCCTTATTCTCCAAAGGGCTCACAGAGCATTGACCCTGCTGTTTCTTTCTCATTTTGGCACCTCCAATGTGCTTACAAGTGAGATATTTGAGTTGTTGCAACTTACCACATTCTAGAGGTTTAAAAAAAGAAGCCCTTCACTGCCCATGACTCGGCATCTAGCTCTTGCCAAAGGTGCATTGCTCACAATTCCTCGAAATCACAGGCAGTCCTGCTTGTACGTTTCTCACCCTAGTGGAGACCCGCCAGTTTTAAGAGACCTGGAATGCTTCCTAAAGCTCAAGAACCACACTGAATAAGGCTACATGGATTCTGCTGCATGTCAACCTGTGGCATGATACAAGAGGAATGTTAGCTTGAGGCTAGTCGTCAAATGGGGTCGCCATTTCACTGAAGATTACCGAAGGATGAGCACCTCCCAAACAATGGCAACCTCCAAGTTTCTTTCCTAGAAACTCACTTGTCATCACAAAGGCAATTGTGCTATGAAGAGAACATGTGCAACTACAGTGTTTCTCAGGGAGAATTGAGCCCGCAACTCTCTAAATCCCAATGAGGAAAATAAAGTTTCCCTTCAAGCCTTATTTTCCAAAGGGCCTGCAGAGCATTGACCCTGTGGTTTCTTTCTCTATTTTGAACCTCCAAGGTGCTTTAGAAGGGAGATACTTGAGTTGTCTCAACTTGCCACAATCTAGACGTTTAACCAAAAAAGCCCTTCACTGCCCATGACTCGGCACCTAGCTGTTCCCAACGCTGCATTGCTCACGAAGGCCCAAACACACAGGCCGTCCTTCTTGTACGTTTCTCATCCTAGTGCAGACCCGCCAGTCCTAAGAGACCTGGAATGCTTCCATGAGTTCAAGAACCACACTGAATAACGCTACATGGATTCTGCTGCATGCCAATCTGTGGGAGGCTGCAAGAGGAACGTTAGCTTGAGGCTAGAGCTCAAACGGGTTCGCCAATTCACTGAGGATTACCGAAGGATGATCATCTGCCAAGGAATAGCAACCTCCAAGTCTCTTTCCTAGAAACTCACTTGTCATCACAAAGGCAATGGTGCACTGAAAGGAACATGTGTAAGTACAGTGTTTCTCAGGTAGAATTGGGCCCCAAACTCTCTAAACCCCAATGAGGAAAATAAAGTTTCCCTTCAAGCCTTACCTTATTTTCAAAAGGGTCCACAGAGTCTTGACCCTCCCATTTCTTTCCTTCTTTTGTACTAGAAAGGTGCTTTAGAAGGGCGATACTTCAGTTGTTTCAACTTGCCACAATCTAGAGGTTTAACCAAAGAAGCCCTTCACTGCCCATGACTCGGCAGCTAGCTGTTCCCAACGCTGCATTGCTCACAAAGGCCCAAACACACAGGCCGTCATTCTCGTACGTTGCTCATCCTAGTGAATACCCGCCAGTACTAAGAGACCTGGAATCCTTCCTAGAGCTCAAGAACCACACTGAATAAGATTCGGCTGCATGCCAATCTGTGTCATGATACAAGAGGAACGTTAGCTGTGGCTAGTGTTCAATGGGGTCGCCCATTCACTAAAGATTACTGAAGGATGAGCACCTACCAAAGAATGGCAACCTCCAAATTTCTTTCTTAGAAGTTCTCTCGTCATCAAAAAGGCAACTGTGCCATGAAGGGACCATGTGCAACTAGATTGTTTCTCAGTGAGAATTGATCCCGCAACTCTCTAAATCCCAATGAGGAAAATAAAGTTTCCCTTCAAGCCTTATATTCAAAAGCGCCCACAGAGCATTGACCCTGCTGTTTCTTTCTCTATTTTGTACTTCCAAGGTGCTCTAGAAGGGAGATACTTGAGTTGTTCCAACTTACTACGTTCTAGAGTTTAAGAAAGAAGCCCTTCACCTCCCAGGACTCGGAATCTAGCTGTTCCCAACGCTGCACTGCTCACAACACCCCAAAGACACAGGCCATCCTTCTTGTACGTTTCTCATCCTAGTGCAGCCCTGCCAGTACTAAGAGACCTGGAATGCTTCCCAGAGCTGAGGAACCAACCTGAATGAGGCTACATGTATTCTGCTGCATGCCAAGCTGTTGCATGATAGCAGAGGAACGTTTGCTTGAGGCTAGAGGTCAAACGGGTTCGCCAATTCACTGAACATTACCGAAGGATGAGCACCTACCAAGGAATGGTAACCTCCAAGTTTCTTTCCTAGAAACTCACTTGTCATCACAAAGGCAATTGTGCTATGAATGGAACATGTGCAACTACAGTGTTTCTCAGGGAGAATTGAGCATGCAACTCTCTAAATCCCAATGAGGAAAATAAAGTTTCCCTTCAAGCCTTATTTTCCAAAGGGCCAAAAGAGCATTGACCCTGCCGTTTCTTTCTCTATTTTGTACCTCTAAGGTGCTTTAGAAGGGAGATACTTGACTTGTTTCAACTTGCCAAAATCTAGGGGTTTAACCAAAGAAGCCCTTCACTGCCCATGACTCGGCATCTAGCTGTTCCCAACGCTGCATTGCTCACAAAGGCCCAAACAGACAGGCCGTACTTCTTGTACGTTTCTCTTCCTGGTGCAGACCCGCTAGTACTGAGAGGTCTGGAATCCTTCTTAGAGCCCAGGAACCACACTGAATAAGGCTACATGGATTCTGCTGCATGCAAACCTGTGGCATGATACAAGAGGAATGTTAGCTTGAAGCTAATGGTCAAAAGGGGTCGCCAATTCACTGTAGATTACCGAAGAATGCCACCTACCAAGGAATGGCAAGCTCCAAGTTTCTTTCTTGGAAAATCACTTGTCCTCACAGAGACCATCGTGCAATTAAGAGAAGATGGGCAACAACAGTGTTTACCAGGTAACACGGAGGCCGCAACTCTCCGCTTTGCAATGAGGAAAGTAAACTTTCCCAGGAAGCCTCAATATACATGGCGACGAAGCAGAATATTCCCCTGGCGTTTCTGACTCTCTTATTGCACATCCAGTGGACACAATGGACCATGACGTTGGTAACCATTGCCATGCTGGGAGTCGTGATTGTGGTGTAAGGATTTCAAGCTGATGGCTTAGTGGGGCCTAGGTGGCAATGTTTCTCTGGACTACCTCTCAGTTAAGGGAAACCCTGTAATTTCTGAAGCTGGTCGTGAAGTGTAGTTGCTGATTGAGGTAGACAGACTGCACGGATTAGTTCCCAGAAGCAACGGTAGGCTAATTGTGCTTTTCAGTGCAGCTCAGGTTTCCTCAAGAATGTAGACACGCTTTGCATGAAGGAAGGCATGGAACGTTGAGAACGGTGTTGCTTTCAAGCTATCGCAATCTAGGTGTGTAACCAACGAAGCCCTTCACTGCCCATCACTTGGCATCTAGTTGTTCCCAACGGTAGACTGTTCACAACTGCCCAAAGACACAGGCAGTCCTTTTAGTTCGTTTCAAAACCTAGTGCAGACCCGCGAGCCAAAAGAGACCGGATATGCTTCCTAGAGTTCAAGAACCACAGGCACTAAGGTTGCATGGAATCTGTTGAATGCCTACCTCTGTCATGAGAAAAGCTGAACGTAAACTTGAGGCTAGATGTCCCATGCGGGTGGCCCATTCCCTGAAGATTCCCGAGGGATGAGCCACTACCAAGGAACGGCAACCTCCAAGTTTCTTTCCTAGAAACTCTCGTCATCACAATGGCAAATGTGCTATGAAGGGAAGATGTGCAAGTATAGTGTTTCTCAGGGAGAATTGAGCCTGCAACTCTCTAAATCCCAAGGAGGTAAATAAAGTATCCCTTCATGCCTTATGTTCAGAAGGGACCACTGAACATTGACCTGCTCTTTCTTTCTCTAGTTTGTACCTCGATGGTGCGTTAGAAGGGAGACACTTGAGTTGTTTCAACTTACCACATTCTAGAGGTTTAACAAAAGAAGCCTTTCACTGCCCTTTTTTGGCATAGAGTTGTCCTCAACTGAACGTCGCTCCCAAGTTCCAGAAGAGACTGGCAGTCCCTCGTGTGCATCTTGGATCCTAGTGCACACCCGCGTGTCCTAAGGCACCAGAAATGCTTCCTAGAGTAAAAGCACTGCTTTGACAAAAGCTGCATTGAACCTGCTGCCTGCTTACCATTGTGACGACAAAAGCAGAACGTTAGCTTGAGGCCAGTCGTCCCATGCGCTCAGCATATTCACTAACAATTGCTGAGTGAGGAGCACCTAGCAGGAATTGAAAGGCAACGTTTGTTTCACGGAAAATCACTTCTCCTGAAAAGGCAATCCTGCAGTGAAGAGAAGATGGGCAACTACACTGTTTATCATGTAACACAGAGGCCACAAGTGTCGACATTCCAATGTGGAAAATCAACTTCCCATCAGGCCTCAATCTCCAAGGGGAGGGCACAGCATCTTATGCTGCAGTTTCTGAGTACCTATTGGACATTCAGGTGACCAAGTAGACCTTTTAGTGAGTAAACTTTGCGATACAGGGAGTAGTGAGTGTGCTGAAAGGATTACAGAGTCATAGGTTAGTGAGGATTGGGTGTAAAATGTATCCCCGGAATACCTAGCTTTCAAGGGAAAATCTGTAATTTTTCAGGCTGCACTTAAAGTCCACTGGCTTGCCTGGGGTAGATTCCATCACGTGTGGGTTCCCAGAAGGAAGGGTAGGATCATTATATTTTTCGTGTGCTCGGGGATAGGCAGAAAAGCAGACACGTTTGGCACGAAGGAATGAACAGAACCCTGAGAGCTAGGTGTTTTCAAGCTGTCGCAATCTAGGCGTTTATCCAACAAAACCCTTCACTGCCGATGATTCGGCAACTAGCTCTTCCCAACGGTGCATTGCTCACAACGCCGCGAAGACACAGGCTGTCCTTTTTGTACGTATCAGATCTAGTGAAGACCCCCGAGTCCTAGGAGACCTGGAATGCTTCCCACAGCTCAACAACCACACTGAATAAGTCCACATGGCTTCTGCTGCATAACAACCTGTGACATGATACAAGAGGAATGTCAGCTTGAGGTTAATGGTCTAATGGGATCGCCAATGCACTGACGATTACTGAAGGATGAGCACCTACTAAAGAATGGCAACCTCCAAGTTTCCTTCCTAGAAACTCACTTGTCAGGGCAAAGCCATTTGTGCTATGAAGAGAACATGTGCAATTACAGTGTTTCTCAGGGAGAATTGAGCCCGACACTCTCTAAATCCCAAGGAGGTAAATAAAGTTTCCCTTCAAGCCTTATTCTCCAAAGGGCTCACAGAGCATTGACCCTGCTGTTTCTTTCTCATTTTGGCACCTCCAATGTGCTTACAAGTGAGATATTTGAGTTGTTGCAACTTACCACATTCTAGAGGTTTAAAAAAAGAAGCCCTTCACTGCCCATGACTCGGCATCTAGCTCTTGCCAAAGGTGCATTGCTCACAATTCCTCGAAATCACAGGCAGTCCTGCTTGTACGTTTCTCACCCTAGTGGAGACCCGCCAGTTTTAAGAGACCTGGAATGCTTCCTAAAGCTCAAGAACCACACTGAATAAGGCTACATGGATTCTGCTGCATGTCAACCTGTGGCATGATACAAGAGGAATGTTAGCTTGAGGCTAGTCGTCAAATGGGGTCGCCATTTCACTGAAGATTACCGAAGGATGAGCACCTCCCAAACAATGGCAACCTCCAAGTTTCTTTCCTAGAAACTCACTTGTCATCACAAAGGCAATTGTGCTATGAAGAGAACATGTGCAACTACAGTGTTTCTCAGGGAGAATTGAGCCCGCAACTCTCTAAATCCCAATGAGGAAAATAAAGTTTCCCTTCAAGCCTTATTTTCCAAAGGGCCTGCAGAGCATTGACCCTGTGGTTTCTTTCTCTATTTTGAACCTCCAAGGTGCTTTAGAAGGGAGATACTTGAGTTGTCTCAACTTGCCACAATCTAGACGTTTAACCAAAAAAGCCCTTCACTGCCCATGACTCGGCACCTAGCTGTTCCCAACGCTGCATTGCTCACGAAGGCCCAAACACACAGGCCGTCCTTCTTGTACGTTTCTCATCCTAGTGCAGACCCGCCAGTCCTAAGAGACCTGGAATGCTTCCATGAGTTCAAGAACCACACTGAATAACGCTACATGGATTCTGCTGCATGCCAATCTGTGGGAGGCTGCAAGAGGAACGTTAGCTTGAGGCTAGAGCTCAAACGGGTTCGCCAATTCACTGAGGATTACCGAAGGATGATCATCTGCCAAGGAATAGCAACCTCCAAGTCTCTTTCCTAGAAACTCACTTGTCATCACAAAGGCAATGGTGCACTGAAAGGAACATGTGTAAGTACAGTGTTTCTCAGGTAGAATTGGGCCCCAAACTCTCTAAACCCCAATGAGGAAAATAAAGTTTCCCTTCAAGCCTTACCTTATTTTCAAAAGGGTCCACAGAGTCTTGACCCTCCCATTTCTTTCCTTCTTTTGTACTAGAAAGGTGCTTTAGAAGGGCGATACTTCAGTTGTTTCAACTTGCCACAATCTAGAGGTTTAACCAAAGAAGCCCTTCACTGCCCATGACTCGGCAGCTAGCTGTTCCCAACGCTGCATTGCTCACAAAGGCCCAAACACACAGGCCGTCATTCTCGTACGTTGCTCATCCTAGTGAATACCCGCCAGTACTAAGAGACCTGGAATCCTTCCTAGAGCTCAAGAACCACACTGAATAAGATTCGGCTGCATGCCAATCTGTGTCATGATACAAGAGGAACGTTAGCTGTGGCTAGTGTTCAATGGGGTCGCCCATTCACTAAAGATTACTGAAGGATGAGCACCTACCAAAGAATGGCAACCTCCAAATTTCTTTCTTAGAAGTTCTCTCGTCATCAAAAAGGCAACTGTGCCATGAAGGGACCATGTGCAACTAGATTGTTTCTCAGTGAGAATTGATCCCGCAACTCTCTAAATCCCAATGAGGAAAATAAAGTTTCCCTTCAAGCCTTATATTCAAAAGCGCCCACAGAGCATTGACCCTGCTGTTTCTTTCTCTATTTTGTACTTCCAAGGTGCTCTAGAAGGGAGATACTTGAGTTGTTCCAACTTACTACGTTCTAGAGTTTAAGAAAGAAGCCCTTCACCTCCCAGGACTCGGAATCTAGCTGTTCCCAACGCTGCACTGCTCACAACACCCCAAAGACACAGGCCATCCTTCTTGTACGTTTCTCATCCTAGTGCAGCCCTGCCAGTACTAAGAGACCTGGAATGCTTCCCAGAGCTGAGGAACCAACCTGAATGAGGCTACATGTATTCTGCTGCATGCCAAGCTGTTGCATGATAGCAGAGGAACGTTTGCTTGAGGCTAGAGGTCAAACGGGTTCGCCAATTCACTGAACATTACCGAAGGATGAGCACCTACCAAGGAATGGTAACCTCCAAGTTTCTTTCCTAGAAACTCACTTGTCATCACAAAGGCAATTGTGCTATGAATGGAACATGTGCAACTACAGTGTTTCTCAGGGAGAATTGAGCATGCAACTCTCTAAATCCCAATGAGGAAAATAAAGTTTCCCTTCAAGCCTTATTTTCCAAAGGGCCAAAAGAGCATTGACCCTGCCGTTTCTTTCTCTATTTTGTACCTCTAAGGTGCTTTAGAAGGGAGATACTTGACTTGTTTCAACTTGCCAAAATCTAGGGGTTTAACCAAAGAAGCCCTTCACTGCCCATGACTCGGCATCTAGCTGTTCCCAACGCTGCATTGCTCACAAAGGCCCAAACAGACAGGCCGTACTTCTTGTACGTTTCTCTTCCTGGTGCAGACCCGCTAGTACTGAGAGGTCTGGAATCCTTCTTAGAGCCCAGGAACCACACTGAATAAGGCTACATGGATTCTGCTGCATGCAAACCTGTGGCATGATACAAGAGGAATGTTAGCTTGAAGCTAATGGTCAAAAGGGGTCGCCAATTCACTGTAGATTACCGAAGAATGCCACCTACCAAGGAATGGCAAGCTCCAAGTTTCTTTCTTGGAAAATCACTTGTCCTCACAGAGACCATCGTGCAATTAAGAGAAGATGGGCAACAACAGTGTTTACCAGGTAACACGGAGGCCGCAACTCTCCGCTTTGCAATGAGGAAAGTAAACTTTCCCAGGAAGCCTCAATATACATGGCGACGAAGCAGAATATTCCCCTGGCGTTTCTGACTCTCTTATTGCACATCCAGTGGACACAATGGACCATGACGTTGGTAACCATTGCCATGCTGGGAGTCGTGATTGTGGTGTAAGGATTTCAAGCTGATGGCTTAGTGGGGCCTAGGTGGCAATGTTTCTCTGGACTACCTCTCAGTTAAGGGAAACCCTGTAATTTCTGAAGCTGGTCGTGAAGTGTAGTTGCTGATTGAGGTAGACAGACTGCACGGATTAGTTCCCAGAAGCAACGGTAGGCTAATTGTGCTTTTCAGTGCAGCTCAGGTTTCCTCAAGAATGTAGACACGCTTTGCATGAAGGAAGGCATGGAACGTTGAGAACGGTGTTGCTTTCAAGCTATCGCAATCTAGGTGTGTAACCAACGAAGCCCTTCACTGCCCATCACTTGGCATCTAGTTGTTCCCAACGGTAGACTGTTCACAACTGCCCAAAGACACAGGCAGTCCTTTTAGTTCGTTTCAAAACCTAGTGCAGACCCGCGAGCCAAAAGAGACCGGATATGCTTCCTAGAGTTCAAGAACCACAGGCACTAAGGTTGCATGGAATCTGTTGAATGCCTACCTCTGTCATGAGAAAAGCTGAACGTAAACTTGAGGCTAGATGTCCCATGCGGGTGGCCCATTCCCTGAAGATTCCCGAGGGATGAGCCACTACCAAGGAACGGCAACCTCCAAGTTTCTTTCCTAGAAACTCTCGTCATCACAATGGCAAATGTGCTATGAAGGGAAGATGTGCAAGTATAGTGTTTCTCAGGGAGAATTGAGCCTGCAACTCTCTAAATCCCAAGGAGGTAAATAAAGTATCCCTTCATGCCTTATGTTCAGAAGGGACCACTGAACATTGACCTGCTCTTTCTTTCTCTAGTTTGTACCTCGATGGTGCGTTAGAAGGGAGACACTTGAGTTGTTTCAACTTACCACATTCTAGAGGTTTAACAAAAGAAGCCTTTCACTGCCCTTTTTTGGCATAGAGTTGTCCTCAACTGAACGTCGCTCCCAAGTTCCAGAAGAGACTGGCAGTCCCTCGTGTGCATCTTGGATCCTAGTGCACACCCGCGTGTCCTAAGGCACCAGAAATGCTTCCTAGAGTAAAAGCACTGCTTTGACAAAAGCTGCATTGAACCTGCTGCCTGCTTACCATTGTGACGACAAAAGCAGAACGTTAGCTTGAGGCCAGTCGTCCCATGCGCTCAGCATATTCACTAACAATTGCTGAGTGAGGAGCACCTAGCAGGAATTGAAAGGCAACGTTTGTTTCACGGAAAATCACTTCTCCTGAAAAGGCAATCCTGCAGTGAAGAGAAGATGGGCAACTACACTGTTTATCATGTAACACAGAGGCCACAAGTGTCGACATTCCAATATGGAAAATCAACTTCCCATCAGGCCTCAATCTCCAAGGGGAGGGCACAGCATCTTATGCTGCAGTTTCTGAGTACCTATTGGACATTCAGGTGACCAAGTAGACCTTTTAGTGAGTAAACTTTGCGATACAGGGAGTAGTGAGTGTGCTGAAAGGATTACAGAGTCATAGGTTAGTGAGGATTGGGTGTAAAATGTATCCCCGGAATACCTAGCTTTCAAGGGAAAATCTGTAATTTTTCAGGCTGCACTTAAAGTCCACTGGCTTGCCTGGGGTAGATTCCATCACGTGTGGGTTCCCAGAAGGAAGGGTAGGATCATTATATTTTTCGTGTGCTCGGGGATAGGCAGAAAAGCAGACACGTTTGGCACGAAGGAATGAACAGAACCCTGAGAGCTAGGTGTTTTCAAGCTGTCGCAATCTAGGCGTTTATCCAACAAAACCCTTCACTGCCGATGATTCGGCAACTAGCTCTTCCCAACGGTGCATTGCTCACAACGCCGCGAAGACACAGGCTGTCCTTTTTGTACGTATCAGATCTAGTGAAGACCCCCGAGTCCTAGGAGACCTGGAATGCTTCCCACAGCTCAACAACCACACTGAATAAGTCCACATGGCTTCTGCTGCATAACAACCTGTGACATGATACAAGAGGAATGTCAGCTTGAGGTTAATGGTCTAATGGGATCGCCAATGCACTGACGATTACTGAAGGATGAGCACCTACTAAAGAATGGCAACCTCCAAGTTTCCTTCCTAGAAACTCACTTGTCAGGGCAAAGCCATTTGTGCTATGAAGAGAACATGTGCAATTACAGTGTTTCTCAGGGAGAATTGAGCCCGACACTCTCTAAATCCCAAGGAGGTAAATAAAGTTTCCCTTCAAGCCTTATTCTCCAAAGGGCTCACAGAGCATTGACCCTGCTGTTTCTTTCTCATTTTGGCACCTCCAATGTGCTTACAAGTGAGATATTTGAGTTGTTGCAACTTACCACATTCTAGAGGTTTAAAAAAAGAAGCCCTTCACTGCCCATGACTCGGCATCTAGCTCTTGCCAAAGGTGCATTGCTCACAATTCCTCGAAATCACAGGCAGTCCTGCTTGTACGTTTCTCACCCTAGTGGAGACCCGCCAGTTTTAAGAGACCTGGAATGCTTCCTAAAGCTCAAGAACCACACTGAATAAGGCTACATGGATTCTGCTGCATGTCAACCTGTGGCATGATACAAGAGGAATGTTAGCTTGAGGCTAGTCGTCAAATGGGGTCGCCATTTCACTGAAGATTACCGAAGGATGAGCACCTCCCAAACAATGGCAACCTCCAAGTTTCTTTCCTAGAAACTCACTTGTCATCACAAAGGCAATTGTGCTATGAAGAGAACATGTGCAACTACAGTGTTTCTCAGGGAGAATTGAGCCCGCAACTCTCTAAATCCCAATGAGGAAAATAAAGTTTCCCTTCAAGCCTTATTTTCCAAAGGGCCTGCAGAGCATTGACCCTGTGGTTTCTTTCTCTATTTTGAACCTCCAAGGTGCTTTAGAAGGGAGATACTTGAGTTGTCTCAACTTGCCACAATCTAGACGTTTAACCAAAAAAGCCCTTCACTGCCCATGACTCGGCACCTAGCTGTTCCCAACGCTGCATTGCTCACGAAGGCCCAAACACACAGGCCGTCCTTCTTGTACGTTTCTCATCCTAGTGCAGACCCGCCAGTCCTAAGAGACCTGGAATGCTTCCATGAGTTCAAGAACCACACTGAATAACGCTACATGGATTCTGCTGCATGCCAATCTGTGGGAGGCTGCAAGAGGAACGTTAGCTTGAGGCTAGAGCTCAAACGGGTTCGCCAATTCACTGAGGATTACCGAAGGATGATCATCTGCCAAGGAATAGCAACCTCCAAGTCTCTTTCCTAGAAACTCACTTGTCATCACAAAGGCAATGGTGCACTGAAAGGAACATGTGTAAGTACAGTGTTTCTCAGGTAGAATTGGGCCCAAAACTCTCTAAACCCCAATGAGGAAAATAAAGTTTCCCTTCAAGCCTTACCTTATTTTCAAAAGGGTCCACAGAGTCTTGACCCTCCCATTTCTTTCCTTCTTTTGTACTAGAAAGGTGCTTTAGAAGGGCGATACTTCAGTTGTTTCAACTTGCCACAATCTAGAGGTTTAACCAAAGAAGCCCTTCACTGCCCATGACTCGGCAGCTAGCTGTTCCCAACGCTACATTGCTCACAAAGGCCCAAACACACAGGCCGTCATTCTCGTACGTTGCTCATCCTAGTGAATACCCGCCAGTACTAAGAGACCTGGAATCCTTCCTAGAGCTCAAGAACCACACTGAATAAGATTCGGCTGCATGCCAATCTGTGTCATGATACAAGAGGAACGTTAGCTGTGGCTAGTGTTCAATGGGGTCGCCCATTCACTAAAGATTACTGAAGGATGAGCACCTACCAAAGAATGGCAACCTCCAAATTTCTTTCTTAGAAGTTCTCTCGTCATCAAAAAGGCAACTGTGCCATGAAGGGACCATGTGCAACTAGATTGTTTCTCAGTGAGAATTGATCCCGCAACTCTCTAAATCCCAATGAGGAAAATAAAGTTTCCCTTCAAGCCTTATATTCAAAAGCGCCCACAGAGCATTGACCCTGCTGTTTCTTTCTCTATTTTGTACTTCCAAGGTGCTTTAGAAGGGAGATACTTGAGTTGTTCCAACTTACTACGTTCTAGAGTTTAAGAAAGAAGCCCTTCACCTCCCAGGACTCGGAATCTAGCTGTTCCCAACGCTGCACTGCTCACAACACCCCAAAGACACAGGCCATCCTTCTTGTACGTTTCTCATCCTAGTGCAGACCTGCCAGTACTAAGAGACCTGGAATGCTTCCCAGAGCTGAGGAACCAACCTGAATGAGGCTACATGTATTCTGCTGCATGCCAAGCTGTTGCATGATAGCAGAGGAACGTTTGCTTGAGGCTAGAGGTCAAACGGGTTCGCCAATTCACTGAACATTACCGAAGGATGAGCACCTACCAAGGAATGGTAACCTCCAAGTTTCTTTCCTAGAAACTCACTTGTCATCACAAAGGCAATTGTGCTATGAATGGAACATGTGCAACTACAGTGTTTCTCAGGGAGAATTGAGCATGCAACTCTCTAAATCCCAATGAGGAAAATAAAGTTTCCCTTCAAGCCTTATTTTCCAAAGGGCCAAAAGAGCATTGACCCTGCCGTTTCTTTCTCTATTTTGTACCTCTAAGGTGCTTTAGAAGGGAGATACTTGACTTGTTTCAACTTGCCAAAATCTAGGGGTTTAACCAAAGAAGCCCTTCACTGCCCATGACTCGGCATCTAGCTGTTCCCAACGCTGCATTGCTCACAAAGGCCCAAACAGACAGGCCGTACTTCTTGTACGTTTCTCTTCCTGGTGCAGACCCGCTAGTACTGAGAGGTCTGGAATCCTTCTTAGAGCCCAGGAACCACACTGAATAAGGCTACATGGATTCTGCTGCATGCAAACCTGTGGCATGATACAAGAGGAATGTTAGCTTGAAGCTAATGGTCAAAAGGGGTCGCCAATTCACTGTAGATTACCGAAGAATGCCACCTACCAAGGAATGGCAAGCTCCAAGTTTCTTTCTTGGAAAATCACTTGTCCTCACAGAGACCATCGTGCAATTAAGAGAAGATGGGCAACAACAGTGTTTACCAGGTAACACGGAGGCCGCAACTCTCCGCTTTGCAATGAGGAAAGTAAACTTTCCCAGGAAGCCTCAATATACATGGCGACGAAGCAGAATATTCCCCTGGCGTTTCTGACTCTCTTATTGCACATCCAGTGGACACAATGGACCATGACGTTGGTAACCATTGCCATGCTGGGAGTCGTGATTGTGGTGTAAGGATTTCAAGCTGATGGCTTAGTGGGGCCTAGGTGGCAATGTTTCTCTGGACTACCTCTCAGTTAAGGGAAACCCTGTAATTTCTGAAGCTGGTCGTGAAGTGTAGTTGCTGATTGAGGTAGACAGACTGCACGGATTAGTTCCCAGAAGCAACGGTAGGCTAATTGTGCTTTTCAGTGCAGCTCAGGTTTCCTCAAGAATGTAGACACGCTTTGCATGAAGGAAGGCATGGAACGTTGAGAACGGTGTTGCTTTCAAGCTATCGCAATCTAGGTGTGTAACCAACGAAGCCCTTCACTGCCCATCACTTGGCATCTAGTTGTTCCCAACGGTAGACTGTTCACAACTGCCCAAAGACACAGGCAGTCCTTTTAGTTCGTTTCAAAACCTAGTGCAGACCCGCGAGCCAAAAGAGACCGGATATGCTTCCTAGAGTTCAAGAACCACAGGCACTAAGGTTGCATGGAATCTGTTGAATGCCTACCTCTGTCATGAGAAAAGCTGAACGTAAACTTGAGGCTAGATGTCCCATGCGGGTGGCCCATTCCCTGAAGATTCCCGAGGGATGAGCCACTACCAAGGAACGGCAACCTCCAAGTTTCTTTCCTAGAAACTCTCGTCATCACAATGGCAAATGTGCTATGAAGGGAAGATGTGCAAGTATAGTGTTTCTCAGGGAGAATTGAGCCTGCAACTCTCTAAATCCCAAGGAGGTAAATAAAGTATCCCTTCATGCCTTATGTTCAGAAGGGACCACTGAACATTGACCTGCTCTTTCTTTCTCTAGTTTGTACCTCGATGGTGCGTTAGAAGGGAGACACTTGAGTTGTTTCAACTTACCACATTCTAGAGGTTTAACAAAAGAAGCCTTTCACTGCCCTTTTTTGGCATAGAGTTGTCCTCAACTGAACGTCGCTCCCAAGTTCCAGAAGAGACTGGCAGTCCCTCGTGTGCATCTTGGATCCTAGTGCACACCCGCGTGTCCTAAGGCACCAGAAATGCTTCCTAGAGTAAAAGCACTGCTTTGACAAAAGCTGCATTGAACCTGCTGCCTGCTTACCATTGTGACGACAAAAGCAGAACGTTAGCTTGAGGCCAGTCGTCCCATGCGCTCAGCATATTCACTAACAATTGCTGAGTGAGGAGCACCTAGCAGGAATTGAAAGGCAACGTTTGTTTCACGGAAAATCACTTCTCCTGAAAAGGCAATCCTGCAGTGAAGAGAAGATGGGCAACTACACTGTTTATCATGTAACACAGAGGCCACAAGTGTCGACATTCCAATGTGGAAAATCAACTTCCCATCAGGCCTCAATCTCCAAGGGGAGGGCACAGCATCTTATGCTGCAGTTTCTGAGTACCTATTGGACATTCAGGTGACCAAGTAGACCTTTTAGTGAGTAAACTTTGCGATACAGGGAGTAGTGAGTGTGCTGAAAGGATTACAGAGTCATAGGTTAGTGAGGATTGGGTGTAAAATGTATCCCCGGAATACCTAGCTTTCAAGGGAAAATCTGTAATTTTTCAGGCTGCACTTAAAGTCCACTGGCTTGCCTGGGGTAGATTCCATCACGTGTGGGTTCCCAGAAGGAAGGGTAGGATCATTATATTTTTCGTGTGCTCGGGGATAGGCAGAAAAGCAGACACGTTTGGCACGAAGGAATGAACAGAACCCTGAGAGCTAGGTGTTTTCAAGCTGTCGCAATCTAGGCGTTTATCCAACAAAACCCTTCACTGCCGATGATTCGGCAACTAGCTCTTCCCAACGGTGCATTGCTCACAACGCCGCGAAGACACAGGCTGTCCTTTTTGTACGTATCAGATCTAGTGAAGACCCCCGAGTCCTAGGAGACCTGGAATGCTTCCCACAGCTCAACAACCACACTGAATAAGTCCACATGGCTTCTGCTGCATAACAACCTGTGACATGATACAAGAGGAATGTCAGCTTGAGGTTAATGGTCTAATGGGATCGCCAATGCACTGACGATTACTGAAGGATGAGCACCTACTAAAGAATGGCAACCTCCAAGTTTCCTTCCTAGAAACTCACTTGTCAGGGCAAAGCCATTTGTGCTATGAAGAGAACATGTGCAATTACAGTGTTTCTCAGGGAGAATTGAGCCCGACACTCTCTAAATCCCAAGGAGGTAAATAAAGTTTCCCTTCAAGCCTTATTCTCCAAAGGGCTCACAGAGCATTGACCCTGCTGTTTCTTTCTCATTTTGGCACCTCCAATGTGCTTACAAGTGAGATATTTGAGTTGTTGCAACTTACCACATTCTAGAGGTTTAAAAAAAGAAGCCCTTCACTGCCCATGACTCGGCATCTAGCTCTTGCCAAAGGTGCATTGCTCACAATTCCTCGAAATCACAGGCAGTCCTGCTTGTACGTTTCTCACCCTAGTGGAGACCCGCCAGTTTTAAGAGACCTGGAATGCTTCCTAAAGCTCAAGAACCACACTGAATAAGGCTACATGGATTCTGCTGCATGTCAACCTGTGGCATGATACAAGAGGAATGTTAGCTTGAGGCTAGTCGTCAAATGGGGTCGCCATTTCACTGAAGATTACCGAAGGATGAGCACCTCCCAAACAATGGCAACCTCCAAGTTTCTTTCCTAGAAACTCACTTGTCATCACAAAGGCAATTGTGCTATGAAGAGAACATGTGCAACTACAGTGTTTCTCAGGGAGAATTGAGCCCGCAACTCTCTAAATCCCAATGAGGAAAATAAAGTTTCCCTTCAAGCCTTATTTTCCAAAGGGCCTGCAGAGCATTGACCCTGTGGTTTCTTTCTCTATTTTGAACCTCCAAGGTGCTTTAGAAGGGAGATACTTGAGTTGTCTCAACTTGCCACAATCTAGACGTTTAACCAAAAAAGCCCTTCACTGCCCATGACTCGGCACCTAGCTGTTCCCAACGCTGCATTGCTCACGAAGGCCCAAACACACAGGCCGTCCTTCTTGTACGTTTCTCATCCTAGTGCAGACCCGCCAGTCCTAAGAGACCTGGAATGCTTCCATGAGTTCAAGAACCACACTGAATAACGCTACATGGATTCTGCTGCATGCCAATCTGTGGGAGGCTGCAAGAGGAACGTTAGCTTGAGGCTAGAGCTCAAACGGGTTCGCCAATTCACTGAGGATTACCGAAGGATGATCATCTGCCAAGGAATAGCAACCTCCAAGTCTCTTTCCTAGAAACTCACTTGTCATCACAAAGGCAATGGTGCACTGAAAGGAACATGTGTAAGTACAGTGTTTCTCAGGTAGAATTGGGCCCAAAACTCTCTAAACCCCAATGAGGAAAATAAAGTTTCCCTTCAAGCCTTACCTTATTTTCAAAAGGGTCCACAGAGTCTTGACCCTCCCATTTCTTTCCTTCTTTTGTACTAGAAAGGTGCTTTAGAAGGGCGATACTTCAGTTGTTTCAACTTGCCACAATCTAGAGGTTTAACCAAAGAAGCCCTTCACTGCCCATGACTCGGCAGCTAGCTGTTCCCAACGCTGCATTGCTCACAAAGGCCCAAACACACAGGCCGTCATTCTCGTACGTTGCTCATCCTAGTGAATACCCGCCAGTACTAAGAGACCTGGAATCCTTCCTAGAGCTCAAGAACCACACTGAATAAGATTCGGCTGCATGCCAATCTGTGTCATGATACAAGAGGAACGTTAGCTGTGGCTAGTGTTCAATGGGGTCGCCCATTCACTAAAGATTACTGAAGGATGAGCACCTACCAAAGAATGGCAACCTCCAAATTTCTTTCTTAGAAGTTCTCTCGTCATCAAAAAGGCAACTGTGCCATGAAGGGACCATGTGCAACTAGATTGTTTCTCAGTGAGAATTGATCCCGCAACTCTCTAAATCCCAATGAGGAAAATAAAGTTTCCCTTCAAGCCTTATATTCAAAAGCGCCCACAGAGCATTGACCCTGCTGTTTCTTTCTCTATTTTGTACTTCCAAGGTGCTCTAGAAGGGAGATACTTGAGTTGTTCCAACTTACTACGTTCTAGAGTTTAAGAAAGAAGCCCTTCACCTCCCAGGACTCGGAATCTAGCTGTTCCCAACGCTGCACTGCTCACAACACCCCAAAGACACAGGCCATCCTTCTTGTACGTTTCTCATCCTAGTGCAGCCCTGCCAGTACTAAGAGACCTGGAATGCTTCCCAGAGCTGAGGAACCAACCTGAATGAGGCTACATGTATTCTGCTGCATGCCAAGCTGTTGCATGATAGCAGAGGAACGTTTGCTTGAGGCTAGAGGTCAAACGGGTTCGCCAATTCACTGAACATTACCGAAGGATGAGCACCTACCAAGGAATGGTAACCTCCAAGTTTCTTTCCTAGAAACTCACTTGTCATCACAAAGGCAATTGTGCTATGAATGGAACATGTGCAACTACAGTGTTTCTCAGGGAGAATTGAGCATGCAACTCTCTAAATCCCAATGAGGAAAATAAAGTTTCCCTTCAAGCCTTATTTTCCAAAGGGCCAAAAGAGCATTGACCCTGCCGTTTCTTTCTCTATTTTGTACCTCTAAGGTGCTTTAGAAGGGAGATACTTGACTTGTTTCAACTTGCCAAAATCTAGGGGTTTAACCAAAGAAGCCCTTCACTGCCCATGACTCGGCATCTAGCTGTTCCCAACGCTGCATTGCTCACAAAGGCCCAAACAGACAGGCCGTACTTCTTGTACGTTTCTCTTCCTGGTGCAGACCCGCTAGTACTGAGAGGTCTGGAATCCTTCTTAGAGCCCAGGAACCACACTGAATAAGGCTACATGGATTCTGCTGCATGCAAACCTGTGGCATGATACAAGAGGAATGTTAGCTTGAAGCTAATGGTCAAAAGGGGTCGCCAATTCACTGTAGATTACCGAAGAATGCCACCTACCAAGGAATGGCAAGCTCCAAGTTTCTTTCTTGGAAAATCACTTGTCCTCACAGAGACCATCGTGCAATTAAGAGAAGATGGGCAACAACAGTGTTTACCAGGTAACACGGAGGCCGCAACTCTCCGCTTTGCAATGAGGAAAGTAAACTTTCCCAGGAAGCCTCAATATACATGGCGACGAAGCAGAATATTCCCCTGGCGTTTCTGACTCTCTTATTGCACATCCAGTGGACACAATGGACCATGACGTTGGTAACCATTGCCATGCTGGGAGTCGTGATTGTGGTGTAAGGATTTCAAGCTGATGGCTTAGTGGGGCCTAGGTGGCAATGTTTCTCTGGACTACCTCTCAGTTAAGGGAAACCCTGTAATTTCTGAAGCTGGTCGTGAAGTGTAGTTGCTGATTGAGGTAGACAGACTGCACGGATTAGTTCCCAGAAGCAACGGTAGGCTAATTGTGCTTTTCAGTGCAGCTCAGGTTTCCTCAAGAATGTAGACACGCTTTGCATGAAGGAAGGCATGGAACGTTGAGAACGGTGTTGCTTTCAAGCTATCGCAATCTAGGTGTGTAACCAACGAAGCCCTTCACTGCCCATCACTTGGCATCTAGTTGTTCCCAACGGTAGACTGTTCACAACTGCCCAAAGACACAGGCAGTCCTTTTAGTTCGTTTCAAAACCTAGTGCAGACCCGCGAGCCAAAAGAGACCGGATATGCTTCCTAGAGTTCAAGAACCACAGGCACTAAGGTTGCATGGAATCTGTTGAATGCCTACCTCTGTCATGAGAAAAGCTGAACGTAAACTTGAGGCTAGATGTCCCATGCGGGTGGCCCATTCCCTGAAGATTCCCGAGGGATGAGCCACTACCAAGGAACGGCAACCTCCAAGTTTCTTTCCTAGAAACTCTCGTCATCACAATGGCAAATGTGCTATGAAGGGAAGATGTGCAAGTATAGTGTTTCTCAGGGAGAATTGAGCCTGCAACTCTCTAAATCCCAAGGAGGTAAATAAAGTATCCCTTCATGCCTTATGTTCAGAAGGGACCACTGAACATTGACCTGCTCTTTCTTTCTCTAGTTTGTACCTCGATGGTGCGTTAGAAGGGAGACACTTGAGTTGTTTCAACTTACCACATTCTAGAGGTTTAACAAAAGAAGCCTTTCACTGCCCTTTTTTGGCATAGAGTTGTCCTCAACTGAACGTCGCTCCCAAGTTCCAGAAGAGACTGGCAGTCCCTCGTGTGCATCTTGGATCCTAGTGCACACCCGCGTGTCCTAAGGCACCAGAAATGCTTCCTAGAGTAAAAGCACTGCTTTGACAAAAGCTGCATTGAACCTGCTGCCTGCTTACCATTGTGACGACAAAAGCAGAACGTTAGCTTGAGGCCAGTCGTCCCATGCGCTCAGCATATTCACTAACAATTGCTGAGTGAGGAGCACCTAGCAGGAATTGAAAGGCAACGTTTGTTTCACGGAAAATCACTTCTCCTGAAAAGGCAATCCTGCAGTGAAGAGAAGATGGGCAACTACACTGTTTATCATGTAACACAGAGGCCACAAGTGTCGACATTCCAATGTGGAAAATCAACTTCCCATCAGGCCTCAATCTCCAAGGGGAGGGCACAGCATCTTATGCTGCAGTTTCTGAGTACCTATTGGACATTCAGGTGACCAAGTAGACCTTTTAGTGAGTAAACTTTGCGATACAGGGAGTAGTGAGTGTGCTGAAAGGATTACAGAGTCATAGGTTAGTGAGGATTGGGTGTAAAATGTATCCCCGGAATACCTAGCTTTCAAGGGAAAATCTGTAATTTTTCAGGCTGCACTTAAAGTCCACTGGCTTGCCTGGGGTAGATTCCATCACGTGTGGGTTCCCAGAAGGAAGGGTAGGATCATTATATTTTTCGTGTGCTCGGGGATAGGCAGAAAAGCAGACACGTTTGGCACGAAGGAATGAACAGAACCCTGAGAGCTAGGTGTTTTCAAGCTGTCGCAATCTAGGCGTTTATCCAACAAAACCCTTCACTGCCGATGATTCGGCAACTAGCTCTTCCCAACGGTGCATTGCTCACAACGCCGCGAAGACACAGGCTGTCCTTTTTGTACGTATCAGATCTAGTGAAGACCCCCGAGTCCTAGGAGACCTGGAATGCTTCCCACAGCTCAACAACCACACTGAATAAGTCCACATGGCTTCTGCTGCATAACAACCTGTGACATGATACAAGAGGAATGTCAGCTTGAGGTTAATGGTCTAATGGGATCGCCAATGCACTGACGATTACTGAAGGATGAGCACCTACTAAAGAATGGCAACCTCCAAGTTTCCTTCCTAGAAACTCACTTGTCAGGGCAAAGCCATTTGTGCTATGAAGAGAACATGTGCAATTACAGTGTTTCTCAGGGAGAATTGAGCCCGACACTCTCTAAATCCCAAGGAGGTAAATAAAGTTTCCCTTCAAGCCTTATTCTCCAAAGGGCTCACAGAGCATTGACCCTGCTGTTTCTTTCTCATTTTGGCACCTCCAATGTGCTTACAAGTGAGATATTTGAGTTGTTGCAACTTACCACATTCTAGAGGTTTAAAAAAAGAAGCCCTTCACTGCCCATGACTCGGCATCTAGCTCTTGCCAAAGGTGCATTGCTCACAATTCCTCGAAATCACAGGCAGTCCTGCTTGTACGTTTCTCACCCTAGTGGAGACCCGCCAGTTTTAAGAGACCTGGAATGCTTCCTAAAGCTCAAGAACCACACTGAATAAGGCTACATGGATTCTGCTGCATGTCAACCTGTGGCATGATACAAGAGGAATGTTAGCTTGAGGCTAGTCGTCAAATGGGGTCGCCATTTCACTGAAGATTACCGAAGGATGAGCACCTCCCAAACAATGGCAACCTCCAAGTTTCTTTCCTAGAAACTCACTTGTCATCACAAAGGCAATTGTGCTATGAAGAGAACATGTGCAACTACAGTGTTTCTCAGGGAGAATTGAGCCCGCAACTCTCTAAATCCCAATGAGGAAAATAAAGTTTCCCTTCAAGCCTTATTTTCCAAAGGGCCTGCAGAGCATTGACCCTGTGGTTTCTTTCTCTATTTTGAACCTCCAAGGTGCTTTAGAAGGGAGATACTTGAGTTGTCTCAACTTGCCACAATCTAGACGTTTAACCAAAAAAGCCCTTCACTGCCCATGACTCGGCACCTAGCTGTTCCCAACGCTGCATTGCTCACGAAGGCCCAAACACACAGGCCGTCCTTCTTGTACGTTTCTCATCCTAGTGCAGACCCGCCAGTCCTAAGAGACCTGGAATGCTTCCATGAGTTCAAGAACCACACTGAATAACGCTACATGGATTCTGCTGCATGCCAATCTGTGGGAGGCTGCAAGAGGAACGTTAGCTTGAGGCTAGAGCTCAAACGGGTTCGCCAATTCACTGAGGATTACCGAAGGATGATCATCTGCCAAGGAATAGCAACCTCCAAGTCTCTTTCCTAGAAACTCACTTGTCATCACAAAGGCAATGGTGCACTGAAAGGAACATGTGTAAGTACAGTGTTTCTCAGGTAGAATTGGGCCCAAAACTCTCTAAACCCCAATGAGGAAAATAAAGTTTCCCTTCAAGCCTTACCTTATTTTCAAAAGGGTCCACAGAGTCTTGACCCTCCCATTTCTTTCCTTCTTTTGTACTAGAAAGGTGCTTTAGAAGGGCGATACTTCAGTTGTTTCAACTTGCCACAATCTAGAGGTTTAACCAAAGAAGCCCTTCACTGCCCATGACTCGGCAGCTAGCTGTTCCCAACGCTACATTGCTCACAAAGGCCCAAACACACAGGCCGTCATTCTCGTACGTTGCTCATCCTAGTGAATACCCGCCAGTACTAAGAGACCTGGAATCCTTCCTAGAGCTCAAGAACCACACTGAATAAGATTCGGCTGCATGCCAATCTGTGTCATGATACAAGAGGAACGTTAGCTGTGGCTAGTGTTCAATGGGGTCGCCCATTCACTAAAGATTACTGAAGGATGAGCACCTACCAAAGAATGGCAACCTCCAAATTTCTTTCTTAGAAGTTCTCTCGTCATCAAAAAGGCAACTGTGCCATGAAGGGACCATGTGCAACTAGATTGTTTCTCAGTGAGAATTGATCCCGCAACTCTCTAAATCCCAATGAAGAAAATAAAGTTTCCCTTCAAGCCTTATATTCAAAAGCGCCCACAGAGCATTGACCCTGCTGTTTCTTTCTCTATTTTGTACTTCCAAGGTGCTCTAGAAGGGAGATACTTGAGTTGTTCCAACTTACTACGTTCTAGAGTTTAAGAAAGAAGCCCTTCACCTCCCAGGACTCGGAATCTAGCTGTTCCCAACGCTGCACTGCTCACAACACCCCAAAGACACAGGCCATCCTTCTTGTACGTTTCTCATCCTAGTGCAGCCCTGCCAGTACTAAGAGACCTGGAATGCTTCCCAGAGCTGAGGAACCAACCTGAATGAGGCTACATGTATTCTGCTGCATGCCAAGCTGTTGCATGATAGCAGAGGAACGTTTGCTTGAGGCTAGAGGTCAAACGGGTTCGCCAATTCACTGAACATTACCGAAGGATGAGCACCTACCAAGGAATGGTAACCTCCAAGTTTCTTTCCTAGAAACTCACTTGTCATCACAAAGGCAATTGTGCTATGAATGGAACATGTGCAACTACAGTGTTTCTCAGGGAGAATTGAGCATGCAACTCTCTAAATCCCAATGAGGAAAATAAAGTTTCCCTTCAAGCCTTATTTTCCAAAGGGCCAAAAGAGCATTGACCCTGCCGTTTCTTTCTCTATTTTGTACCTCTAAGGTGCTTTAGAAGGGAGATACTTGACTTGTTTCAACTTGCCAAAATCTAGGGGTTTAACCAAAGAAGCCCTTCACTGCCCATGACTCGGCATCTAGCTGTTCCCAACGCTGCATTGCTCACAAAGGCCCAAACAGACAGGCCGTACTTCTTGTACGTTTCTCTTCCTGGTGCAGACCCGCTAGTACTGAGAGGTCTGGAATCCTTCTTAGAGCCCAGGAACCACACTGAATAAGGCTACATGGATTCTGCTGCATGCAAACCTGTGGCATGATACAAGAGGAATGTTAGCTTGAAGCTAATGGTCAAAAGGGGTCGCCAATTCACTGTAGATTACCGAAGAATGCCACCTACCAAGGAATGGCAAGCTCCAAGTTTCTTTCTTGGAAAATCACTTGTCCTCACAGAGACCATCGTGCAATTAAGAGAAGATGGGCAACAACAGTGTTTACCAGGTAACACGGAGGCCGCAACTCTCCGCTTTGCAATGAGGAAAGTAAACTTTCCCAGGAAGCCTCAATATACATGGCGACGAAGCAGAATATTCCCCTGGCGTTTCTGACTCTCTTATTGCACATCCAGTGGACACAATGGACCATGACGTTGGTAACCATTGCCATGCTGGGAGTCGTGATTGTGGTGTAAGGATTTCAAGCTGATGGCTTAGTGGGGCCTAGGTGGCAATGTTTCTCTGGACTACCTCTCAGTTAAGGGAAACCCTGTAATTTCTGAAGCTGGTCGTGAAGTGTAGTTGCTGATTGAGGTAGACAGACTGCACGGATTAGTTCCCAGAAGCAACGGTAGGCTAATTGTGCTTTTCAGTGCAGCTCAGGTTTCCTCAAGAATGTAGACACGCTTTGCATGAAGGAAGGCATGGAACGTTGAGAACGGTGTTGCTTTCAAGCTATCGCAATCTAGGTGTGTAACCAACGAAGCCCTTCACTGCCCATCACTTGGCATCTAGTTGTTCCCAACGGTAGACTGTTCACAACTGCCCAAAGACACAGGCAGTCCTTTTAGTTCGTTTCAAAACCTAGTGCAGACCCGCGAGCCAAAAGAGACCGGATATGCTTCCTAGAGTTCAAGAACCACAGGCACTAAGGTTGCATGGAATCTGTTGAATGCCTACCTCTGTCATGAGAAAAGCTGAACGTAAACTTGAGGCTAGATGTCCCATGCGGGTGGCCCATTCCCTGAAGATTCCCGAGGGATGAGCCACTACCAAGGAACGGCAACCTCCAAGTTTCTTTCCTAGAAACTCTCGTCATCACAATGGCAAATGTGCTATGAAGGGAAGATGTGCAAGTATAGTGTTTCTCAGGGAGAATTGAGCCTGCAACTCTCTAAATCCCAAGGAGGTAAATAAAGTATCCCTTCATGCCTTATGTTCAGAAGGGACCACTGAACATTGACCTGCTCTTTCTTTCTCTAGTTTGTACCTCGATGGTGCGTTAGAAGGGAGACACTTGAGTTGTTTCAACTTACCACATTCTAGAGGTTTAACAAAAGAAGCCTTTCACTGCCCTTTTTTGGCATAGAGTTGTCCTCAACTGAACGTCGCTCCCAAGTTCCAGAAGAGACTGGCAGTCCCTCGTGTGCATCTTGGATCCTAGTGCACACCCGCGTGTCCTAAGGCACCAGAAATGCTTCCTAGAGTAAAAGCACTGCTTTGACAAAAGCTGCATTGAACCTGCTGCCTGCTTACCATTGTGACGACAAAAGCAGAACGTTAGCTTGAGGCCAGTCGTCCCATGCGCTCAGCATATTCACTAACAATTGCTGAGTGAGGAGCACCTAGCAGGAATTGAAAGGCAACGTTTGTTTCACGGAAAATCACTTCTCCTGAAAAGGCAATCCTGCAGTGAAGAGAAGATGGGCAACTACACTGTTTATCATGTAACACAGAGGCCACAAGTGTCGACATTCCAATGTGGAAAATCAACTTCCCATCAGGCCTCAATCTCCAAGGGGAGGGCACAGCATCTTATGCTGCAGTTTCTGAGTACCTATTGGACATTCAGGTGACCAAGTAGACCTTTTAGTGAGTAAACTTTGCGATACAGGGAGTAGTGAGTGTGCTGAAAGGATTACAGAGTCATAGGTTAGTGAGGATTGGGTGTAAAATGTATCCCCGGAATACCTAGCTTTCAAGGGAAAATCTGTAATTTTTCAGGCTGCACTTAAAGTCCACTGGCTTGCCTGGGGTAGATTCCATCACGTGTGGGTTCCCAGAAGGAAGGGTAGGATCATTATATTTTTCGTGTGCTCGGGGATAGGCAGAAAAGCAGACACGTTTGGCACGAAGGAATGAACAGAACCCTGAGAGCTAGGTGTTTTCAAGCTGTCGCAATCTAGGCGTTTATCCAACAAAACCCTTCACTGCCGATGATTCGGCAACTAGCTCTTCCCAACGGTGCATTGCTCACAACGCCGCGAAGACACAGGCTGTCCTTTTTGTACGTATCAGATCTAGTGAAGACCCCCGAGTCCTAGGAGACCTGGAATGCTTCCCACAGCTCAACAACCACACTGAATAAGTCCACATGGCTTCTGCTGCATAACAACCTGTGACATGATACAAGAGGAATGTCAGCTTGAGGTTAATGGTCAAATGGGATCGCCAATTCACTGACGATTACTGAAGGATGAGCACCTACTAAAGAATGGCAACCTCCAAGTTTCCTTCCTAGAAACTCACTTGTCAGGGCAAAGCCATTTGTGCTATGAAGAGAACATGTGCAATTACAGTGTTTCTCAGGGAGAATTGAGCCCGACACTCTCTAAATCCCAAGGAGGTAAATAAAGTTTCCCTTCAAGCCTTATTCTCCAAAGGGCTCACAGAGCATTGACCCTGCTGTTTCTTTCTCATTTTGGCACCTCCAATGTGCTTACAAGTGAGATATTTGAGTTGTTGCAACTTACCACATTCTAGAGGTTTAAAAAAAGAAGCCCTTCACTGCCCATGACTCGGCATCTAGCTCTTGCCAAAGGTGCATTGCTCACAATTCCTCGAAATCACAGGCAGTCATGCTTGTACGTTTCTCACCCTAGTGGAGACCCGCCAGTTTTAAGAGACCTGGAATGCTTCCTAAAGCTCAAGAACCACACTGAATAAGGCTACATGGATTCTGCTGCATGTCAACCTGTGGCATGATACAAGAGGAATGTTAGCTTGAGGCTAGTCGTCAAATGGGGTCGCCATTTCACTGAAGATTACCGAAGGATGAGCACCTCCCAAACAATGGCAACCTCCAAGTTTCTTTCCTAGAAACTCACTTGTCATCACAAAGGCAATTGTGCTATGAAGAGAACATGTGCAACTACAGTGTTTCTCAGGGAGAATTGAGCCCGCAACTCTCTAAATCCCAATGAGGAAAATAAAGTTTCCCTTCAAGCCTTATTTTCCAAAGGGCCTGCAGAGCATTGACCCTGTGGTTTCTTTCTCTATTTTGAACCTCCAAGGTGCTTTAGAAGGGAGATACTTGAGTTGTCTCAACTTGCCACAATCTAGACGTTTAACCAAAAAAGCCCTTCACTGCCCATGACTCGGCACCTAGCTGTTCCCAACGCTGCATTGCTCACGAAGGCCCAAACACACAGGCCGTCCTTCTTGTACGTTTCTCATCCTAGTGCAGACCCGCCAGTCCTAAGAGACCTGGAATGCTTCCATGAGTTCAAGAACCACACTGAATAACGCTACATGGATTCTGCTGCATGCCAATCTGTGGGAGGCTGCAAGAGGAACGTTAGCTTGAGGCTAGAGCTCAAACGGGTTCGCCAATTCACTGAGGATTACCGAAGGATGATCATCTGCCAAGGAATAGCAACCTCCAAGTCTCTTTCCTAGAAACTCACTTGTCATCACAAAGGCAATGGTGCACTGAAAGGAACATGTGTAAGTACAGTGTTTCTCAGGTAGAATTGGGCCCCAAACTCTCTAAACCCCAATGAGGAAAATAAAGTTTCCCTTCAAGCCTTACCTTATTTTCAAAAGGGTCCACAGAGTCTTGACCCTCCCATTTCTTTCCTTCTTTTGTACTAGAAAGGTGCTTTAGAAGGGCGATACTTCAGTTGTTTCAACTTGCCACAATCTAGAGGTTTAACCAAAGAAGCCCTTCACTGCCCATGACTCGGCAGCTAGCTGTTCCCAACGCTGCATTGCTCACAAAGGCCCAAACACACAGGCCGTCATTCTCGTACGTTGCTCATCCTAGTGAATACCCGCCAGTACTAAGAGACCTGGAATCCTTCCTAGAGCTCAAGAACCACACTGAATAAGATTCGGCTGCATGCCAATCTGTGTCATGATACAAGAGGAACGTTAGCTGTGGCTAGTGTTCAATGGGGTCGCCCATTCACTAAAGATTACTGAAGGATGAGCACCTACCAAAGAATGGCAACCTCCAAATTTCTTTCTTAGAAGTTCTCTCGTCATCAAAAAGGCAACTGTGCCATGAAGGGACCATGTGCAACTAGATTGTTTCTCAGTGAGAATTGATCCCGCAACTCTCTAAATCCCAATGAGGAAAATAAAGTTTCCCTTCAAGCCTTATATTCAAAAGCGCCCACAGAGCATTGACCCTGCTGTTTCTTTCTCTATTTTGTACTTCCAAGGTGCTCTAGAAGGGAGATACTTGAGTTGTTCCAACTTACTACGTTCTAGAGTTTAAGAAAGAAGCCCTTCACCTCCCAGGACTCGGAATCTAGCTGTTCCCAACGCTGCACTGCTCACAACACCCCAAAGACACAGGCCATCCTTCTTGTACGTTTCTCATCCTAGTGCAGCCCTGCCAGTACTAAGAGACCTGGAATGCTTCCCAGAGCTGAGGAACCAACCTGAATGAGGCTACATGTATTCTGCTGCATGCCAAGCTGTTGCATGATAGCAGAGGAACGTTTGCTTGAGGCTAGAGGTCAAACGGGTTCGCCAATTCACTGAACATTACCGAAGGATGAGCACCTACCAAGGAATGGTAACCTCCAAGTTTCTTTCCTAGAAACTCACTTGTCATCACAAAGGCAATTGTGCTATGAATGGAACATGTGCAACTACAGTGTTTCTCAGGGAGAATTGAGCATGCAACTCTCTAAATCCCAATGAGGAAAATAAAGTTTCCCTTCAAGCCTTATTTTCCAAAGGGCCAAAAGAGCATTGACCCTGCCGTTTCTTTCTCTATTTTGTACCTCTAAGGTGCTTTAGAAGGGAGATACTTGACTTGTTTCAACTTGCCAAAATCTAGGGGTTTAACCAAAGAAGCCCTTCACTGCCCATGACTCGGCATCTAGCTGTTCCCAACGCTGCATTGCTCACAAAGGCCCAAACAGACAGGCCGTACTTCTTGTACGTTTCTCTTCCTGGTGCAGACCCGCTAGTACTGAGAGGTCTGGAATCCTTCTTAGAGCCCAGGAACCACACTGAATAAGGCTACATGGATTCTGCTGCATGCAAACCTGTGGCATGATACAAGAGGAATGTTAGCTTGAAGCTAATGGTCAAAAGGGGTCGCCAATTCACTGTAGATTACCGAAGAATGCCACCTACCAAGGAATGGCAAGCTCCAAGTTTCTTTCTTGGAAAATCACTTGTCCTCACAGAGACCATCGTGCAATTAAGAGAAGATGGGCAACAACAGTGTTTACCAGGTAACACGGAGGCCGCAACTCTCCGCTTTGCAATGAGGAAAGTAAACTTTCCCAGGAAGCCTCAATATACATGGCGACGAAGCAGAATATTCCCCTGGCGTTTCTGACTCTCTTATTGCACATCCAGTGGACACAATGGACCATGACGTTGGTAACCATTGCCATGCTGGGAGTCGTGATTGTGGTGTAAGGATTTCAAGCTGATGGCTTAGTGGGGCCTAGGTGGCAATGTTTCTCTGGACTACCTCTCAGTTAAGGGAAACCCTGTAATTTCTGAAGCTGGTCGTGAAGTGTAGTTGCTGATTGAGGTAGACAGACTGCACGGATTAGTTCCCAGAAGCAACGGTAGGCTAATTGTGCTTTTCAGTGCAGCTCAGGTTTCCTCAAGAATGTAGACACGCTTTGCATGAAGGAAGGCATGGAACGTTGAGAACGGTGTTGCTTTCAAGCTATCGCAATCTAGGTGTGTAACCAACGAAGCCCTTCACTGCCCATCACTTGGCATCTAGTTGTTCCCAACGGTAGACTGTTCACAACTGCCCAAAGACACAGGCAGTCCTTTTAGTTCGTTTCAAAACCTAGTGCAGACCCGCGAGCCAAAAGAGACCGGATATGCTTCCTAGAGTTCAAGAACCACAGGCACTAAGGTTGCATGGAATCTGTTGAATGCCTACCTCTGTCATGAGAAAAGCTGAACGTAAACTTGAGGCTAGATGTCCCATGCGGGTGGCCCATTCCCTGAAGATTCCCGAGGGATGAGCCACTACCAAGGAACGGCAACCTCCAAGTTTCTTTCCTAGAAACTCTCGTCATCACAATGGCAAATGTGCTATGAAGGGAAGATGTGCAAGTATAGTGTTTCTCAGGGAGAATTGAGCCTGCAACTCTCTAAATCCCAAGGAGGTAAATAAAGTATCCCTTCATGCCTTATGTTCAGAAGGGACCACTGAACATTGACCTGCTCTTTCTTTCTCTAGTTTGTACCTCGATGGTGCGTTAGAAGGGAGACACTTGAGTTGTTTCAACTTACCACATTCTAGAGGTTTAACAAAAGAAGCCTTTCACTGCCCTTTTTTGGCATAGAGTTGTCCTCAACTGAACGTCGCTCCCAAGTTCCAGAAGAGACTGGCAGTCCCTCGTGTGCATCTTGGATCCTAGTGCACACCCGCGTGTCCTAAGGCACCAGAAATGCTTCCTAGAGTAAAAGCACTGCTTTGACAAAAGCTGCATTGAACCTGCTGCCTGCTTACCATTGTGACGACAAAAGCAGAACGTTAGCTTGAGGCCAGTCGTCCCATGCGCTCAGCATATTCACTAACAATTGCTGAGTGAGGAGCACCTAGCAGGAATTGAAAGGCAACGTTTGTTTCACGGAAAATCACTTCTCCTGAAAAGGCAATCCTGCAGTGAAGAGAAGATGGGCAACTACACTGTTTATCATGTAACACAGAGGCCACAAGTGTCGACATTCCAATGTGGAAAATCAACTTCCCATCAGGCCTCAATCTCCAAGGGGAGGGCACAGCATCTTATGCTGCAGTTTCTGAGTACCTATTGGACATTCAGGTGACCAAGTAGACCTTTTAGTGAGTAAACTTTGCGATACAGGGAGTAGTGAGTGTGCTGAAAGGATTACAGAGTCATAGGTTAGTGAGGATTGGGTGTAAAATGTATCCCCGGAATACCTAGCTTTCAAGGGAAAATCTGTAATTTTTCAGGCTGCACTTAAAGTCCACTGGCTTGCCTGGGGTAGATTCCATCACGTGTGGGTTCCCAGAAGGAAGGGTAGGATCATTATATTTTTCGTGTGCTCGGGGATAGGCAGAAAAGCAGACACGTTTGGCACGAAGGAATGAACAGAACCCTGAGAGCTAGGTGTTTTCAAGCTGTCGCAATCTAGGCGTTTATCCAACAAAACCCTTCACTGCCGATGATTCGGCAACTAGCTCTTCCCAACGGTGCATTGCTCACAACGCCGCGAAGACACAGGCTGTCCTTTTTGTACGTATCAGATCTAGTGAAGACCCCCGAGTCCTAGGAGACCTGGAATGCTTCCCACAGCTCAACAACCACACTGAATAAGTCCACATGGCTTCTGCTGCATAACAACCTGTGACATGATACAAGAGGAATGTCAGCTTGAGGTTAATGGTCTAATGGGATCGCCAATGCACTGACGATTACTGAAGGATGAGCACCTACTAAAGAATGGCAACCTCCAAGTTTCCTTCCTAGAAACTCACTTGTCAGGGCAAAGCCATTTGTGCTATGAAGAGAACATGTGCAATTACAGTGTTTCTCAGGGAGAATTGAGCCCGACACTCTCTAAATCCCAAGGAGGTAAATAAAGTTTCCCTTCAAGCCTTATTCTCCAAAGGGCTCACAGAGCATTGACCCTGCTGTTTCTTTCTCATTTTGGCACCTCCAATGTGCTTACAAGTGAGATATTTGAGTTGTTGCAACTTACCACATTCTAGAGGTTTAAAAAAAGAAGCCCTTCACTGCCCATGACTCGGCATCTAGCTCTTGCCAAAGGTGCATTGCTCACAATTCCTCGAAATCACAGGCAGTCCTGCTTGTACGTTTCTCACCCTAGTGGAGACCCGCCAGTTTTAAGAGACCTGGAATGCTTCCTAAAGCTCAAGAACCACACTGAATAAGGCTACATGGATTCTGCTGCATGTCAACCTGTGGCATGATACAAGAGGAATGTTAGCTTGAGGCTAGTCGTCAAATGGGGTCGCCATTTCACTGAAGATTACCGAAGGATGAGCACCTCCCAAACAATGGCAACCTCCAAGTTTCTTTCCTAGAAACTCACTTGTCATCACAAAGGCAATTGTGCTATGAAGAGAACATGTGCAACTACAGTGTTTCTCAGGGAGAATTGAGCCCGCAACTCTCTAAATCCCAATGAGGAAAATAAAGTTTCCCTTCAAGCCTTATTTTCCAAAGGGCCTGCAGAGCATTGACCCTGTGGTTTCTTTCTCTATTTTGAACCTCCAAGGTGCTTTAGAAGGGAGATACTTGAGTTGTCTCAACTTGCCACAATCTAGACGTTTAACCAAAAAAGCCCTTCACTGCCCATGACTCGGCACCTAGCTGTTCCCAACGCTGCATTGCTCACGAAGGCCCAAACACACAGGCCGTCCTTCTTGTACGTTTCTCATCCTAGTGCAGACCCGCCAGTCCTAAGAGACCTGGAATGCTTCCATGAGTTCAAGAACCACACTGAATAACGCTACATGGATTCTGCTGCATGCCAATCTGTGGGAGGCTGCAAGAGGAACGTTAGCTTGAGGCTAGAGCTCAAACGGGTTCGCCAATTCACTGAGGATTACCGAAGGATGATCATCTGCCAAGGAATAGCAACCTCCAAGTCTCTTTCCTAGAAACTCACTTGTCATCACAAAGGCAATGGTGCACTGAAAGGAACATGTGTAAGTACAGTGTTTCTCAGGTAGAATTGGGCCCCAAACTCTCTAAACCCCAATGAGGAAAATAAAGTTTCCCTTCAAGCCTTACCTTATTTTCAAAAGGGTCCACAGAGTCTTGACCCTCCCATTTCTTTCCTTCTTTTGTACTAGAAAGGTGCTTTAGAAGGGCGATACTTCAGTTGTTTCAACTTGCCACAATCTAGAGGTTTAACCAAAGAAGCCCTTCACTGCCCATGACTCGGCAGCTAGCTGTTCCCAACGCTGCATTGCTCACAAAGGCCCAAACACACAGGCCGTCATTCTCGTACGTTGCTCATCCTAGTGAATACCCGCCAGTACTAAGAGACCTGGAATCCTTCCTAGAGCTCAAGAACCACACTGAATAAGATTCGGCTGCATGCCAATCTGTGTCATGATACAAGAGGAACGTTAGCTGTGGCTAGTGTTCAATGGGGTCGCCCATTCACTAAAGATTACTGAAGGATGAGCACCTACCAAAGAATGGCAACCTCCAAATTTCTTTCTTAGAAGTTCTCTCGTCATCAAAAAGGCAACTGTGCCATGAAGGGACCATGTGCAACTAGATTGTTTCTCAGTGAGAATTGATCCCGCAACTCTCTAAATCCCAATGAGGAAAATAAAGTTTCCCTTCAAGCCTTATATTCAAAAGCGCCCACAGAGCATTGACCCTGCTGTTTCTTTCTCTATTTTGTACTTCCAAGGTGCTCTAGAAGGGAGATACTTGAGTTGTTCCAACTTACTACGTTCTAGAGTTTAAGAAAGAAGCCCTTCACCTCCCAGGACTCGGAATCTAGCTGTTCCCAACGCTGCACTGCTCACAACACCCCAAAGACACAGGCCATCCTTCTTGTACGTTTCTCATCCTAGTGCAGCCCTGCCAGTACTAAGAGACCTGGAATGCTTCCCAGAGCTGAGGAACCAACCTGAATGAGGCTACATGTATTCTGCTGCATGCCAAGCTGTTGCATGATAGCAGAGGAACGTTTGCTTGAGGCTAGAGGTCAAACGGGTTCGCCAATTCACTGAACATTACCGAAGGATGAGCACCTACCAAGGAATGGTAACCTCCAAGTTTCTTTCCTAGAAACTCACTTGTCATCACAAAGGCAATTGTGCTATGAATGGAACATGTGCAACTACAGTGTTTCTCAGGGAGAATTGAGCATGCAACTCTCTAAATCCCAATGAGGAAAATAAAGTTTCCCTTCAAGCCTTATTTTCCAAAGGGCCAAAAGAGCATTGACCCTGCCGTTTCTTTCTCTATTTTGTACCTCTAAGGTGCTTTAGAAGGGAGATACTTGACTTGTTTCAACTTGCCAAAATCTAGGGGTTTAACCAAAGAAGCCCTTCACTGCCCATGACTCGGCATCTAGCTGTTCCCAACGCTGCATTGCTCACAAAGGCCCAAACAGACAGGCCGTACTTCTTGTACGTTTCTCTTCCTGGTGCAGACCCGCTAGTACTGAGAGGTCTGGAATCCTTCTTAGAGCCCAGGAACCACACTGAATAAGGCTACATGGATTCTGCTGCATGCAAACCTGTGGCATGATACAAGAGGAATGTTAGCTTGAAGCTAATGGTCAAAAGGGGTCGCCAATTCACTGTAGATTACCGAAGAATGCCACCTACCAAGGAATGGCAAGCTCCAAGTTTCTTTCTTGGAAAATCACTTGTCCTCACAGAGACCATCGTGCAATTAAGAGAAGATGGGCAACAACAGTGTTTACCAGGTAACACGGAGGCCGCAACTCTCCGCTTTGCAATGAGGAAAGTAAACTTTCCCAGGAAGCCTCAATATACATGGCGACGAAGCAGAATATTCCCCTGGCGTTTCTGACTCTCTTATTGCACATCCAGTGGACACAATGCACCATGACGTTGGTAACCATTGCCATGCTGGGAGTCGTGATTGTGGTGTAAGGATTTCAAGCTGATGGCTTAGTGGGGCCTAGGTGGCAATGTTTCTCTGGACTACCTCTCAGTTAAGGGAAACCCTGTAATTTCTGAAGCTGGTCGTGAAGTGTAGTTGCTGATTGAGGTAGACAGACTGCACGGATTAGTTCCCAGAAGCAACGGTAGGCTAATTGTGCTTTTCAGTGCAGCTCAGGTTTCCTCAAGAATGTAGACACGCTTTGCATGAAGGAAGGCATGGAACGTTGAGAACGGTGTTGCTTTCAAGCTATCGCAATCTAGGTGTGTAACCAACGAAGCCCTTCACTGCCCATCACTTGGCATCTAGTTGTTCCCAACGGTAGACTGTTCACAACTGCCCAAAGACACAGGCAGTCCTTTTAGTTCGTTTCAAAACCTAGTGCAGACCCGCGAGCCAAAAGAGACCGGATATGCTTCCTAGAGTTCAAGAACCACAGGCACTAAGGTTGCATGGAATCTGTTGAATGCCTACCTCTGTCATGAGAAAAGCTGAACGTAAACTTGAGGCTAGATGTCCCATGCGGGTGGCCCATTCCCTGAAGATTCCCGAGGGATGAGCCACTACCAAGGAACGGCAACCTCCAAGTTTCTTTCCTAGAAACTCTCGTCATCACAATGGCAAATGTGCTATGAAGGGAAGATGTGCAAGTATAGTGTTTCTCAGGGAGAATTGAGCCTGCAACTCTCTAAATCCCAAGGAGGTAAATAAAGTATCCCTTCATGCCTTATGTTCAGAAGGGACCACTGAACATTGACCTGCTCTTTCTTTCTCTAGTTTGTACCTCGATGGTGCGTTAGAAGGGAGACACTTGAGTTGTTTCAACTTACCACATTCTAGAGGTTTAACAAAAGAAGCCTTTCACTGCCCTTTTTTGGCATAGAGTTGTCCTCAACTGAACGTCGCTCCCAAGTTCCAGAAGAGACTGGCAGTCCCTCGTGTGCATCTTGGATCCTAGTGCACACCCGCGTGTCCTAAGGCACCAGAAATGCTTCCTAGAGTAAAAGCACTGCTTTGACAAAAGCTGCATTGAACCTGCTGCCTGCTTACCATTGTGACGACAAAAGCAGAACGTTAGCTTGAGGCCAGTCGTCCCATGCGCTCAGCATATTCACTAACAATTGCTGAGTGAGGAGCACCTAGCAGGAATTGAAAGGCAACGTTTGTTTCACGGAAAATCACTTCTCCTGAAAAGGCAATCCTGCAGTGAAGAGAAGATGGGCAACTACACTGTTTATCATGTAACACAGAGGCCACAAGTGTCGACATTCCAATGTGGAAAATCAACTTCCCATCAGGCCTCAATCTCCAAGGGGAGGGCACAGCATCTTATGCTGCAGTTTCTGAGTACCTATTGGACATTCAGGTGACCAAGTAGACCTTTTAGTGAGTAAACTTTGCGATACAGGGAGTAGTGAGTGTGCTGAAAGGATTACAGAGTCATAGGTTAGTGAGGATTGGGTGTAAAATGTATCCCCGGAATACCTAGCTTTCAAGGGAAAATCTGTAATTTTTCAGGCTGCACTTAAAGTCCACTGGCTTGCCTGGGGTAGATTCCATCACGTGTGGGTTCCCAGAAGGAAGGGTAGGATCATTATATTTTTCGTGTGCTCGGGGATAGGCAGAAAAGCAGACACGTTTGGCACGAAGGAATGAACAGAACCCTGAGAGCTAGGTGTTTTCAAGCTGTCGCAATCTAGGCGTTTATCCAACAAAACCCTTCACTGCCGATGATTCGGCAACTAGCTCTTCCCAACGGTGCATTGCTCACAACGCCGCGAAGACACAGGCTGTCCTTTTTGTACGTATCAGATCTAGTGAAGACCCCCGAGTCCTAGGAGACCTGGAATGCTTCCCACAGCTCAACAACCACACTGAATAAGTCCACATGGCTTCTGCTGCATAACAACCTGTGACATGATACAAGAGGAATGTCAGCTTGAGGTTAATGGTCAAATGGGATCGCCAATGCACTGACGATTACTGAAGGATGAGCACCTACTAAAGAATGGCAACCTCCAAGTTTCCTTCCTAGAAACTCACTTGTCAGGGCAAAGCCATTTGTGCTATGAAGAGAACATGTGCAATTACAGTGTTTCTCAGGGAGAATTGAGCCCGACACTCTCTAAATCCCAAGGAGGTAAATAAAGTTTCCCTTCAAGCCTTATTCTCCAAAGGGCTCACAGAGCATTGACCCTGCTGTTTCTTTCTCATTTTGGCACCTCCAATGTGCTTACAAGTGAGATATTTGAGTTGTTGCAACTTACCACATTCTAGAGGTTTAAAAAAAGAAGCCCTTCACTGCCCATGACTCGGCATCTAGCTCTTGCCAAAGGTGCATTGCTCACAATTCCTCGAAATCACAGGCAGTCCTGCTTGTACGTTTCTCACCCTAGTGGAGACCCGCCAGTTTTAAGAGACCTGGAATGCTTCCTAAAGCTCAAGAACCACACTGAATAAGGCTACATGGATTCTGCTGCATGTCAACCTGTGGCATGATACAAGAGGAATGTTAGCTTGAGGCTAGTCGTCAAATGGGGTCGCCATTTCACTGAAGATTACCGAAGGATGAGCACCTCCCAAACAATGGCAACCTCCAAGTTTCTTTCCTAGAAACTCACTTGTCATCACAAAGGCAATTGTGCTATGAAGAGAACATGTGCAACTACAGTGTTTCTCAGGGAGAATTGAGCCCGCAACTCTCTAAATCCCAATGAGGAAAATAAAGTTTCCCTTCAAGCCTTATTTTCCAAAGGGCCTGCAGAGCATTGACCCTGTGGTTTCTTTCTCTATTTTGAACCTCCAAGGTGCTTTAGAAGGGAGATACTTGAGTTGTCTCAACTTGCCACAATCTAGACGTTTAACCAAAAAAGCCCTTCACTGCCCATGACTCGGCACCTAGCTGTTCCCAACGCTGCATTGCTCACGAAGGCCCAAACACACAGGCCGTCCTTCTTGTACGTTTCTCATCCTAGTGCAGACCCGCCAGTCCTAAGAGACCTGGAATGCTTCCATGAGTTCAAGAACCACACTGAATAACGCTACATGGATTCTGCTGCATGCCAATCTGTGGGAGGCTGCAAGAGGAACGTTAGCTTGAGGCTAGAGCTCAAACGGGTTCGCCAATTCACTGAGGATTACCGAAGGATGATCATCTGCCAAGGAATAGCAACCTCCAAGTCTCTTTCCTAGAAACTCACTTGTCATCACAAAGGCAATGGTGCACTGAAAGGAACATGTGTAAGTACAGTGTTTCTCAGGTAGAATTGGGCCCCAAACTCTCTAAACCCCAATGAGGAAAATAAAGTTTCCCTTCAAGCCTTACCTTATTTTCAAAAGGGTCCACAGAGTCTTGACCCTCCCATTTCTTTCCTTCTTTTGTACTAGAAAGGTGCTTTAGAAGGGCGATACTTCAGTTGTTTCAACTTGCCACAATCTAGAGGTTTAACCAAAGAAGCCCTTCACTGCCCATGACTCGGCAGCTAGCTGTTCCCAACGCTGCATTGCTCACAAAGGCCCAAACACACAGGCCGTCATTCTCGTACGTTGCTCATCCTAGTGAATACCCGCCAGTACTAAGAGACCTGGAATCCTTCCTAGAGCTCAAGAACCACACTGAATAAGATTCGGCTGCATGCCAATCTGTGTCATGATACAAGAGGAACGTTAGCTGTGGCTAGTGTTCAATGGGGTCGCCCATTCACTAAAGATTACTGAAGGATGAGCACCTACCAAAGAATGGCAACCTCCAAATTTCTTTCTTAGAAGTTCTCTCGTCATCAAAAAGGCAACTGTGCCATGAAGGGACCATGTGCAACTAGATTGTTTCTCAGTGAGAATTGATCCCGCAACTCTCTAAATCCCAATGAGGAAAATAAAGTTTCCCTTCAAGCCTTATATTCAAAAGCGCCCACAGAGCATTGACCCTGCTGTTTCTTTCTCTATTTTGTACTTCCAAGGTGCTCTAGAAGGGAGATACTTGAGTTGTTCCAACTTACTACGTTCTAGAGTTTAAGAAAGAAGCCCTTCACCTCCCAGGACTCGGAATCTAGCTGTTCCCAACGCTGCACTGCTCACAACACCCCAAAGACACAGGCCATCCTTCTTGTACGTTTCTCATCCTAGTGCAGCCCTGCCAGTACTAAGAGACCTGGAATGCTTCCCAGAGCTGAGGAACCAACCTGAATGAGGCTACATGTATTCTGCTGCATGCCAAGCTGTTGCATGATAGCAGAGGAACGTTTGCTTGAGGCTAGAGGTCAAACGGGTTCGCCAATTCACTGAACATTACCGAAGGATGAGCACCTACCAAGGAATGGTAACCTCCAAGTTTCTTTCCTAGAAACTCACTTGTCATCACAAAGGCAATTGTGCTATGAATGGAACATGTGCAACTACAGTGTTTCTCAGGGAGAATTGAGCATGCAACTCTCTAAATCCCAATGAGGAAAATAAAGTTTCCCTTCAAGCCTTATTTTCCAAAGGGCCAAAAGAGCATTGACCCTGCCGTTTCTTTCTCTATTTTGTACCTCTAAGGTGCTTTAGAAGGGAGATACTTGACTTGTTTCAACTTGCCAAAATCTAGGGGTTTAACCAAAGAAGCCCTTCACTGCCCATGACTCGGCATCTAGCTGTTCCCAACGCTGCATTGCTCACAAAGGCCCAAACAGACAGGCCGTACTTCTTGTACGTTTCTCTTCCTGGTGCAGACCCGCTAGTACTGAGAGGTCTGGAATCCTTCTTAGAGCCCAGGAACCACACTGAATAAGGCTACATGGATTCTGCTGCATGCAAACCTGTGGCATGATACAAGAGGAATGTTAGCTTGAAGCTAATGGTCAAAAGGGGTCGCCAATTCACTGTAGATTACCGAAGAATGCCACCTACCAAGGAATGGCAAGCTCCAAGTTTCTTTCTTGGAAAATCACTTGTCCTCACAGAGACCATCGTGCAATTAAGAGAAGATGGGCAACAACAGTGTTTACCAGGTAACACGGAGGCCGCAACTCTCCGCTTTGCAATGAGGAAAGTAAACTTTCCCAGGAAGCCTCAATATACATGGCGACGAAGCAGAATATTCCCCTGGCGTTTCTGACTCTCTTATTGCACATCCAGTGGACACAATGCACCATGACGTTGGTAACCATTGCCATGCTGGGAGTCGTGATTGTGGTGTAAGGATTTCAAGCTGATGGCTTAGTGGGGCCTAGGTGGCAATGTTTCTCTGGACTACCTCTCAGTTAAGGGAAACCCTGTAATTTCTGAAGCTGGTCGTGAAGTGTAGTTGCTGATTGAGGTAGACAGACTGCACGGATTAGTTCCCAGAAGCAACGGTAGGCTAATTGTGCTTTTCAGTGCAGCTCAGGTTTCCTCAAGAATGTAGACACGCTTTGCATGAAGGAAGGCATGGAACGTTGAGAACGGTGTTGCTTTCAAGCTATCGCAATCTAGGTGTGTAACCAACGAAGCCCTTCACTGCCCATCACTTGGCATCTAGTTGTTCCCAACGGTAGACTGTTCACAACTGCCCAAAGACACAGGCAGTCCTTTTAGTTCGTTTCAAAACCTAGTGCAGACCCGCGAGCCAAAAGAGACCGGATATGCTTCCTAGAGTTCAAGAACCACAGGCACTAAGGTTGCATGGAATCTGTTGAATGCCTACCTCTGTCATGAGAAAAGCTGAACGTAAACTTGAGGCTAGATGTCCCATGCGGGTGGCCCATTCCCTGAAGATTCCCGAGGGATGAGCCACTACCAAGGAACGGCAACCTCCAAGTTTCTTTCCTAGAAACTCTCGTCATCACAATGGCAAATGTGCTATGAAGGGAAGATGTGCAAGTATAGTGTTTCTCAGGGAGAATTGAGCCTGCAACTCTCTAAATCCCAAGGAGGTAAATAAAGTATCCCTTCATGCCTTATGTTCAGAAGGGACCACTGAACATTGACCTGCTCTTTCTTTCTCTAGTTTGTACCTCGATGGTGCGTTAGAAGGGAGACACTTGAGTTGTTTCAACTTACCACATTCTAGAGGTTTAACAAAAGAAGCCTTTCACTGCCCTTTTTTGGCATAGAGTTGTCCTCAACTGAACGTCGCTCCCAAGTTCCAGAAGAGACTGGCAGTCCCTCGTGTGCATCTTGGATCCTAGTGCACACCCGCGTGTCCTAAGGCACCAGAAATGCTTCCTAGAGTAAAAGCACTGCTTTGACAAAAGCTGCATTGAACCTGCTGCCTGCTTACCATTGTGACGACAAAAGCAGAACGTTAGCTTGAGGCCAGTCGTCCCATGCGCTCAGCATATTCACTAACAATTGCTGAGTGAGGAGCACCTAGCAGGAATTGAAAGG
This sequence comes from Balaenoptera ricei, assembly GCF_028023285.1. Lineage (NCBI taxonomy): Eukaryota > Metazoa > Chordata > Mammalia > Artiodactyla > Balaenopteridae > Balaenoptera > Balaenoptera ricei. The sequence goes on along the minus strand of NC_082649.1, from coordinate 48,185,286 downwards.
CAACGTTTGTTTCACGGAAAATCACTTCTCCTGAAAAGGCAATCCTGCAGTGAAGAGAAGATGGGCAACTACACTGTTTATCATGTAACACAGAGGCCACAAGTGTCGACATTCCAATGTGGAAAATCAACTTCCCATCAGGCCTCAATCTCCAAGGGGAGGGCACAGCATCTTATGCTGCAGTTTCTGAGTACCTATTGGACATTCAGGTGACCAAGTAGACCTTTTAGTGAGTAAACTTTGCGATACAGGGAGTAGTGAGTGTGCTGAAAGGATTACAGAGTCATAGGTTAGTGAGGATTGGGTGTAAAATGTATCCCCGGAATACCTAGCTTTCAAGGGAAAATCTGTAATTTTTCAGGCTGCACTTAAAGTCCACTGGCTTGCCTGGGGTAGATTCCATCACGTGTGGGTTCCCAGAAGGAAGGGTAGGATCATTATATTTTTCGTGTGCTCGGGGATAGGCAGAAAAGCAGACACGTTTGGCACGAAGGAATGAACAGAACCCTGAGAGCTAGGTGTTTTCAAGCTGTCGCAATCTAGGCGTTTATCCAACAAAACCCTTCACTGCCGATGATTCGGCAACTAGCTCTTCCCAACGGTGCATTGCTCACAACGCCGCGAAGACACAGGCTGTCCTTTTTGTACGTATCAGATCTAGTGAAGACCCCCGAGTCCTAGGAGACCTGGAATGCTTCCCACAGCTCAACAACCACACTGAATAAGTCCACATGGCTTCTGCTGCATAACAACCTGTGACATGATACAAGAGGAATGTCAGCTTGAGGTTAATGGTCAAATGGGATCGCCAATGCACTGACGATTACTGAAGGATGAGCACCTACTAAAGAATGGCAACCTCCAAGTTTCCTTCCTAGAAACTCACTTGTCAGGGCAAAGCCATTTGTGCTATGAAGAGAACATGTGCAATTACAGTGTTTCTCAGGGAGAATTGAGCCCGACACTCTCTAAATCCCAAGGAGGTAAATAAAGTTTCCCTTCAAGCCTTATTCTCCAAAGGGCTCACAGAGCATTGACCCTGCTGTTTCTTTCTCATTTTGGCACCTCCAATGTGCTTACAAGTGAGATATTTGAGTTGTTGCAACTTACCACATTCTAGAGGTTTAAAAAAAGAAGCCCTTCACTGCCCATGACTCGGCATCTAGCTCTTGCCAAAGGTGCATTGCTCACAATTCCTCGAAATCACAGGCAGTCCTGCTTGTACGTTTCTCACCCTAGTGGAGACCCGCCAGTTTTAAGAGACCTGGAATGCTTCCTAAAGCTCAAGAACCACACTGAATAAGGCTACATGGATTCTGCTGCATGTCAACCTGTGGCATGATACAAGAGGAATGTTAGCTTGAGGCTAGTCGTCAAATGGGGTCGCCATTTCACTGAAGATTACCGAAGGATGAGCACCTCCCAAACAATGGCAACCTCCAAGTTTCTTTCCTAGAAACTCACTTGTCATCACAAAGGCAATTGTGCTATGAAGAGAACATGTGCAACTACAGTGTTTCTCAGGGAGAATTGAGCCCGCAACTCTCTAAATCCCAATGAGGAAAATAAAGTTTCCCTTCAAGCCTTATTTTCCAAAGGGCCTGCAGAGCATTGACCCTGTGGTTTCTTTCTCTATTTTGAACCTCCAAGGTGCTTTAGAAGGGAGATACTTGAGTTGTCTCAACTTGCCACAATCTAGACGTTTAACCAAAAAAGCCCTTCACTGCCCATGACTCGGCACCTAGCTGTTCCCAACGCTGCATTGCTCACGAAGGCCCAAACACACAGGCCGTCCTTCTTGTACGTTTCTCATCCTAGTGCAGACCCGCCAGTCCTAAGAGACCTGGAATGCTTCCATGAGTTCAAGAACCACACTGAATAACGCTACATGGATTCTGCTGCATGCCAATCTGTGGGAGGCTGCAAGAGGAACGTTAGCTTGAGGCTAGAGCTCAAACGGGTTCGCCAATTCACTGAGGATTACCGAAGGATGATCATCTGCCAAGGAATAGCAACCTCCAAGTCTCTTTCCTAGAAACTCACTTGTCATCACAAAGGCAATGGTGCACTGAAAGGAACATGTGTAAGTACAGTGTTTCTCAGGTAGAATTGGGCCCCAAACTCTCTAAACCCCAATGAGGAAAATAAAGTTTCCCTTCAAGCCTTACCTTATTTTCAAAAGGGTCCACAGAGTCTTGACCCTCCCATTTCTTTCCTTCTTTTGTACTAGAAAGGTGCTTTAGAAGGGCGATACTTCAGTTGTTTCAACTTGCCACAATCTAGAGGTTTAACCAAAGAAGCCCTTCACTGCCCATGACTCGGCAGCTAGCTGTTCCCAACGCTGCATTGCTCACAAAGGCCCAAACACACAGGCCGTCATTCTCGTACGTTGCTCATCCTAGTGAATACCCGCCAGTACTAAGAGACCTGGAATCCTTCCTAGAGCTCAAGAACCACACTGAATAAGATTCGGCTGCATGCCAATCTGTGTCATGATACAAGAGGAACGTTAGCTGTGGCTAGTGTTCAATGGGGTCGCCCATTCACTAAAGATTACTGAAGGATGAGCACCTACCAAAGAATGGCAACCTCCAAATTTCTTTCTTAGAAGTTCTCTCGTCATCAAAAAGGCAACTGTGCCATGAAGGGACCATGTGCAACTAGATTGTTTCTCAGTGAGAATTGATCCCGCAACTCTCTAAATCCCAATGAGGAAAATAAAGTTTCCCTTCAAGCCTTATATTCAAAAGCGCCCACAGAGCATTGACCCTGCTGTTTCTTTCTCTATTTTGTACTTCCAAGGTGCTCTAGAAGGGAGATACTTGAGTTGTTCCAACTTACTACGTTCTAGAGTTTAAGAAAGAAGCCCTTCACCTCCCAGGACTCGGAATCTAGCTGTTCCCAACGCTGCACTGCTCACAACACCCCAAAGACACAGGCCATCCTTCTTGTACGTTTCTCATCCTAGTGCAGCCCTGCCAGTACTAAGAGACCTGGAATGCTTCCCAGAGCTGAGGAACCAACCTGAATGAGGCTACATGTATTCTGCTGCATGCCAAGCTGTTGCATGATAGCAGAGGAACGTTTGCTTGAGGCTAGAGGTCAAACGGGTTCGCCAATTCACTGAACATTACCGAAGGATGAGCACCTACCAAGGAATGGTAACCTCCAAGTTTCTTTCCTAGAAACTCACTTGTCATCACAAAGGCAATTGTGCTATGAATGGAACATGTGCAACTACAGTGTTTCTCAGGGAGAATTGAGCATGCAACTCTCTAAATCCCAATGAGGAAAATAAAGTTTCCCTTCAAGCCTTATTTTCCAAAGGGCCAAAAGAGCATTGACCCTGCCGTTTCTTTCTCTATTTTGTACCTCTAAGGTGCTTTAGAAGGGAGATACTTGACTTGTTTCAACTTGCCAAAATCTAGGGGTTTAACCAAAGAAGCCCTTCACTGCCCATGACTCGGCATCTAGCTGTTCCCAACGCTGCATTGCTCACAAAGGCCCAAACAGACAGGCCGTACTTCTTGTACGTTTCTCTTCCTGGTGCAGACCCGCTAGTACTGAGAGGTCTGGAATCCTTCTTAGAGCCCAGGAACCACACTGAATAAGGCTACATGGATTCTGCTGCATGCAAACCTGTGGCATGATACAAGAGGAATGTTAGCTTGAAGCTAATGGTCAAAAGGGGTCGCCAATTCACTGTAGATTACCGAAGAATGCCACCTACCAAGGAATGGCAAGCTCCAAGTTTCTTTCTTGGAAAATCACTTGTCCTCACAGAGACCATCGTGCAATTAAGAGAAGATGGGCAACAACAGTGTTTACCAGGTAACACGGAGGCCGCAACTCTCCGCTTTGCAATGAGGAAAGTAAACTTTCCCAGGAAGCCTCAATATACATGGCGACGAAGCAGAATATTCCCCTGGCGTTTCTGACTCTCTTATTGCACATCCAGTGGACACAATGCACCATGACGTTGGTAACCATTGCCATGCTGGGAGTCGTGATTGTGGTGTAAGGATTTCAAGCTGATGGCTTAGTGGGGCCTAGGTGGCAATGTTTCTCTGGACTACCTCTCAGTTAAGGGAAACCCTGTAATTTCTGAAGCTGGTCGTGAAGTGTAGTTGCTGATTGAGGTAGACAGACTGCACGGATTAGTTCCCAGAAGCAACGGTAGGCTAATTGTGCTTTTCAGTGCAGCTCAGGTTTCCTCAAGAATGTAGACACGCTTTGCATGAAGGAAGGCATGGAACGTTGAGAACGGTGTTGCTTTCAAGCTATCGCAATCTAGGTGTGTAACCAACGAAGCCCTTCACTGCCCATCACTTGGCATCTAGTTGTTCCCAACGGTAGACTGTTCACAACTGCCCAAAGACACAGGCAGTCCTTTTAGTTCGTTTCAAAACCTAGTGCAGACCCGCGAGCCAAAAGAGACCGGATATGCTTCCTAGAGTTCAAGAACCACAGGCACTAAGGTTGCATGGAATCTGTTGAATGCCTACCTCTGTCATGAGAAAAGCTGAACGTAAACTTGAGGCTAGATGTCCCATGCGGGTGGCCCATTCCCTGAAGATTCCCGAGGGATGAGCCACTACCAAGGAACGGCAACCTCCAAGTTTCTTTCCTAGAAACTCTCGTCATCACAATGGCAAATGTGCTATGAAGGGAAGATGTGCAAGTATAGTGTTTCTCAGGGAGAATTGAGCCTGCAACTCTCTAAATCCCAAGGAGGTAAATAAAGTATCCCTTCATGCCTTATGTTCAGAAGGGACCACTGAACATTGACCTGCTCTTTCTTTCTCTAGTTTGTACCTCGATGGTGCGTTAGAAGGGAGACACTTGAGTTGTTTCAACTTACCACATTCTAGAGGTTTAACAAAAGAAGCCTTTCACTGCCCTTTTTTGGCATAGAGTTGTCCTCAACTGAACGTCGCTCCCAAGTTCCAGAAGAGACTGGCAGTCCCTCGTGTGCATCTTGGATCCTAGTGCACACCCGCGTGTCCTAAGGCACCAGAAATGCTTCCTAGAGTAAAAGCACTGCTTTGACAAAAGCTGCATTGAACCTGCTGCCTGCTTACCATTGTGACGACAAAAGCAGAACGTTAGCTTGAGGCCAGTCGTCCCATGCGCTCAGCATATTCACTAACAATTGCTGAGTGAGGAGCACCTAGCAGGAATTGAAAGGCAACGTTTGTTTCACGGAAAATCACTTCTCCTGAAAAGGCAATCCTGCAGTGAAGAGAAGATGGGCAACTACACTGTTTATCATGTAACACAGAGGCCACAAGTGTCGACATTCCAATGTGGAAAATCAACTTCCCATCAGGCCTCAATCTCCAAGGGGAGGGCACAGCATCTTATGCTGCAGTTTCTGAGTACCTATTGGACATTCAGGTGACCAAGTAGACCTTTTAGTGAGTAAACTTTGCGATACAGGGAGTAGTGAGTGTGCTGAAAGGATTACAGAGTCATAGGTTAGTGAGGATTGGGTGTAAAATGTATCCCCGGAATACCTAGCTTTCAAGGGAAAATCTGTAATTTTTCAGGCTGCACTTAAAGTCCACTGGCTTGCCTGGGGTAGATTCCATCACGTGTGGGTTCCCAGAAGGAAGGGTAGGATCATTATATTTTTCGTGTGCTCGGGGATAGGCAGAAAAGCAGACACGTTTGGCACGAAGGAATGAACAGAACCCTGAGAGCTAGGTGTTTTCAAGCTGTCGCAATCTAGGCGTTTATCCAACAAAACCCTTCACTGCCGATGATTCGGCAACTAGCTCTTCCCAACGGTGCATTGCTCACAACGCCGCGAAGACACAGGCTGTCCTTTTTGTACGTATCAGATCTAGTGAAGACCCCCGAGTCCTAGGAGACCTGGAATGCTTCCCACAGCTCAACAACCACACTGAATAAGTCCACATGGCTTCTGCTGCATAACAACCTGTGACATGATACAAGAGGAATGTCAGCTTGAGGTTAATGGTCTAATGGGATCGCCAATGCACTGACGATTACTGAAGGATGAGCACCTACTAAAGAATGGCAACCTCCAAGTTTCCTTCCTAGAAACTCACTTGTCAGGGCAAAGCCATTTGTGCTATGAAGAGAACATGTGCAATTACAGTGTTTCTCAGGGAGAATTGAGCCCGACACTCTCTAAATCCCAAGGAGGTAAATAAAGTTTCCCTTCAAGCCTTATTCTCCAAAGGGCTCACAGAGCATTGACCCTGCTGTTTCTTTCTCATTTTGGCACCTCCAATGTGCTTACAAGTGAGATATTTGAGTTGTTGCAACTTACCACATTCTAGAGGTTTAAAAAAAGAAGCCCTTCACTGCCCATGACTCGGCATCTAGCTCTTGCCAAAGGTGCATTGCTCACAATTCCTCGAAATCACAGGCAGTCCTGCTTGTACGTTTCTCACCCTAGTGGAGACCCGCCAGTTTTAAGAGACCTGGAATGCTTCCTAAAGCTCAAGAACCACACTGAATAAGGCTACATGGATTCTGCTGCATGTCAACCTGTGGCATGATACAAGAGGAATGTTAGCTTGAGGCTAGTCGTCAAATGGGGTCGCCATTTCACTGAAGATTACCGAAGGATGAGCACCTCCCAAACAATGGCAACCTCCAAGTTTCTTTCCTAGAAACTCACTTGTCATCACAAAGGCAATTGTGCTATGAAGAGAACATGTGCAACTACAGTGTTTCTCAGGGAGAATTGAGCCCGCAACTCTCTAAATCCCAATGAGGAAAATAAAGTTTCCCTTCAAGCCTTATTTTCCAAAGGGCCTGCAGAGCATTGACCCTGTGGTTTCTTTCTCTATTTTGAACCTCCAAGGTGCTTTAGAAGGGAGATACTTGAGTTGTCTCAACTTGCCACAATCTAGACGTTTAACCAAAAAAGCCCTTCACTGCCCATGACTCGGCACCTAGCTGTTCCCAACGCTGCATTGCTCACGAAGGCCCAAACACACAGGCCGTCCTTCTTGTACGTTTCTCATCCTAGTGCAGACCCGCCAGTCCTAAGAGACCTGGAATGCTTCCATGAGTTCAAGAACCACACTGAATAACGCTACATGGATTCTGCTGCATGCCAATCTGTGGGAGGCTGCAAGAGGAACGTTAGCTTGAGGCTAGAGCTCAAACGGGTTCGCCAATTCACTGAGGATTACCGAAGGATGATCATCTGCCAAGGAATAGCAACCTCCAAGTCTCTTTCCTAGAAACTCACTTGTCATCACAAAGGCAATGGTGCACTGAAAGGAACATGTGTAAGTACAGTGTTTCTCAGGTAGAATTGGGCCCCAAACTCTCTAAACCCCAATGAGGAAAATAAAGTTTCCCTTCAAGCCTTACCTTATTTTCAAAAGGGTCCACAGAGTCTTGACCCTCCCATTTCTTTCCTTCTTTTGTACTAGAAAGGTGCTTTAGAAGGGCGATACTTCAGTTGTTTCAACTTGCCACAATCTAGAGGTTTAACCAAAGAAGCCCTTCACTGCCCATGACTCGGCAGCTAGCTGTTCCCAACGCTGCATTGCTCACAAAGGCCCAAACACACAGGCCGTCATTCTCGTACGTTGCTCATCCTAGTGAATACCCGCCAGTACTAAGAGACCTGGAATCCTTCCTAGAGCTCAAGAACCACACTGAATAAGATTCGGCTGCATGCCAATCTGTGTCATGATACAAGAGGAACGTTAGCTGTGGCTAGTGTTCAATGGGGTCGCCCATTCACTAAAGATTACTGAAGGATGAGCACCTACCAAAGAATGGCAACCTCCAAATTTCTTTCTTAGAAGTTCTCTCGTCATCAAAAAGGCAACTGTGCCATGAAGGGACCATGTGCAACTAGATTGTTTCTCAGTGAGAATTGATCCCGCAACTCTCTAAATCCCAATGAGGAAAATAAAGTTTCCCTTCAAGCCTTATATTCAAAAGCGCCCACAGAGCATTGACCCTGCTGTTTCTTTCTCTATTTTGTACTTCCAAGGTGCTCTAGAAGGGAGATACTTGAGTTGTTCCAACTTACTACGTTCTAGAGTTTAAGAAAGAAGCCCTTCACCTCCCAGGACTCGGAATCTAGCTGTTCCCAACGCTGCACTGCTCACAACACCCCAAAGACACAGGCCATCCTTCTTGTACGTTTCTCATCCTAGTGCAGCCCTGCCAGTACTAAGAGACCTGGAATGCTTCCCAGAGCTGAGGAACCAACCTGAATGAGGCTACATGTATTCTGCTGCATGCCAAGCTGTTGCATGATAGCAGAGGAACGTTTGCTTGAGGCTAGAGGTCAAACGGGTTCGCCAATTCACTGAACATTACCGAAGGATGAGCACCTACCAAGGAATGGTAACCTCCAAGTTTCTTTCCTAGAAACTCACTTGTCATCACAAAGGCAATTGTGCTATGAATGGAACATGTGCAACTACAGTGTTTCTCAGGGAGAATTGAGCATGCAACTCTCTAAATCCCAATGAGGAAAATAAAGTTTCCCTTCAAGCCTTATTTTCCAAAGGGCCAAAAGAGCATTGACCCTGCCGTTTCTTTCTCTATTTTGTACCTCTAAGGTGCTTTAGAAGGGAGATACTTGACTTGTTTCAACTTGCCAAAATCTAGGGGTTTAACCAAAGAAGCCCTTCACTGCCCATGACTCGGCATCTAGCTGTTCCCAACGCTGCATTGCTCACAAAGGCCCAAACAGACAGGCCGTACTTCTTGTACGTTTCTCTTCCTGGTGCAGACCCGCTAGTACTGAGAGGTCTGGAATCCTTCTTAGAGCCCAGGAACCACACTGAATAAGGCTACATGGATTCTGCTGCATGCAAACCTGTGGCATGATACAAGAGGAATGTTAGCTTGAAGCTAATGGTCAAAAGGGGTCGCCAATTCACTGTAGATTACCGAAGAATGCCACCTACCAAGGAATGGCAAGCTCCAAGTTTCTTTCTTGGAAAATCACTTGTCCTCACAGAGACCATCGTGCAATTAAGAGAAGATGGGCAACAACAGTGTTTACCAGGTAACACGGAGGCCGCAACTCTCCGCTTTGCAATGAGGAAAGTAAACTTTCCCAGGAAGCCTCAATATACATGGCGACGAAGCAGAATATTCCCCTGGCGTTTCTGACTCTCTTATTGCACATCCAGTGGACACAATGCACCATGACGTTGGTAACCATTGCCATGCTGGGAGTCGTGATTGTGGTGTAAGGATTTCAAGCTGATGGCTTAGTGGGGCCTAGGTGGCAATGTTTCTCTGGACTACCTCTCAGTTAAGGGAAACCCTGTAATTTCTGAAGCTGGTCGTGAAGTGTAGTTGCTGATTGAGGTAGACAGACTGCACGGATTAGTTCCCAGAAGCAACGGTAGGCTAATTGTGCTTTTCAGTGCAGCTCAGGTTTCCTCAAGAATGTAGACACGCTTTGCATGAAGGAAGGCATGGAACGTTGAGAACGGTGTTGCTTTCAAGCTATCGCAATCTAGGTGTGTAACCAACGAAGCCCTTCACTGCCCATCACTTGGCATCTAGTTGTTCCCAACGGTAGACTGTTCACAACTGCCCAAAGACACAGGCAGTCCTTTTAGTTCGTTTCAAAACCTAGTGCAGACCCGCGAGCCAAAAGAGACCGGATATGCTTCCTAGAGTTCAAGAACCACAGGCACTAAGGTTGCATGGAATCTGTTGAATGCCTACCTCTGTCATGAGAAAAGCTGAACGTAAACTTGAGGCTAGATGTCCCATGCGGGTGGCCCATTCCCTGAAGATTCCCGAGGGATGAGCCACTACCAAGGAACGGCAACCTCCAAGTTTCTTTCCTAGAAACTCTCGTCATCACAATGGCAAATGTGCTATGAAGGGAAGATGTGCAAGTATAGTGTTTCTCAGGGAGAATTGAGCCTGCAACTCTCTAAATCCCAAGGAGGTAAATAAAGTATCCCTTCATGCCTTATGTTCAGAAGGGACCACTGAACATTGACCTGCTCTTTCTTTCTCTAGTTTGTACCTCGATGGTGCGTTAGAAGGGAGACACTTGAGTTGTTTCAACTTACCACATTCTAGAGGTTTAACAAAAGAAGCCTTTCACTGCCCTTTTTTGGCATAGAGTTGTCCTCAACTGAACGTCGCTCCCAAGTTCCAGAAGAGACTGGCAGTCCCTCGTGTGCATCTTGGATCCTAGTGCACACCCGCGTGTCCTAAGGCACCAGAAATGCTTCCTAGAGTAAAAGCACTGCTTTGACAAAAGCTGCATTGAACCTGCTGCCTGCTTACCATTGTGACGACAAAAGCAGAACGTTAGCTTGAGGCCAGTCGTCCCATGCGCTCAGCATATTCACTAACAATTGCTGAGTGAGGAGCACCTAGCAGGAATTGAAAGGCAACGTTTGTTTCACGGAAAATCACTTCTCCTGAAAAGGCAATCCTGCAGTGAAGAGAAGATGGGCAACTACACTGTTTATCATGTAACACAGAGGCCACAAGTGTCGACATTCCAATGTGGAAAATCAACTTCCCATCAGGCCTCAATCTCCAAGGGGAGGGCACAGCATCTTATGCTGCAGTTTCTGAGTACCTATTGGACATTCAGGTGACCAAGTAGACCTTTTAGTGAGTAAACTTTGCGATACAGGGAGTAGTGAGTGTGCTGAAAGGATTACAGAGTCATAGGTTAGTGAGGATTGGGTGTAAAATGTATCCCCGGAATACCTAGCTTTCAAGGGAAAATCTGTAATTTTTCAGGCTGCACTTAAAGTCCACTGGCTTGCCTGGGGTAGATTCCATCACGTGTGGGTTCCCAGAAGGAAGGGTAGGATCATTATATTTTTCGTGTGCTCGGGGATAGGCAGAAAAGCAGACACGTTTGGCACGAAGGAATGAACAGAACCCTGAGAGCTAGGTGTTTTCAAGCTGTCGCAATCTAGGCGTTTATCCAACAAAACCCTTCACTGCCGATGATTCGGCAACTAGCTCTTCCCAACGGTGCATTGCTCACAACGCCGCGAAGACACAGGCTGTCCTTTTTGTACGTATCAGATCTAGTGAAGACCCCCGAGTCCTAGGAGACCTGGAATGCTTCCCACAGCTCAACAACCACACTGAATAAGTCCACATGGCTTCTGCTGCATAACAACCTGTGACATGATACAAGAGGAATGTCAGCTTGAGGTTAATGGTCAAATGGGATCGCCAATGCACTGACGATTACTGAAGGATGAGCACCTACTAAAGAATGGCAACCTCCAAGTTTCCTTCCTAGAAACTCACTTGTCAGGGCAAAGCCATTTGTGCTATGAAGAGAACATGTGCAATTACAGTGTTTCTCAGGGAGAATTGAGCCCGACACTCTCTAAATCCCAAGGAGGTAAATAAAGTTTCCCTTCAAGCCTTATTCTCCAAAGGGCTCACAGAGCATTGACCCTGCTGTTTCTTTCTCATTTTGGCACCTCCAATGTGCTTACAAGTGAGATATTTGAGTTGTTGCAACTTACCACATTCTAGAGGTTTAAAAAAAGAAGCCCTTCACTGCCCATGACTCGGCATCTAGCTCTTGCCAAAGGTGCATTGCTCACAATTCCTCGAAATCACAGGCAGTCCTGCTTGTACGTTTCTCACCCTAGTGGAGACCCGCCAGTTTTAAGAGACCTGGAATGCTTCCTAAAGCTCAAGAACCACACTGAATAAGGCTACATGGATTCTGCTGCATGTCAACCTGTGGCATGATACAAGAGGAATGTTAGCTTGAGGCTAGTCGTCAAATGGGGTCGCCATTTCACTGAAGATTACCGAAGGATGAGCACCTCCCAAACAATGGCAACCTCCAAGTTTCTTTCCTAGAAACTCACTTGTCATCACAAAGGCAATTGTGCTATGAAGAGAACATGTGCAACTACAGTGTTTCTCAGGGAGAATTGAGCCCGCAACTCTCTAAATCCCAATGAGGAAAATAAAGTTTCCCTTCAAGCCTTATTTTCCAAAGGGCCTGCAGAGCATTGACCCTGTGGTTTCTTTCTCTATTTTGAACCTCCAAGGTGCTTTAGAAGGGAGATACTTGAGTTGTCTCAACTTGCCACAATCTAGACGTTTAACCAAAAAAGCCCTTCACTGCCCATGACTCGGCACCTAGCTGTTCCCAACGCTGCATTGCTCACGAAGGCCCAAACACACAGGCCGTCCTTCTTGTACGTTTCTCATCCTAGTGCAGACCCGCCAGTCCTAAGAGACCTGGAATGCTTCCATGAGTTCAAGAACCACACTGAATAACGCTACATGGATTCTGCTGCATGCCAATCTGTGGGAGGCTGCAAGAGGAACGTTAGCTTGAGGCTAGAGCTCAAACGGGTTCGCCAATTCACTGAGGATTACCGAAGGATGATCATCTGCCAAGGAATAGCAACCTCCAAGTCTCTTTCCTAGAAACTCACTTGTCATCACAAAGGCAATGGTGCACTGAAAGGAACATGTGTAAGTACAGTGTTTCTCAGGTAGAATTGGGCCCCAAACTCTCTAAACCCCAATGAGGAAAATAAAGTTTCCCTTCAAGCCTTACCTTATTTTCAAAAGGGTCCACAGAGTCTTGACCCTCCCATTTCTTTCCTTCTTTTGTACTAGAAAGGTGCTTTAGAAGGGCGATACTTCAGTTGTTTCAACTTGCCACAATCTAGAGGTTTAACCAAAGAAGCCCTTCACTGCCCATGACTCGGCAGCTAGCTGTTCCCAACGCTGCATTGCTCACAAAGGCCCAAACACACAGGCCGTCATTCTCGTACGTTGCTCATCCTAGTGAATACCCGCCAGTACTAAGAGACCTGGAATCCTTCCTAGAGCTCAAGAACCACACTGAATAAGATTCGGCTGCATGCCAATCTGTGTCATGATACAAGAGGAACGTTAGCTGTGGCTAGTGTTCAATGGGGTCGCCCATTCACTAAAGATTACTGAAGGATGAGCACCTACCAAAGAATGGCAACCTCCAAATTTCTTTCTTAGAAGTTCTCTCGTCATCAAAAAGGCAACTGTGCCATGAAGGGACCATGTGCAACTAGATTGTTTCTCAGTGAGAATTGATCCCGCAACTCTCTAAATCCCAATGAGGAAAATAAAGTTTCCCTTCAAGCCTTATATTCAAAAGCGCCCACAGAGCATTGACCCTGCTGTTTCTTTCTCTATTTTGTACTTCCAAGGTGCTCTAGAAGGGAGATACTTGAGTTGTTCCAACTTACTACGTTCTAGAGTTTAAGAAAGAAGCCCTTCACCTCCCAGGACTCGGAATCTAGCTGTTCCCAACGCTGCACTGCTCACAACACCCCAAAGACACAGGCCATCCTTCTTGTACGTTTCTCATCCTAGTGCAGCCCTGCCAGTACTAAGAGACCTGGAATGCTTCCCAGAGCTGAGGAACCAACCTGAATGAGGCTACATGTATTCTGCTGCATGCCAAGCTGTTGCATGATAGCAGAGGAACGTTTGCTTGAGGCTAGAGGTCAAACGGGTTCGCCAATTCACTGAACATTACCGAAGGATGAGCACCTACCAAGGAATGGTAACCTCCAAGTTTCTTTCCTAGAAACTCACTTGTCATCACAAAGGCAATTGTGCTATGAATGGAACATGTGCAACTACAGTGTTTCTCAGGGAGAATTGAGCATGCAACTCTCTAAATCCCAATGAGGAAAATAAAGTTTCCCTTCAAGCCTTATTTTCCAAAGGGCCAAAAGAGCATTGACCCTGCCGTTTCTTTCTCTATTTTGTACCTCTAAGGTGCTTTAGAAGGGAGATACTTGACTTGTTTCAACTTGCCAAAATCTAGGGGTTTAACCAAAGAAGCCCTTCACTGCCCATGACTCGGCATCTAGCTGTTCCCAACGCTGCATTGCTCACAAAGGCCCAAACAGACAGGCCGTACTTCTTGTACGTTTCTCTTCCTGGTGCAGACCCGCTAGTACTGAGAGGTCTGGAATCCTTCTTAGAGCCCAGGAACCACACTGAATAAGGCTACATGGATTCTGCTGCATGCAAACCTGTGGCATGATACAAGAGGAATGTTAGCTTGAAGCTAATGGTCAAAAGGGGTCGCCAATTCACTGTAGATTACCGAAGAATGCCACCTACCAAGGAATGGCAAGCTCCAAGTTTCTTTCTTGGAAAATCACTTGTCCTCACAGAGACCATCGTGCAATTAAGAGAAGATGGGCAACAACAGTGTTTACCAGGTAACACGGAGGCCGCAACTCTCCGCTTTGCAATGAGGAAAGTAAACTTTCCCAGGAAGCCTCAATATACATGGCGACGAAGCAGAATATTCCCCTGGCGTTTCTGACTCTCTTATTGCACATCCAGTGGACACAATGCACCATGACGTTGGTAACCATTGCCATGCTGGGAGTCGTGATTGTGGTGTAAGGATTTCAAGCTGATGGCTTAGTGGGGCCTAGGTGGCAATGTTTCTCTGGACTACCTCTCAGTTAAGGGAAACCCTGTAATTTCTGAAGCTGGTCGTGAAGTGTAGTTGCTGATTGAGGTAGACAGACTGCACGGATTAGTTCCCAGAAGCAACGGTAGGCTAATTGTGCTTTTCAGTGCAGCTCAGGTTTCCTCAAGAATGTAGACACGCTTTGCATGAAGGAAGGCATGGAACGTTGAGAACGGTGTTGCTTTCAAGCTATCGCAATCTAGGTGTGTAACCAACGAAGCCCTTCACTGCCCATCACTTGGCATCTAGTTGTTCCCAACGGTAGACTGTTCACAACTGCCCAAAGACACAGGCAGTCCTTTTAGTTCGTTTCAAAACCTAGTGCAGACCCGCGAGCCAAAAGAGACCGGATATGCTTCCTAGAGTTCAAGAACCACAGGCACTAAGGTTGCATGGAATCTGTTGAATGCCTACCTCTGTCATGAGAAAAGCTGAACGTAAACTTGAGGCTAGATGTCCCATGCGGGTGGCCCATTCCCTGAAGATTCCCGAGGGATGAGCCACTACCAAGGAACGGCAACCTCCAAGTTTCTTTCCTAGAAACTCTCGTCATCACAATGGCAAATGTGCTATGAAGGGAAGATGTGCAAGTATAGTGTTTCTCAGGGAGAATTGAGCCTGCAACTCTCTAAATCCCAAGGAGGTAAATAAAGTATCCCTTCATGCCTTATGTTCAGAAGGGACCACTGAACATTGACCTGCTCTTTCTTTCTCTAGTTTGTACCTCGATGGTGCGTTAGAAGGGAGACACTTGAGTTGTTTCAACTTACCACATTCTAGAGGTTTAACAAAAGAAGCCTTTCACTGCCCTTTTTTGGCATAGAGTTGTCCTCAACTGAACGTCGCTCCCAAGTTCCAGAAGAGACTGGCAGTCCCTCGTGTGCATCTTGGATCCTAGTGCACACCCGCGTGTCCTAAGGCACCAGAAATGCTTCCTAGAGTAAAAGCACTGCTTTGACAAAAGCTGCATTGAACCTGCTGCCTGCTTACCATTGTGACGACAAAAGCAGAACGTTAGCTTGAGGCCAGTCGTCCCATGCGCTCAGCATATTCACTAACAATTGCTGAGTGAGGAGCACCTAGCAGGAATTGAAAGGCAACGTTTGTTTCACGGAAAATCACTTCTCCTGAAAAGGCAATCCTGCAGTGAAGAGAAGATGGGCAACTACACTGTTTATCATGTAACACAGAGGCCACAAGTGTCGACATTCCAATGTGGAAAATCAACTTCCCATCAGGCCTCAATCTCCAAGGGGAGGGCACAGCATCTTATGCTGCAGTTTCTGAGTACCTATTGGACATTCAGGTGACCAAGTAGACCTTTTAGTGAGTAAACTTTGCGATACAGGGAGTAGTGAGTGTGCTGAAAGGATTACAGAGTCATAGGTTAGTGAGGATTGGGTGTAAAATGTATCCCCGGAATACCTAGCTTTCAAGGGAAAATCTGTAATTTTTCAGGCTGCACTTAAAGTCCACTGGCTTGCCTGGGGTAGATTCCATCACGTGTGGGTTCCCAGAAGGAAGGGTAGGATCATTATATTTTTCGTGTGCTCGGGGATAGGCAGAAAAGCAGACACGTTTGGCACGAAGGAATGAACAGAACCCTGAGAGCTAGGTGTTTTCAAGCTGTCGCAATCTAGGCGTTTATCCAACAAAACCCTTCACTGCCGATGATTCGGCAACTAGCTCTTCCCAACGGTGCATTGCTCACAACGCCGCGAAGACACAGGCTGTCCTTTTTGTACGTATCAGATCTAGTGAAGACCCCCGAGTCCTAGGAGACCTGGAATGCTTCCCACAGCTCAACAACCACACTGAATAAGTCCACATGGCTTCTGCTGCATAACAACCTGTGACATGATACAAGAGGAATGTCAGCTTGAGGTTAATGGTCTAATGGGATCGCCAATGCACTGACGATTACTGAAGGATGAGCACCTACTAAAGAATGGCAACCTCCAAGTTTCCTTCCTAGAAACTCACTTGTCAGGGCAAAGCCATTTGTGCTATGAAGAGAACATGTGCAATTACAGTGTTTCTCAGGGAGAATTGAGCCCGACACTCTCTAAATCCCAAGGAGGTAAATAAAGTTTCCCTTCAAGCCTTATTCTCCAAAGGGCTCACAGAGCATTGACCCTGCTGTTTCTTTCTCATTTTGGCACCTCCAATGTGCTTACAAGTGAGATATTTGAGTTGTTGCAACTTACCACATTCTAGAGGTTTAAAAAAAGAAGCCCTTCACTGCCCATGACTCGGCATCTAGCTCTTGCCAAAGGTGCATTGCTCACAATTCCTCGAAATCACAGGCAGTCCTGCTTGTACGTTTCTCACCCTAGTGGAGACCCGCCAGTTTTAAGAGACCTGGAATGCTTCCTAAAGCTCAAGAACCACACTGAATAAGGCTACATGGATTCTGCTGCATGTCAACCTGTGGCATGATACAAGAGGAATGTTAGCTTGAGGCTAGTCGTCAAATGGGGTCGCCATTTCACTGAAGATTACCGAAGGATGAGCACCTCCCAAACAATGGCAACCTCCAAGTTTCTTTCCTAGAAACTCACTTGTCATCACAAAGGCAATTGTGCTATGAAGAGAACATGTGCAACTACAGTGTTTCTCAGGGAGAATTGAGCCCGCAACTCTCTAAATCCCAATGAGGAAAATAAAGTTTCCCTTCAAGCCTTATTTTCCAAAGGGCCTGCAGAGCATTGACCCTGTGGTTTCTTTCTCTATTTTGAACCTCCAAGGTGCTTTAGAAGGGAGATACTTGAGTTGTCTCAACTTGCCACAATCTAGACGTTTAACCAAAAAAGCCCTTCACTGCCCATGACTCGGCACCTAGCTGTTCCCAACGCTGCATTGCTCACGAAGGCCCAAACACACAGGCCGTCCTTCTTGTACGTTTCTCATCCTAGTGCAGACCCGCCAGTCCTAAGAGACCTGGAATGCTTCCATGAGTTCAAGAACCACACTGAATAACGCTACATGGATTCTGCTGCATGCCAATCTGTGGGAGGCTGCAAGAGGAACGTTAGCTTGAGGCTAGAGCTCAAACGGGTTCGCCAATTCACTGAGGATTACCGAAGGATGATCATCTGCCAAGGAATAGCAACCTCCAAGTCTCTTTCCTAGAAACTCACTTGTCATCACAAAGGCAATGGTGCACTGAAAGGAACATGTGTAAGTACAGTGTTTCTCAGGTAGAATTGGGCCCCAAACTCTCTAAACCCCAATGAGGAAAATAAAGTTTCCCTTCAAGCCTTACCTTATTTTCAAAAGGGTCCACAGAGTCTTGACCCTCCCATTTCTTTCCTTCTTTTGTACTAGAAAGGTGCTTTAGAAGGGCGATACTTCAGTTGTTTCAACTTGCCACAATCTAGAGGTTTAACCAAAGAAGCCCTTCACTGCCCATGACTCGGCAGCTAGCTGTTCCCAACGCTGCATTGCTCACAAAGGCCCAAACACACAGGCCGTCATTCTCGTACGTTGCTCATCCTAGTGAATACCCGCCAGTACTAAGAGACCTGGAATCCTTCCTAGAGCTCAAGAACCACACTGAATAAGATTCGGCTGCATGCCAATCTGTGTCATGATACAAGAGGAACGTTAGCTGTGGCTAGTGTTCAATGGGGTCGCCCATTCACTAAAGATTACTGAAGGATGAGCACCTACCA
Organism: Balaenoptera ricei; assembly: GCF_028023285.1. Classification (NCBI taxonomy): domain Eukaryota; kingdom Metazoa; phylum Chordata; class Mammalia; order Artiodactyla; family Balaenopteridae; genus Balaenoptera; species Balaenoptera ricei. The sequence continues at coordinate 48,167,145 of NC_082649.1, read as the reverse complement.
AAGAATGGCAACCTCCAAATTTCTTTCTTAGAAGTTCTCTCGTCATCAAAAAGGCAACTGTGCCATGAAGGGACCATGTGCAACTAGATTGTTTCTCAGTGAGAATTGATCCCGCAACTCTCTAAATCCCAATGAGGAAAATAAAGTTTCCCTTCAAGCCTTATATTCAAAAGCGCCCACAGAGCATTGACCCTGCTGTTTCTTTCTCTATTTTGTACTTCCAAGGTGCTCTAGAAGGGAGATACTTGAGTTGTTCCAACTTACTACGTTCTAGAGTTTAAGAAAGAAGCCCTTCACCTCCCAGGACTCGGAATCTAGCTGTTCCCAACGCTGCACTGCTCACAACACCCCAAAGACACAGGCCATCCTTCTTGTACGTTTCTCATCCTAGTGCAGCCCTGCCAGTACTAAGAGACCTGGAATGCTTCCCAGAGCTGAGGAACCAACCTGAATGAGGCTACATGTATTCTGCTGCATGCCAAGCTGTTGCATGATAGCAGAGGAACGTTTGCTTGAGGCTAGAGGTCAAACGGGTTCGCCAATTCACTGAACATTACCGAAGGATGAGCACCTACCAAGGAATGGTAACCTCCAAGTTTCTTTCCTAGAAACTCACTTGTCATCACAAAGGCAATTGTGCTATGAATGGAACATGTGCAACTACAGTGTTTCTCAGGGAGAATTGAGCATGCAACTCTCTAAATCCCAATGAGGAAAATAAAGTTTCCCTTCAAGCCTTATTTTCCAAAGGGCCAAAAGAGCATTGACCCTGCCGTTTCTTTCTCTATTTTGTACCTCTAAGGTGCTTTAGAAGGGAGATACTTGACTTGTTTCAACTTGCCAAAATCTAGGGGTTTAACCAAAGAAGCCCTTCACTGCCCATGACTCGGCATCTAGCTGTTCCCAACGCTGCATTGCTCACAAAGGCCCAAACAGACAGGCCGTACTTCTTGTACGTTTCTCTTCCTGGTGCAGACCCGCTAGTACTGAGAGGTCTGGAATCCTTCTTAGAGCCCAGGAACCACACTGAATAAGGCTACATGGATTCTGCTGCATGCAAACCTGTGGCATGATACAAGAGGAATGTTAGCTTGAAGCTAATGGTCAAAAGGGGTCGCCAATTCACTGTAGATTACCGAAGAATGCCACCTACCAAGGAATGGCAAGCTCCAAGTTTCTTTCTTGGAAAATCACTTGTCCTCACAGAGACCATCGTGCAATTAAGAGAAGATGGGCAACAACAGTGTTTACCAGGTAACACGGAGGCCGCAACTCTCCGCTTTGCAATGAGGAAAGTAAACTTTCCCAGGAAGCCTCAATATACATGGCGACGAAGCAGAATATTCCCCTGGCGTTTCTGACTCTCTTATTGCACATCCAGTGGACACAATGCACCATGACGTTGGTAACCATTGCCATGCTGGGAGTCGTGATTGTGGTGTAAGGATTTCAAGCTGATGGCTTAGTGGGGCCTAGGTGGCAATGTTTCTCTGGACTACCTCTCAGTTAAGGGAAACCCTGTAATTTCTGAAGCTGGTCGTGAAGTGTAGTTGCTGATTGAGGTAGACAGACTGCACGGATTAGTTCCCAGAAGCAACGGTAGGCTAATTGTGCTTTTCAGTGCAGCTCAGGTTTCCTCAAGAATGTAGACACGCTTTGCATGAAGGAAGGCATGGAACGTTGAGAACGGTGTTGCTTTCAAGCTATCGCAATCTAGGTGTGTAACCAACGAAGCCCTTCACTGCCCATCACTTGGCATCTAGTTGTTCCCAACGGTAGACTGTTCACAACTGCCCAAAGACACAGGCAGTCCTTTTAGTTCGTTTCAAAACCTAGTGCAGACCCGCGAGCCAAAAGAGACCGGATATGCTTCCTAGAGTTCAAGAACCACAGGCACTAAGGTTGCATGGAATCTGTTGAATGCCTACCTCTGTCATGAGAAAAGCTGAACGTAAACTTGAGGCTAGATGTCCCATGCGGGTGGCCCATTCCCTGAAGATTCCCGAGGGATGAGCCACTACCAAGGAACGGCAACCTCCAAGTTTCTTTCCTAGAAACTCTCGTCATCACAATGGCAAATGTGCTATGAAGGGAAGATGTGCAAGTATAGTGTTTCTCAGGGAGAATTGAGCCTGCAACTCTCTAAATCCCAAGGAGGTAAATAAAGTATCCCTTCATGCCTTATGTTCAGAAGGGACCACTGAACATTGACCTGCTCTTTCTTTCTCTAGTTTGTACCTCGATGGTGCGTTAGAAGGGAGACACTTGAGTTGTTTCAACTTACCACATTCTAGAGGTTTAACAAAAGAAGCCTTTCACTGCCCTTTTTTGGCATAGAGTTGTCCTCAACTGAACGTCGCTCCCAAGTTCCAGAAGAGACTGGCAGTCCCTCGTGTGCATCTTGGATCCTAGTGCACACCCGCGTGTCCTAAGGCACCAGAAATGCTTCCTAGAGTAAAAGCACTGCTTTGACAAAAGCTGCATTGAACCTGCTGCCTGCTTACCATTGTGACGACAAAAGCAGAACGTTAGCTTGAGGCCAGTCGTCCCATGCGCTCAGCATATTCACTAACAATTGCTGAGTGAGGAGCACCTAGCAGGAATTGAAAGGCAACGTTTGTTTCACGGAAAATCACTTCTCCTGAAAAGGCAATCCTGCAGTGAAGAGAAGATGGGCAACTACACTGTTTATCATGTAACACAGAGGCCACAAGTGTCGACATTCCAATGTGGAAAATCAACTTCCCATCAGGCCTCAATCTCCAAGGGGAGGGCACAGCATCTTATGCTGCAGTTTCTGAGTACCTATTGGACATTCAGGTGACCAAGTAGACCTTTTAGTGAGTAAACTTTGCGATACAGGGAGTAGTGAGTGTGCTGAAAGGATTACAGAGTCATAGGTTAGTGAGGATTGGGTGTAAAATGTATCCCCGGAATACCTAGCTTTCAAGGGAAAATCTGTAATTTTTCAGGCTGCACTTAAAGTCCACTGGCTTGCCTGGGGTAGATTCCATCACGTGTGGGTTCCCAGAAGGAAGGGTAGGATCATTATATTTTTCGTGTGCTCGGGGATAGGCAGAAAAGCAGACACGTTTGGCACGAAGGAATGAACAGAACCCTGAGAGCTAGGTGTTTTCAAGCTGTCGCAATCTAGGCGTTTATCCAACAAAACCCTTCACTGCCGATGATTCGGCAACTAGCTCTTCCCAACGGTGCATTGCTCACAACGCCGCGAAGACACAGGCTGTCCTTTTTGTACGTATCAGATCTAGTGAAGACCCCCGAGTCCTAGGAGACCTGGAATGCTTCCCACAGCTCAACAACCACACTGAATAAGTCCACATGGCTTCTGCTGCATAACAACCTGTGACATGATACAAGAGGAATGTCAGCTTGAGGTTAATGGTCAAATGGGATCGCCAATGCACTGACGATTACTGAAGGATGAGCACCTACTAAAGAATGGCAACCTCCAAGTTTCCTTCCTAGAAACTCACTTGTCAGGGCAAAGCCATTTGTGCTATGAAGAGAACATGTGCAATTACAGTGTTTCTCAGGGAGAATTGAGCCCGACACTCTCTAAATCCCAAGGAGGTAAATAAAGTTTCCCTTCAAGCCTTATTCTCCAAAGGGCTCACAGAGCATTGACCCTGCTGTTTCTTTCTCATTTTGGCACCTCCAATGTGCTTACAAGTGAGATATTTGAGTTGTTGCAACTTACCACATTCTAGAGGTTTAAAAAAAGAAGCCCTTCACTGCCCATGACTCGGCATCTAGCTCTTGCCAAAGGTGCATTGCTCACAATTCCTCGAAATCACAGGCAGTCCTGCTTGTACGTTTCTCACCCTAGTGGAGACCCGCCAGTTTTAAGAGACCTGGAATGCTTCCTAAAGCTCAAGAACCACACTGAATAAGGCTACATGGATTCTGCTGCATGTCAACCTGTGGCATGATACAAGAGGAATGTTAGCTTGAGGCTAGTCGTCAAATGGGGTCGCCATTTCACTGAAGATTACCGAAGGATGAGCACCTCCCAAACAATGGCAACCTCCAAGTTTCTTTCCTAGAAACTCACTTGTCATCACAAAGGCAATTGTGCTATGAAGAGAACATGTGCAACTACAGTGTTTCTCAGGGAGAATTGAGCCCGCAACTCTCTAAATCCCAATGAGGAAAATAAAGTTTCCCTTCAAGCCTTATTTTCCAAAGGGCCTGCAGAGCATTGACCCTGTGGTTTCTTTCTCTATTTTGAACCTCCAAGGTGCTTTAGAAGGGAGATACTTGAGTTGTCTCAACTTGCCACAATCTAGACGTTTAACCAAAAAAGCCCTTCACTGCCCATGACTCGGCACCTAGCTGTTCCCAACGCTGCATTGCTCACGAAGGCCCAAACACACAGGCCGTCCTTCTTGTACGTTTCTCATCCTAGTGCAGACCCGCCAGTCCTAAGAGACCTGGAATGCTTCCATGAGTTCAAGAACCACACTGAATAACGCTACATGGATTCTGCTGCATGCCAATCTGTGGGAGGCTGCAAGAGGAACGTTAGCTTGAGGCTAGAGCTCAAACGGGTTCGCCAATTCACTGAGGATTACCGAAGGATGATCATCTGCCAAGGAATAGCAACCTCCAAGTCTCTTTCCTAGAAACTCACTTGTCATCACAAAGGCAATGGTGCACTGAAAGGAACATGTGTAAGTACAGTGTTTCTCAGGTAGAATTGGGCCCAAAACTCTCTAAACCCCAATGAGGAAAATAAAGTTTCCCTTCAAGCCTTACCTTATTTTCAAAAGGGTCCACAGAGTCTTGACCCTCCCATTTCTTTCCTTCTTTTGTACTAGAAAGGTGCTTTAGAAGGGCGATACTTCAGTTGTTTCAACTTGCCACAATCTAGAGGTTTAACCAAAGAAGCCCTTCACTGCCCATGACTCGGCAGCTAGCTGTTCCCAACGCTACATTGCTCACAAAGGCCCAAACACACAGGCCGTCATTCTCGTACGTTGCTCATCCTAGTGAATACCCGCCAGTACTAAGAGACCTGGAATCCTTCCTAGAGCTCAAGAACCACACTGAATAAGATTCGGCTGCATGCCAATCTGTGTCATGATACAAGAGGAACGTTAGCTGTGGCTAGTGTTCAATGGGGTCGCCCATTCACTAAAGATTACTGAAGGATGAGCACCTACCAAAGAATGGCAACCTCCAAATTTCTTTCTTAGAAGTTCTCTCGTCATCAAAAAGGCAACTGTGCCATGAAGGGACCATGTGCAACTAGATTGTTTCTCAGTGAGAATTGATCCCGCAACTCTCTAAATCCCAATGAGGAAAATAAAGTTTCCCTTCAAGCCTTATATTCAAAAGCGCCCACAGAGCATTGACCCTGCTGTTTCTTTCTCTATTTTGTACTTCCAAGGTGCTCTAGAAGGGAGATACTTGAGTTGTTCCAACTTACTACGTTCTAGAGTTTAAGAAAGAAGCCCTTCACCTCCCAGGACTCGGAATCTAGCTGTTCCCAACGCTGCACTGCTCACAACACCCCAAAGACACAGGCCATCCTTCTTGTACGTTTCTCATCCTAGTGCAGCCCTGCCAGTACTAAGAGACCTGGAATGCTTCCCAGAGCTGAGGAACCAACCTGAATGAGGCTACATGTATTCTGCTGCATGCCAAGCTGTTGCATGATAGCAGAGGAACGTTTGCTTGAGGCTAGAGGTCAAACGGGTTCGCCAATTCACTGAACATTACCGAAGGATGAGCACCTACCAAGGAATGGTAACCTCCAAGTTTCTTTCCTAGAAACTCACTTGTCATCACAAAGGCAATTGTGCTATGAATGGAACATGTGCAACTACAGTGTTTCTCAGGGAGAATTGAGCATGCAACTCTCTAAATCCCAATGAGGAAAATAAAGTTTCCCTTCAAGCCTTATTTTCCAAAGGGCCAAAAGAGCATTGACCCTGCCGTTTCTTTCTCTATTTTGTACCTCTAAGGTGCTTTAGAAGGGAGATACTTGACTTGTTTCAACTTGCCAAAATCTAGGGGTTTAACCAAAGAAGCCCTTCACTGCCCATGACTCGGCATCTAGCTGTTCCCAACGCTGCATTGCTCACAAAGGCCCAAACAGACAGGCCGTACTTCTTGTACGTTTCTCTTCCTGGTGCAGACCCGCTAGTACTGAGAGGTCTGGAATCCTTCTTAGAGCCCAGGAACCACACTGAATAAGGCTACATGGATTCTGCTGCATGCAAACCTGTGGCATGATACAAGAGGAATGTTAGCTTGAAGCTAATGGTCAAAAGGGGTCGCCAATTCACTGTAGATTACCGAAGAATGCCACCTACCAAGGAATGGCAAGCTCCAAGTTTCTTTCTTGGAAAATCACTTGTCCTCACAGAGACCATCGTGCAATTAAGAGAAGATGGGCAACAACAGTGTTTACCAGGTAACACGGAGGCCGCAACTCTCCGCTTTGCAATGAGGAAAGTAAACTTTCCCAGGAAGCCTCAATATACATGGCGACGAAGCAGAATATTCCCCTGGCGTTTCTGACTCTCTTATTGCACATCCAGTGGACACAATGGACCATGACGTTGGTAACCATTGCCATGCTGGGAGTCGTGATTGTGGTGTAAGGATTTCAAGCTGATGGCTTAGTGGGGCCTAGGTGGCAATGTTTCTCTGGACTACCTCTCAGTTAAGGGAAACCCTGTAATTTCTGAAGCTGGTCGTGAAGTGTAGTTGCTGATTGAGGTAGACAGACTGCACGGATTAGTTCCCAGAAGCAACGGTAGGCTAATTGTGCTTTTCAGTGCAGCTCAGGTTTCCTCAAGAATGTAGACACGCTTTGCATGAAGGAAGGCATGGAACGTTGAGAACGGTGTTGCTTTCAAGCTATCGCAATCTAGGTGTGTAACCAACGAAGCCCTTCACTGCCCATCACTTGGCATCTAGTTGTTCCCAACGGTAGACTGTTCACAACTGCCCAAAGACACAGGCAGTCCTTTTAGTTCGTTTCAAAACCTAGTGCAGACCCGCGAGCCAAAAGAGACCGGATATGCTTCCTAGAGTTCAAGAACCACAGGCACTAAGGTTGCATGGAATCTGTTGAATGCCTACCTCTGTCATGAGAAAAGCTGAACGTAAACTTGAGGCTAGATGTCCCATGCGGGTGGCCCATTCCCTGAAGATTCCCGAGGGATGAGCCACTACCAAGGAACGGCAACCTCCAAGTTTCTTTCCTAGAAACTCTCGTCATCACAATGGCAAATGTGCTATGAAGGGAAGATGTGCAAGTATAGTGTTTCTCAGGGAGAATTGAGCCTGCAACTCTCTAAATCCCAAGGAGGTAAATAAAGTATCCCTTCATGCCTTATGTTCAGAAGGGACCACTGAACATTGACCTGCTCTTTCTTTCTCTAGTTTGTACCTCGATGGTGCGTTAGAAGGGAGACACTTGAGTTGTTTCAACTTACCACATTCTAGAGGTTTAACAAAAGAAGCCTTTCACTGCCCTTTTTTGGCATAGAGTTGTCCTCAACTGAACGTCGCTCCCAAGTTCCAGAAGAGACTGGCAGTCCCTCGTGTGCATCTTGGATCCTAGTGCACACCCGCGTGTCCTAAGGCACCAGAAATGCTTCCTAGAGTAAAAGCACTGCTTTGACAAAAGCTGCATTGAACCTGCTGCCTGCTTACCATTGTGACGACAAAAGCAGAACGTTAGCTTGAGGCCAGTCGTCCCATGCGCTCAGCATATTCACTAACAATTGCTGAGTGAGGAGCACCTAGCAGGAATTGAAAGGCAACGTTTGTTTCACGGAAAATCACTTCTCCTGAAAAGGCAATCCTGCAGTGAAGAGAAGATGGGCAACTACACTGTTTATCATGTAACACAGAGGCCACAAGTGTCGACATTCCAATGTGGAAAATCAACTTCCCATCAGGCCTCAATCTCCAAGGGGAGGGCACAGCATCTTATGCTGCAGTTTCTGAGTACCTATTGGACATTCAGGTGACCAAGTAGACCTTTTAGTGAGTAAACTTTGCGATACAGGGAGTAGTGAGTGTGCTGAAAGGATTACAGAGTCATAGGTTAGTGAGGATTGGGTGTAAAATGTATCCCCGGAATACCTAGCTTTCAAGGGAAAATCTGTAATTTTTCAGGCTGCACTTAAAGTCCACTGGCTTGCCTGGGGTAGATTCCATCACGTGTGGGTTCCCAGAAGGAAGGGTAGGATCATTATATTTTTCGTGTGCTCGGGGATAGGCAGAAAAGCAGACACGTTTGGCACGAAGGAATGAACAGAACCCTGAGAGCTAGGTGTTTTCAAGCTGTCGCAATCTAGGCGTTTATCCAACGAAACCCTTCACTGCCGATGATTCGGCAACTAGCTCTTCCCAACGGTGCATTGCTCACAACGCCGCGAAGACACAGGCTGTCCTTTTTGTACGTATCAGATCTAGTGAAGACCCCCGAGTCCTAGGAGACCTGGAATGCTTCCCACAGCTCAACAACCACACTGAATAAGTCCACATGGCTTCTGCTGCATAACAACCTGTGACATGATACAAGAGGAATGTCAGCTTGAGGTTAATGGTCAAATGGGATCGCCAATGCACTGACGATTACTGAAGGATGAGCACCTACTAAAGAATGGCAACCTCCAAGTTTCCTTCCTAGAAACTCACTTGTCAGGGCAAAGCCATTTGTGCTATGAAGAGAACATGTGCAATTACAGTGTTTCTCAGGGAGAATTGAGCCCGACACTCTCTAAATCCCAAGGAGGTAAATAAAGTTTCCCTTCAAGCCTTATTCTCCAAAGGGCTCACAGAGCATTGACCCTGCTGTTTCTTTCTCATTTTGGCACCTCCAATGTGCTTACAAGTGAGATATTTGAGTTGTTGCAACTTACCACATTCTAGAGGTTTAAAAAAAGAAGCCCTTCACTGCCCATGACTCGGCATCTAGCTCTTGCCAAAGGTGCATTGCTCACAATTCCTCGAAATCACAGGCAGTCCTGCTTGTACGTTTCTCACCCTAGTGGAGACCCGCCAGTTTTAAGAGACCTGGAATGCTTCCTAAAGCTCAAGAACCACACTGAATAAGGCTACATGGATTCTGCTGCATGTCAACCTGTGGCATGATACAAGAGGAATGTTAGCTTGAGGCTAGTCGTCAAATGGGGTCGCCATTTCACTGAAGATTACCGAAGGATGAGCACCTCCCAAACAATGGCAACCTCCAAGTTTCTTTCCTAGAAACTCACTTGTCATCACAAAGGCAATTGTGCTATGAAGAGAACATGTGCAACTACAGTGTTTCTCAGGGAGAATTGAGCCCGCAACTCTCTAAATCCCAATGAGGAAAATAAAGTTTCCCTTCAAGCCTTATTTTCCAAAGGGCCTGCAGAGCATTGACCCTGTGGTTTCTTTCTCTATTTTGAACCTCCAAGGTGCTTTAGAAGGGAGATACTTGAGTTGTCTCAACTTGCCACAATCTAGACGTTTAACCAAAAAAGCCCTTCACTGCCCATGACTCGGCACCTAGCTGTTCCCAACGCTGCATTGCTCACGAAGGCCCAAACACACAGGCCGTCCTTCTTGTACGTTTCTCATCCTAGTGCAGACCCGCCAGTCCTAAGAGACCTGGAATGCTTCCATGAGTTCAAGAACCACACTGAATAACGCTACATGGATTCTGCTGCATGCCAATCTGTGGGAGGCTGCAAGAGGAACGTTAGCTTGAGGCTAGAGCTCAAACGGGTTCGCCAATTCACTGAGGATTACCGAAGGATGATCATCTGCCAAGGAATAGCAACCTCCAAGTCTCTTTCCTAGAAACTCACTTGTCATCACAAAGGCAATGGTGCACTGAAAGGAACATGTGTAAGTACAGTGTTTCTCAGGTAGAATTGGGCCCAAAACTCTCTAAACCCCAATGAGGAAAATAAAGTTTCCCTTCAAGCCTTACCTTATTTTCAAAAGGGTCCACAGAGTCTTGACCCTCCCATTTCTTTCCTTCTTTTGTACTAGAAAGGTGCTTTAGAAGGGCGATACTTCAGTTGTTTCAACTTGCCACAATCTAGAGGTTTAACCAAAGAAGCCCTTCACTGCCCATGACTCGGCAGCTAGCTGTTCCCAACGCTACATTGCTCACAAAGGCCCAAACACACAGGCCGTCATTCTCGTACGTTGCTCATCCTAGTGAATACCCGCCAGTACTAAGAGACCTGGAATCCTTCCTAGAGCTCAAGAACCACACTGAATAAGATTCGGCTGCATGCCAATCTGTGTCATGATACAAGAGGAACGTTAGCTGTGGCTAGTGTTCAATGGGGTCGCCCATTCACTAAAGATTACTGAAGGATGAGCACCTACCAAAGAATGGCAACCTCCAAATTTCTTTCTTAGAAGTTCTCTCGTCATCAAAAAGGCAACTGTGCCATGAAGGGACCATGTGCAACTAGATTGTTTCTCAGTGAGAATTGATCCCGCAACTCTCTAAATCCCAATGAGGAAAATAAAGTTTCCCTTCAAGCCTTATATTCAAAAGCGCCCACAGAGCATTGACCCTGCTGTTTCTTTCTCTATTTTGTACTTCCAAGGTGCTCTAGAAGGGAGATACTTGAGTTGTTCCAACTTACTACGTTCTAGAGTTTAAGAAAGAAGCCCTTCACCTCCCAGGACTCGGAATCTAGCTGTTCCCAACGCTGCACTGCTCACAACACCCCAAAGACACAGGCCATCCTTCTTGTACGTTTCTCATCCTAGTGCAGCCCTGCCAGTACTAAGAGACCTGGAATGCTTCCCAGAGCTGAGGAACCAACCTGAATGAGGCTACATGTATTCTGCTGCATGCCAAGCTGTTGCATGATAGCAGAGGAACGTTTGCTTGAGGCTAGAGGTCAAACGGGTTCGCCAATTCACTGAACATTACCGAAGGATGAGCACCTACCAAGGAATGGTAACCTCCAAGTTTCTTTCCTAGAAACTCACTTGTCATCACAAAGGCAATTGTGCTATGAATGGAACATGTGCAACTACAGTGTTTCTCAGGGAGAATTGAGCATGCAACTCTCTAAATCCCAATGAGGAAAATAAAGTTTCCCTTCAAGCCTTATTTTCCAAAGGGCCAAAAGAGCATTGACCCTGCCGTTTCTTTCTCTATTTTGTACCTCTAAGGTGCTTTAGAAGGGAGATACTTGACTTGTTTCAACTTGCCAAAATCTAGGGGTTTAACCAAAGAAGCCCTTCACTGCCCATGACTCGGCATCTAGCTGTTCCCAACGCTGCATTGCTCACAAAGGCCCAAACAGACAGGCCGTACTTCTTGTACGTTTCTCTTCCTGGTGCAGACCCGCTAGTACTGAGAGGTCTGGAATCCTTCTTAGAGCCCAGGAACCACACTGAATAAGGCTACATGGATTCTGCTGCATGCAAACCTGTGGCATGATACAAGAGGAATGTTAGCTTGAAGCTAATGGTCAAAAGGGGTCGCCAATTCACTGTAGATTACCGAAGAATGCCACCTACCAAGGAATGGCAAGCTCCAAGTTTCTTTCTTGGAAAATCACTTGTCCTCACAGAGACCATCGTGCAATTAAGAGAAGATGGGCAACAACAGTGTTTACCAGGTAACACGGAGGCCGCAACTCTCCGCTTTGCAATGAGGAAAGTAAACTTTCCCAGGAAGCCTCAATATACATGGCGACGAAGCAGAATATTCCCCTGGCGTTTCTGACTCTCTTATTGCACATCCAGTGGACACAATGCACCATGACGTTGGTAACCATTGCCATGCTGGGAGTCGTGATTGTGGTGTAAGGATTTCAAGCTGATGGCTTAGTGGGGCCTAGGTGGCAATGTTTCTCTGGACTACCTCTCAGTTAAGGGAAACCCTGTAATTTCTGAAGCTGGTCGTGAAGTGTAGTTGCTGATTGAGGTAGACAGACTGCACGGATTAGTTCCCAGAAGCAACGGTAGGCTAATTGTGCTTTTCAGTGCAGCTCAGGTTTCCTCAAGAATGTAGACACGCTTTGCATGAAGGAAGGCATGGAACGTTGAGAACGGTGTTGCTTTCAAGCTATCGCAATCTAGGTGTGTAACCAACGAAGCCCTTCACTGCCCATCACTTGGCATCTAGTTGTTCCCAACGGTAGACTGTTCACAACTGCCCAAAGACACAGGCAGTCCTTTTAGTTCGTTTCAAAACCTAGTGCAGACCCGCGAGCCAAAAGAGACCGGATATGCTTCCTAGAGTTCAAGAACCACAGGCACTAAGGTTGCATGGAATCTGTTGAATGCCTACCTCTGTCATGAGAAAAGCTGAACGTAAACTTGAGGCTAGATGTCCCATGCGGGTGGCCCATTCCCTGAAGATTCCCGAGGGATGAGCCACTACCAAGGAACGGCAACCTCCAAGTTTCTTTCCTAGAAACTCTCGTCATCACAATGGCAAATGTGCTATGAAGGGAAGATGTGCAAGTATAGTGTTTCTCAGGGAGAATTGAGCCTGCAACTCTCTAAATCCCAAGGAGGTAAATAAAGTATCCCTTCATGCCTTATGTTCAGAAGGGACCACTGAACATTGACCTGCTCTTTCTTTCTCTAGTTTGTACCTCGATGGTGCGTTAGAAGGGAGACACTTGAGTTGTTTCAACTTACCACATTCTAGAGGTTTAACAAAAGAAGCCTTTCACTGCCCTTTTTTGGCATAGAGTTGTCCTCAACTGAACGTCGCTCCCAAGTTCCAGAAGAGACTGGCAGTCCCTCGTGTGCATCTTGGATCCTAGTGCACACCCGCGTGTCCTAAGGCACCAGAAATGCTTCCTAGAGTAAAAGCACTGCTTTGACAAAAGCTGCATTGAACCTGCTGCCTGCTTACCATTGTGACGACAAAAGCAGAACGTTAGCTTGAGGCCAGTCGTCCCATGCGCTCAGCATATTCACTAACAATTGCTGAGTGAGGAGCACCTAGCAGGAATTGAAAGGCAACGTTTGTTTCACGGAAAATCACTTCTCCTGAAAAGGCAATCCTGCAGTGAAGAGAAGATGGGCAACTACACTGTTTATCATGTAACACAGAGGCCACAAGTGTCGACATTCCAATGTGGAAAATCAACTTCCCATCAGGCCTCAATCTCCAAGGGGAGGGCACAGCATCTTATGCTGCAGTTTCTGAGTACCTATTGGACATTCAGGTGACCAAGTAGACCTTTTAGTGAGTAAACTTTGCGATACAGGGAGTAGTGAGTGTGCTGAAAGGATTACAGAGTCATAGGTTAGTGAGGATTGGGTGTAAAATGTATCCCCGGAATACCTAGCTTTCAAGGGAAAATCTGTAATTTTTCAGGCTGCACTTAAAGTCCACTGGCTTGCCTGGGGTAGATTCCATCACGTGTGGGTTCCCAGAAGGAAGGGTAGGATCATTATATTTTTCGTGTGCTCGGGGATAGGCAGAAAAGCAGACACGTTTGGCACGAAGGAATGAACAGAACCCTGAGAGCTAGGTGTTTTCAAGCTGTCGCAATCTAGGCGTTTATCCAACAAAACCCTTCACTGCCGATGATTCGGCAACTAGCTCTTCCCAACGGTGCATTGCTCACAACGCCGCGAAGACACAGGCTGTCCTTTTTGTACGTATCAGATCTAGTGAAGACCCCCGAGTCCTAGGAGACCTGGAATGCTTCCCACAGCTCAACAACCACACTGAATAAGTCCACATGGCTTCTGCTGCATAACAACCTGTGACATGATACAAGAGGAATGTCAGCTTGAGGTTAATGGTCAAATGGGATCGCCAATGCACTGACGATTACTGAAGGATGAGCACCTACTAAAGAATGGCAACCTCCAAGTTTCCTTCCTAGAAACTCACTTGTCAGGGCAAAGCCATTTGTGCTATGAAGAGAACATGTGCAATTACAGTGTTTCTCAGGGAGAATTGAGCCCGACACTCTCTAAATCCCAAGGAGGTAAATAAAGTTTCCCTTCAAGCCTTATTCTCCAAAGGGCTCACAGAGCATTGACCCTGCTGTTTCTTTCTCATTTTGGCACCTCCAATGTGCTTACAAGTGAGATATTTGAGTTGTTGCAACTTACCACATTCTAGAGGTTTAAAAAAAGAAGCCCTTCACTGCCCATGACTCGGCATCTAGCTCTTGCCAAAGGTGCATTGCTCACAATTCCTCGAAATCACAGGCAGTCATGCTTGTACGTTTCTCACCCTAGTGGAGACCCGCCAGTTTTAAGAGACCTGGAATGCTTCCTAAAGCTCAAGAACCACACTGAATAAGGCTACATGGATTCTGCTGCATGTCAACCTGTGGCATGATACAAGAGGAATGTTAGCTTGAGGCTAGTCGTCAAATGGGGTCGCCATTTCACTGAAGATTACCGAAGGATGAGCACCTCCCAAACAATGGCAACCTCCAAGTTTCTTTCCTAGAAACTCACTTGTCATCACAAAGGCAATTGTGCTATGAAGAGAACATGTGCAACTACAGTGTTTCTCAGGGAGAATTGAGCCCGCAACTCTCTAAATCCCAATGAGGAAAATAAAGTTTCCCTTCAAGCCTTATTTTCCAAAGGGCCTGCAGAGCATTGACCCTGTGGTTTCTTTCTCTATTTTGAACCTCCAAGGTGCTTTAGAAGGGAGATACTTGAGTTGTCTCAACTTGCCACAATCTAGACGTTTAACCAAAAAAGCCCTTCACTGCCCATGACTCGGCACCTAGCTGTTCCCAACGCTGCATTGCTCACGAAGGCCCAAACACACAGGCCGTCCTTCTTGTACGTTTCTCATCCTAGTGCAGACCCGCCAGTCCTAAGAGACCTGGAATGCTTCCATGAGTTCAAGAACCACACTGAATAACGCTACATGGATTCTGCTGCATGCCAATCTGTGGGAGGCTGCAAGAGGAACGTTAGCTTGAGGCTAGAGCTCAAACGGGTTCGCCAATTCACTGAGGATTACCGAAGGATGATCATCTGCCAAGGAATAGCAACCTCCAAGTCTCTTTCCTAGAAACTCACTTGTCATCACAAAGGCAATGGTGCACTGAAAGGAACATGTGTAAGTACAGTGTTTCTCAGGTAGAATTGGGCCCAAAACTCTCTAAACCCCAATGAGGAAAATAAAGTTTCCCTTCAAGCCTTACCTTATTTTCAAAAGGGTCCACAGAGTCTTGACCCTCCCATTTCTTTCCTTCTTTTGTACTAGAAAGGTGCTTTAGAAGGGCGATACTTCAGTTGTTTCAACTTGCCACAATCTAGAGGTTTAACCAAAGAAGCCCTTCACTGCCCATGACTCGGCAGCTAGCTGTTCCCAACGCTACATTGCTCACAAAGGCCCAAACACACAGGCCGTCATTCTCGTACGTTGCTCATCCTAGTGAATACCCGCCAGTACTAAGAGACCTGGAATCCTTCCTAGAGCTCAAGAACCACACTGAATAAGATTCGGCTGCATGCCAATCTGTGTCATGATACAAGAGGAACGTTAGCTGTGGCTAGTGTTCAATGGGGTCGCCCATTCACTAAAGATTACTGAAGGATGAGCACCTACCAAAGAATGGCAACCTCCAAATTTCTTTCTTAGAAGTTCTCTCGTCATCAAAAAGGCAACTGTGCCATGAAGGGACCATGTGCAACTAGATTGTTTCTCAGTGAGAATTGATCCCGCAACTCTCTAAATCCCAATGAGGAAAATAAAGTTTCCCTTCAAGCCTTATATTCAAAAGCGCCCACAGAGCATTGACCCTGCTGTTTCTTTCTCTATTTTGTACTTCCAAGGTGCTTTAGAAGGGAGATACTTGAGTTGTTCCAACTTACTACGTTCTAGAGTTTAAGAAAGAAGCCCTTCACCTCCCAGGACTCGGAATCTAGCTGTTCCCAACGCTGCACTGCTCACAACACCCCAAAGACACAGGCCATCCTTCTTGTACGTTTCTCATCCTAGTGCAGACCTGCCAGTACTAAGAGACCTGGAATGCTTCCCAGAGCTGAGGAACCAACCTGAATGAGGCTACATGTATTCTGCTGCATGCCAAGCTGTTGCATGATAGCAGAGGAACGTTTGCTTGAGGCTAGAGGTCAAACGGGTTCGCCAATTCACTGAACATTACCGAAGGATGAGCACCTACCAAGGAATGGTAACCTCCAAGTTTCTTTCCTAGAAACTCACTTGTCATCACAAAGGCAATTGTGCTATGAATGGAACATGTGCAACTACAGTGTTTCTCAGGGAGAATTGAGCATGCAACTCTCTAAATCCCAATGAGGAAAATAAAGTTTCCCTTCAAGCCTTATTTTCCAAAGGGCCAAAAGAGCATTGACCCTGCCGTTTCTTTCTCTATTTTGTACCTCTAAGGTGCTTTAGAAGGGAGATACTTGACTTGTTTCAACTTGCCAAAATCTAGGGGTTTAACCAAAGAAGCCCTTCACTGCCCATGACTCGGCATCTAGCTGTTCCCAACGCTGCATTGCTCACAAAGGCCCAAACAGACAGGCCGTACTTCTTGTACGTTTCTCTTCCTGGTGCAGACCCGCTAGTACTGAGAGGTCTGGAATCCTTCTTAGAGCCCAGGAACCACACTGAATAAGGCTACATGGATTCTGCTGCATGCAAACCTGTGGCATGATACAAGAGGAATGTTAGCTTGAAGCTAATGGTCAAAAGGGGTCGCCAATTCACTGTAGATTACCGAAGAATGCCACCTACCAAGGAATGGCAAGCTCCAAGTTTCTTTCTTGGAAAATCACTTGTCCTCACAGAGACCATCGTGCAATTAAGAGAAGATGGGCAACAACAGTGTTTACCAGGTAACACGGAGGCCGCAACTCTCCGCTTTGCAATGAGGAAAGTAAACTTTCCCAGGAAGCCTCAATATACATGGCGACGAAGCAGAATATTCCCCTGGCGTTTCTGACTCTCTTATTGCACATCCAGTGGACACAATGCACCATGACGTTGGTAACCATTGCCATGCTGGGAGTCGTGATTGTGGTGTAAGGATTTCAAGCTGATGGCTTAGTGGGGCCTAGGTGGCAATGTTTCTCTGGACTACCTCTCAGTTAAGGGAAACCCTGTAATTTCTGAAGCTGGTCGTGAAGTGTAGTTGCTGATTGAGGTAGACAGACTGCACGGATTAGTTCCCAGAAGCAACGGTAGGCTAATTGTGCTTTTCAGTGCAGCTCAGGTTTCCTCAAGAATGTAGACACGCTTTGCATGAAGGAAGGCATGGAACGTTGAGAACGGTGTTGCTTTCAAGCTATCGCAATCTAGGTGTGTAACCAACGAAGCCCTTCACTGCCCATCACTTGGCATCTAGTTGTTCCCAACGGTAGACTGTTCACAACTGCCCAAAGACACAGGCAGTCCTTTTAGTTCGTTTCAAAACCTAGTGCAGACCCGCGAGCCAAAAGAGACCGGATATGCTTCCTAGAGTTCAAGAACCACAGGCACTAAGGTTGCATGGAATCTGTTGAATGCCTACCTCTGTCATGAGAAAAGCTGAACGTAAACTTGAGGCTAGATGTCCCATGCGGGTGGCCCATTCCCTGAAGATTCCCGAGGGATGAGCCACTACCAAGGAACGGCAACCTCCAAGTTTCTTTCCTAGAAACTCTCGTCATCACAATGGCAAATGTGCTATGAAGGGAAGATGTGCAAGTATAGTGTTTCTCAGGGAGAATTGAGCCTGCAACTCTCTAAATCCCAAGGAGGTAAATAAAGTATCCCTTCATGCCTTATGTTCAGAAGGGACCACTGAACATTGACCTGCTCTTTCTTTCTCTAGTTTGTACCTCGATGGTGCGTTAGAAGGGAGACACTTGAGTTGTTTCAACTTACCACATTCTAGAGGTTTAACAAAAGAAGCCTTTCACTGCCCTTTTTTGGCATAGAGTTGTCCTCAACTGAACGTCGCTCCCAAGTTCCAGAAGAGACTGGCAGTCCCTCGTGTGCATCTTGGATCCTAGTGCACACCCGCGTGTCCTAAGGCACCAGAAATGCTTCCTAGAGTAAAAGCACTGCTTTGACAAAAGCTGCATTGAACCTGCTGCCTGCTTACCATTGTGACGACAAAAGCAGAACGTTAGCTTGAGGCCAGTCGTCCCATGCGCTCAGCATATTCACTAACAATTGCTGAGTGAGGAGCACCTAGCAGGAATTGAAAGGCAACGTTTGTTTCACGGAAAATCACTTCTCCTGAAAAGGCAATCCTGCAGTGAAGAGAAGATGGGCAACTACACTGTTTATCATGTAACACAGAGGCCACAAGTGTCGACATTCCAATGTGGAAAATCAACTTCCCATCAGGCCTCAATCTCCAAGGGGAGGGCACAGCATCTTATGCTGCAGTTTCTGAGTACCTATTGGACATTCAGGTGACCAAGTAGACCTTTTAGTGAGTAAACTTTGCGATACAGGGAGTAGTGAGTGTGCTGAAAGGATTACAGAGTCATAGGTTAGTGAGGATTGGGTGTAAAATGTATCCCCGGAATACCTAGCTTTCAAGGGAAAATCTGTAATTTTTCAGGCTGCACTTAAAGTCCACTGGCTTGCCTGGGGTAGATTCCATCACGTGTGGGTTCCCAGAAGGAAGGGTAGGATCATTATATTTTTCGTGTGCTCGGGGATAGGCAGAAAAGCAGACACGTTTGGCACGAAGGAATGAACAGAACCCTGAGAGCTAGGTGTTTTCAAGCTGTCGCAATCTAGGCGTTTATCCAACAAAACCCTTCACTGCCGATGATTCGGCAACTAGCTCTTCCCAACGGTGCATTGCTCACAACGCCGCGAAGACACAGGCTGTCCTTTTTGTACGTATCAGATCTAGTGAAGACCCCCGAGTCCTAGGAGACCTGGAATGCTTCCCACAGCTCAACAACCACACTGAATAAGTCCACATGGCTTCTGCTGCATAACAACCTGTGACATGATACAAGAGGAATGTCAGCTTGAGGTTAATGGTCTAATGGGATCGCCAATGCACTGACGATTACTGAAGGATGAGCACCTACTAAAGAATGGCAACCTCCAAGTTTCCTTCCTAGAAACTCACTTGTCAGGGCAAAGCCATTTGTGCTATGAAGAGAACATGTGCAATTACAGTGTTTCTCAGGGAGAATTGAGCCCGACACTCTCTAAATCCCAAGGAGGTAAATAAAGTTTCCCTTCAAGCCTTATTCTCCAAAGGGCTCACAGAGCATTGACCCTGCTGTTTCTTTCTCATTTTGGCACCTCCAATGTGCTTACAAGTGAGATATTTGAGTTGTTGCAACTTACCACATTCTAGAGGTTTAAAAAAAGAAGCCCTTCACTGCCCATGACTCGGCATCTAGCTCTTGCCAAAGGTGCATTGCTCACAATTCCTCGAAATCACAGGCAGTCCTGCTTGTACGTTTCTCACCCTAGTGGAGACCCGCCAGTTTTAAGAGACCTGGAATGCTTCCTAAAGCTCAAGAACCACACTGAATAAGGCTACATGGATTCTGCTGCATGTCAACCTGTGGCATGATACAAGAGGAATGTTAGCTTGAGGCTAGTCGTCAAATGGGGTCGCCATTTCACTGAAGATTACCGAAGGATGAGCACCTCCCAAACAATGGCAACCTCCAAGTTTCTTTCCTAGAAACTCACTTGTCATCACAAAGGCAATTGTGCTATGAAGAGAACATGTGCAACTACAGTGTTTCTCAGGGAGAATTGAGCCCGCAACTCTCTAAATCCCAATGAGGAAAATAAAGTTTCCCTTCAAGCCTTATTTTCCAAAGGGCCTGCAGAGCATTGACCCTGTGGTTTCTTTCTCTATTTTGAACCTCCAAGGTGCTTTAGAAGGGAGATACTTGAGTTGTCTCAACTTGCCACAATCTAGACGTTTAACCAAAAAAGCCCTTCACTGCCCATGACTCGGCACCTAGCTGTTCCCAACGCTGCATTGCTCACGAAGGCCCAAACACACAGGCCGTCCTTCTTGTACGTTTCTCATCCTAGTGCAGACCCGCCAGTCCTAAGAGACCTGGAATGCTTCCATGAGTTCAAGAACCACACTGAATAACGCTACATGGATTCTGCTGCATGCCAATCTGTGGGAGGCTGCAAGAGGAACGTTAGCTTGAGGCTAGAGCTCAAACGGGTTCGCCAATTCACTGAGGATTACCGAAGGATGATCATCTGCCAAGGAATAGCAACCTCCAAGTCTCTTTCCTAGAAACTCACTTGTCATCACAAAGGCAATGGTGCACTGAAAGGAACATGTGTAAGTACAGTGTTTCTCAGGTAGAATTGGGCCCAAAACTCTCTAAACCCCAATGAGGAAAATAAAGTTTCCCTTCAAGCCTTACCTTATTTTCAAAAGGGTCCACAGAGTCTTGACCCTCCCATTTCTTTCCTTCTTTTGTACTAGAAAGGTGCTTTAGAAGGGCGATACTTCAGTTGTTTCAACTTGCCACAATCTAGAGGTTTAACCAAAGAAGCCCTTCACTGCCCATGACTCGGCAGCTAGCTGTTCCCAACGCTACATTGCTCACAAAGGCCCAAACACACAGGCCGTCATTCTCGTACGTTGCTCATCCTAGTGAATACCCGCCAGTACTAAGAGACCTGGAATCCTTCCTAGAGCTCAAGAACCACACTGAATAAGATTCGGCTGCATGCCAATCTGTGTCATGATACAAGAGGAACGTTAGCTGTGGCTAGTGTTCAATGGGGTCGCCCATTCACTAAAGATTACTGAAGGATGAGCACCTACCAAAGAATGGCAACCTCCAAATTTCTTTCTTAGAAGTTCTCTCGTCATCAAAAAGGCAACTGTGCCATGAAGGGACCATGTGCAACTAGATTGTTTCTCAGTGAGAATTGATCCCGCAACTCTCTAAATCCCAATGAGGAAAATAAAGTTTCCCTTCAAGCCTTATATTCAAAAGCGCCCACAGAGCATTGACCCTGCTGTTTCTTTCTCTATTTTGTACTTCCAAGGTGCTCTAGAAGGGAGATACTTGAGTTGTTCCAACTTACTACGTTCTAGAGTTTAAGAAAGAAGCCCTTCACCTCCCAGGACTCGGAATCTAGCTGTTCCCAACGCTGCACTGCTCACAACACCCCAAAGACACAGGCCATCCTTCTTGTACGTTTCTCATCCTAGTGCAGACCTGCCAGTACTAAGAGACCTGGAATGCTTCCCAGAGCTGAGGAACCAACCTGAATGAGGCTACATGTATTCTGCTGCATGCCAAGCTGTTGCATGATAGCAGAGGAACGTTTGCTTGAGGCTAGAGGTCAAACGGGTTCGCCAATTCACTGAACATTACCGAAGGATGAGCACCTACCAAGGAATGGTAACCTCCAAGTTTCTTTCCTAGAAACTCACTTGTCATCACAAAGGCAATTGTGCTATGAATGGAACATGTGCAACTACAGTGTTTCTCAGGGAGAATTGAGCATGCAACTCTCTAAATCCCAATGAGGAAAATAAAGTTTCCCTTCAAGCCTTATTTTCCAAAGGGCCAAAAGAGCATTGACCCTGCCGTTTCTTTCTCTATTTTGTACCTCTAAGGTGCTTTAGAAGGGAGATACTTGACTTGTTTCAACTTGCCAAAATCTAGGGGTTTAACCAAAGAAGCCCTTCACTGCCCATGACTCGGCATCTAGCTGTTCCCAACGCTGCATTGCTCACAAAGGCCCAAACAGACAGGCCGTACTTCTTGTACGTTTCTCTTCCTGGTGCAGACCCGCTAGTACTGAGAGGTCTGGAATCCTTCTTAGAGCCCAGGAACCACACTGAATAAGGCTACATGGATTCTGCTGCATGCAAACCTGTGGCATGATACAAGAGGAATGTTAGCTTGAAGCTAATGGTCAAAAGGGGTCGCCAATTCACTGTAGATTACCGAAGAATGCCACCTACCAAGGAATGGCAAGCTCCAAGTTTCTTTCTTGGAAAATCACTTGTCCTCACAGAGACCATCGTGCAATTAAGAGAAGATGGGCAACAACAGTGTTTACCAGGTAACACGGAGGCCGCAACTCTCCGCTTTGCAATGAGGAAAGTAAACTTTCCCAGGAAGCCTCAATATACATGGCGACGAAGCAGAATATTCCCCTGGCGTTTCTGACTCTCTTATTGCACATCCAGTGGACACAATGGACCATGACGTTGGTAACCATTGCCATGCTGGGAGTCGTGATTGTGGTGTAAGGATTTCAAGCTGATGGCTTAGTGGGGCCTAGGTGGCAATGTTTCTCTGGACTACCTCTCAGTTAAGGGAAACCCTGTAATTTCTGAAGCTGGTCGTGAAGTGTAGTTGCTGATTGAGGTAGACAGACTGCACGGATTAGTTCCCAGAAGCAACGGTAGGCTAATTGTGCTTTTCAGTGCAGCTCAGGTTTCCTCAAGAATGTAGACACGCTTTGCATGAAGGAAGGCATGGAACGTTGAGAACGGTGTTGCTTTCAAGCTATCGCAATCTAGGTGTGTAACCAACGAAGCCCTTCACTGCCCATCACTTGGCATCTAGTTGTTCCCAACGGTAGACTGTTCACAACTGCCCAAAGACACAGGCAGTCCTTTTAGTTCGTTTCAAAACCTAGTGCAGACCCGCGAGCCAAAAGAGACCGGATATGCTTCCTAGAGTTCAAGAACCACAGGCACTAAGGTTGCATGGAATCTGTTGAATGCCTACCTCTGTCATGAGAAAAGCTGAACGTAAACTTGAGGCTAGATGTCCCATGCGGGTGGCCCATTCCCTGAAGATTCCCGAGGGATGAGCCACTACCAAGGAACGGCAACCTCCAAGTTTCTTTCCTAGAAACTCTCGTCATCACAATGGCAAATGTGCTATGAAGGGAAGATGTGCAAGTATAGTGTTTCTCAGGGAGAATTGAGCCTGCAACTCTCTAAATCCCAAGGAGGTAAATAAAGTATCCCTTCATGCCTTATGTTCAGAAGGGACCACTGAACATTGACCTGCTCTTTCTTTCTCTAGTTTGTACCTCGATGGTGCGTTAGAAGGGAGACACTTGAGTTGTTTCAACTTACCACATTCTAGAGGTTTAACAAAAGAAGCCTTTCACTGCCCTTTTTTGGCATAGAGTTGTCCTCAACTGAACGTCGCTCCCAAGTTCCAGAAGAGACTGGCAGTCCCTCGTGTGCATCTTGGATCCTAGTGCACACCCGCGTGTCCTAAGGCACCAGAAATGCTTCCTAGAGTAAAAGCACTGCTTTGACAAAAGCTGCATTGAACCTGCTGCCTGCTTACCATTGTGACGACAAAAGCAGAACGTTAGCTTGAGGCCAGTCGTCCCATGCGCTCAGCATATTCACTAACAATTGCTGAGTGAGGAGCACCTAGCAGGAATTGAAAGGCAACGTTTGTTTCACGGAAAATCACTTCTCCTGAAAAGGCAATCCTGCAGTGAAGAGAAGATGGGCAACTACACTGTTTATCATGTAACACAGAGGCCACAAGTGTCGACATTCCAATGTGGAAAATCAACTTCCCATCAGGCCTCAATCTCCAAGGGGAGGGCACAGCATCTTATGCTGCAGTTTCTGAGTACCTATTGGACATTCAGGTGACCAAGTAGACCTTTTAGTGAGTAAACTTTGCGATACAGGGAGTAGTGAGTGTGCTGAAAGGATTACAGAGTCATAGGTTAGTGAGGATTGGGTGTAAAATGTATCCCCGGAATACCTAGCTTTCAAGGGAAAATCTGTAATTTTTCAGGCTGCACTTAAAGTCCACTGGCTTGCCTGGGGTAGATTCCATCACGTGTGGGTTCCCAGAAGGAAGGGTAGGATCATTATATTTTTCGTGTGCTCGGGGATAGGCAGAAAAGCAGACACGTTTGGCACGAAGGAATGAACAGAACCCTGAGAGCTAGGTGTTTTCAAGCTGTCGCAATCTAGGCGTTTATCCAACAAAACCCTTCACTGCCGATGATTCGGCAACTAGCTCTTCCCAACGGTGCATTGCTCACAACGCCGCGAAGACACAGGCTGTCCTTTTTGTACGTATCAGATCTAGTGAAGACCCCCGAGTCCTAGGAGACCTGGAATGCTTCCCACAGCTCAACAACCACACTGAATAAGTCCACATGGCTTCTGCTGCATAACAACCTGTGACATGATACAAGAGGAATGTCAGCTTGAGGTTAATGGTCTAATGGGATCGCCAATGCACTGACGATTACTGAAGGATGAGCACCTACTAAAGAATGGCAACCTCCAAGTTTCCTTCCTAGAAACTCACTTGTCAGGGCAAAGCCATTTGTGCTATGAAGAGAACATGTGCAATTACAGTGTTTCTCAGGGAGAATTGAGCCCGACACTCTCTAAATCCCAAGGAGGTAAATAAAGTTTCCCTTCAAGCCTTATTCTCCAAAGGGCTCACAGAGCATTGACCCTGCTGTTTCTTTCTCATTTTGGCACCTCCAATGTGCTTACAAGTGAGATATTTGAGTTGTTGCAACTTACCACATTCTAGAGGTTTAAAAAAAGAAGCCCTTCACTGCCCATGACTCGGCATCTAGCTCTTGCCAAAGGTGCATTGCTCACAATTCCTCGAAATCACAGGCAGTCCTGCTTGTACGTTTCTCACCCTAGTGGAGACCCGCCAGTTTTAAGAGACCTGGAATGCTTCCTAAAGCTCAAGAACCACACTGAATAAGGCTACATGGATTCTGCTGCATGTCAACCTGTGGCATGATACAAGAGGAATGTTAGCTTGAGGCTAGTCGTCAAATGGGGTCGCCATTTCACTGAAGATTACCGAAGGATGAGCACCTCCCAAACAATGGCAACCTCCAAGTTTCTTTCCTAGAAACTCACTTGTCATCACAAAGGCAATTGTGCTATGAAGAGAACATGTGCAACTACAGTGTTTCTCAGGGAGAATTGAGCCCGCAACTCTCTAAATCCCAATGAGGAAAATAAAGTTTCCCTTCAAGCCTTATTTTCCAAAGGGCCTGCAGAGCATTGACCCTGTGGTTTCTTTCTCTATTTTGAACCTCCAAGGTGCTTTAGAAGGGAGATACTTGAGTTGTCTCAACTTGCCACAATCTAGACGTTTAACCAAAAAAGCCCTTCACTGCCCATGACTCGGCACCTAGCTGTTCCCAACGCTGCATTGCTCACGAAGGCCCAAACACACAGGCCGTCCTTCTTGTACGTTTCTCATCCTAGTGCAGACCCGCCAGTCCTAAGAGACCTGGAATGCTTCCATGAGTTCAAGAACCACACTGAATAACGCTACATGGATTCTGCTGCATGCCAATCTGTGGGAGGCTGCAAGAGGAACGTTAGCTTGAGGCTAGAGCTCAAACGGGTTCGCCAATTCACTGAGGATTACCGAAGGATGATCATCTGCCAAGGAATAGCAACCTCCAAGTCTCTTTCCTAGAAACTCACTTGTCATCACAAAGGCAATGGTGCACTGAAAGGAACATGTGTAAGTACAGTGTTTCTCAGGTAGAATTGGGCCCAAAACTCTCTAAACCCCAATGAGGAAAATAAAGTTTCCCTTCAAGCCTTACCTTATTTTCAAAAGGGTCCACAGAGTCTTGACCCTCCCATTTCTTTCCTTCTTTTGTACTAGAAAGGTGCTTTAGAAGGGCGATACTTCAGTTGTTTCAACTTGCCACAATCTAGAGGTTTAACCAAAGAAGCCCTTCACTGCCCATGACTCGGCAGCTAGCTGTTCCCAACGCTGCATTGCTCACAAAGGCCCAAACACACAGGCCGTCATTCTCGTACGTTGCTCATCCTAGTGAATACCCGCCAGTACTAAGAGACCTGGAATCCTTCCTAGAGCTCAAGAACCACACTGAATAAGATTCGGCTGCATGCCAATCTGTGTCATGATACAAGAGGAACGTTAGCTGTGGCTAGTGTTCAATGGGGTCGCCCATTCACTAAAGATTACTGAAGGATGAGCACCTACCAAAGAATGGCAACCTCCAAATTTCTTTCTTAGAAGTTCTCTCGTCATCAAAAAGGCAACTGTGCCATGAAGGGACCATGTGCAACTAGATTGTTTCTCAGTGAGAATTGATCCCGCAACTCTCTAAATCCCAATGAGGAAAATAAAGTTTCCCTTCAAGCCTTATATTCAAAAGCGCCCACAGAGCATTGACCCTGCTGTTTCTTTCTCTATTTTGTACTTCCAAGGTGCTCTAGAAGGGAGATACTTGAGTTGTTCCAACTTACTACGTTCTAGAGTTTAAGAAAGAAGCCCTTCACCTCCCAGGACTCGGAATCTAGCTGTTCCCAACGCTGCACTGCTCACAACACCCCAAAGACACAGGCCATCCTTCTTGTACGTTTCTCATCCTAGTGCAGCCCTGCCAGTACTAAGAGACCTGGAATGCTTCCCAGAGCTGAGGAACCAACCTGAATGAGGCTACATGTATTCTGCTGCATGCCAAGCTGTTGCATGATAGCAGAGGAACGTTTGCTTGAGGCTAGAGGTCAAACGGGTTCGCCAATTCACTGAACATTACCGAAGGATGAGCACCTACCAAGGAATGGTAACCTCCAAGTTTCTTTCCTAGAAACTCACTTGTCATCACAAAGGCAATTGTGCTATGAATGGAACATGTGCAACTACAGTGTTTCTCAGGGAGAATTGAGCATGCAACTCTCTAAATCCCAATGAGGAAAATAAAGTTTCCCTTCAAGCCTTATTTTCCAAAGGGCCAAAAGAGCATTGACCCTGCCGTTTCTTTCTCTATTTTGTACCTCTAAGGTGCTTTAGAAGGGAGATACTTGACTTGTTTCAACTTGCCAAAATCTAGGGGTTTAACCAAAGAAGCCCTTCACTGCCCATGACTCGGCATCTAGCTGTTCCCAACGCTGCATTGCTCACAAAGGCCCAAACAGACAGGCCGTACTTCTTGTACGTTTCTCTTCCTGGTGCAGACCCGCTAGTACTGAGAGGTCTGGAATCCTTCTTAGAGCCCAGGAACCACACTGAATAAGGCTACATGGATTCTGCTGCATGCAAACCTGTGGCATGATACAAGAGGAATGTTAGCTTGAAGCTAATGGTCAAAAGGGGTCGCCAATTCACTGTAGATTACCGAAGAATGCCACCTACCAAGGAATGGCAAGCTCCAAGTTTCTTTCTTGGAAAATCACTTGTCCTCACAGAGACCATCGTGCAATTAAGAGAAGATGGGCAACAACAGTGTTTACCAGGTAACACGGAGGCCGCAACTCTCCGCTTTGCAATGAGGAAAGTAAACTTTCCCAGGAAGCCTCAATATACATGGCGACGAAGCAGAATATTCCCCTGGCGTTTCTGACTCTCTTATTGCACATCCAGTGGACACAATGCACCATGACGTTGGTAACCATTGCCATGCTGGGAGTCGTGATTGTGGTGTAAGGATTTCAAGCTGATGGCTTAGTGGGGCCTAGGTGGCAATGTTTCTCTGGACTACCTCTCAGTTAAGGGAAACCCTGTAATTTCTGAAGCTGGTCGTGAAGTGTAGTTGCTGATTGAGGTAGACAGACTGCACGGATTAGTTCCCAGAAGCAACGGTAGGCTAATTGTGCTTTTCAGTGCAGCTCAGGTTTCCTCAAGAATGTAGACACGCTTTGCATGAAGGAAGGCATGGAACGTTGAGAACGGTGTTGCTTTCAAGCTATCGCAATCTAGGTGTGTAACCAACGAAGCCCTTCACTGCCCATCACTTGGCATCTAGTTGTTCCCAACGGTAGACTGTTCACAACTGCCCAAAGACACAGGCAGTCCTTTTAGTTCGTTTCAAAACCTAGTGCAGACCCGCGAGCCAAAAGAGACCGGATATGCTTCCTAGAGTTCAAGAACCACAGGCACTAAGGTTGCATGGAATCTGTTGAATGCCTACCTCTGTCATGAGAAAAGCTGAACGTAAACTTGAGGCTAGATGTCCCATGCGGGTGGCCCATTCCCTGAAGATTCCCGAGGGATGAGCCACTACCAAGGAACGGCAACCTCCAAGTTTCTTTCCTAGAAACTCTCGTCATCACAATGGCAAATGTGCTATGAAGGGAAGATGTGCAAGTATAGTGTTTCTCAGGGAGAATTGAGCCTGCAACTCTCTAAATCCCAAGGAGGTAAATAAAGTATCCCTTCATGCCTTATGTTCAGAAGGGACCACTGAACATTGACCTGCTCTTTCTTTCTCTAGTTTGTACCTCGATGGTGCGTTAGAAGGGAGACACTTGAGTTGTTTCAACTTACCACATTCTAGAGGTTTAACAAAAGAAGCCTTTCACTGCCCTTTTTTGGCATAGAGTTGTCCTCAACTGAACGTCGCTCCCAAGTTCCAGAAGAGACTGGCAGTCCCTCGTGTGCATCTTGGATCCTAGTGCACACCCGCGTGTCCTAAGGCACCAGAAATGCTTCCTAGAGTAAAAGCACTGCTTTGACAAAAGCTGCATTGAACCTGCTGCCTGCTTACCATTGTGACGACAAAAGCAGAACGTTAGCTTGAGGCCAGTCGTCCCATGCGCTCAGCATATTCACTAACAATTGCTGAGTGAGGAGCACCTAGCAGGAATTGAAAGGCAACGTTTGTTTCACGGAAAATCACTTCTCCTGAAAAGGCAATCCTGCAGTGAAGAGAAGATGGGCAACTACACTGTTTATCATGTAACACAGAGGCCACAAGTGTCGACATTCCAATGTGGAAAATCAACTTCCCATCAGGCCTCAATCTCCAAGGGGAGGGCACAGCATCTTATGCTGCAGTTTCTGAGTACCTATTGGACATTCAGGTGACCAAGTAGACCTTTTAGTGAGTAAACTTTGCGATACAGGGAGTAGTGAGTGTGCTGAAAGGATTACAGAGTCATAGGTTAGTGAGGATTGGGTGTAAAATGTATCCCCGGAATACCTAGCTTTCAAGGGAAAATCTGTAATTTTTCAGGCTGCACTTAAAGTCCACTGGCTTGCCTGGGGTAGATTCCATCACGTGTGGGTTCCCAGAAGGAAGGGTAGGATCATTATATTTTTCGTGTGCTCGGGGATAGGCAGAAAAGCAGACACGTTTGGCACGAAGGAATGAACAGAACCCTGAGAGCTAGGTGTTTTCAAGCTGTCGCAATCTAGGCGTTTATCCAACAAAACCCTTCACTGCCGATGATTCGGCAACTAGCTCTTCCCAACGGTGCATTGCTCACAACGCCGCGAAGACACAGGCTGTCCTTTTTGTACGTATCAGATCTAGTGAAGACCCCCGAGTCCTAGGAGACCTGGAATGCTTCCCACAGCTCAACAACCACACTGAATAAGTCCACATGGCTTCTGCTGCATAACAACCTGTGACATGATACAAGAGGAATGTCAGCTTGAGGTTAATGGTCAAATGGGATCGCCAATTCACTGACGATTACTGAAGGATGAGCACCTACTAAAGAATGGCAACCTCCAAGTTTCCTTCCTAGAAACTCACTTGTCAGGGCAAAGCCATTTGTGCTATGAAGAGAACATGTGCAATTACAGTGTTTCTCAGGGAGAATTGAGCCCGACACTCTCTAAATCCCAAGGAGGTAAATAAAGTTTCCCTTCAAGCCTTATTCTCCAAAGGGCTCACAGAGCATTGACCCTGCTGTTTCTTTCTCATTTTGGCACCTCCAATGTGCTTACAAGTGAGATATTTGAGTTGTTGCAACTTACCACATTCTAGAGGTTTAAAAAAAGAAGCCCTTCACTGCCCATGACTCGGCATCTAGCTCTTGCCAAAGGTGCATTGCTCACAATTCCTCGAAATCACAGGCAGTCATGCTTGTACGTTTCTCACCCTAGTGGAGACCCGCCAGTTTTAAGAGACCTGGAATGCTTCCTAAAGCTCAAGAACCACACTGAATAAGGCTACATGGATTCTGCTGCATGTCAACCTGTGGCATGATACAAGAGGAATGTTAGCTTGAGGCTAGTCGTCAAATGGGGTCGCCATTTCACTGAAGATTACCGAAGGATGAGCACCTCCCAAACAATGGCAACCTCCAAGTTTCTTTCCTAGAAACTCACTTGTCATCACAAAGGCAATTGTGCTATGAAGAGAACATGTGCAACTACAGTGTTTCTCAGGGAGAATTGAGCCCGCAACTCTCTAAATCCCAATGAGGAAAATAAAGTTTCCCTTCAAGCCTTATTTTCCAAAGGGCCTGCAGAGCATTGACCCTGTGGTTTCTTTCTCTATTTTGAACCTCCAAGGTGCTTTAGAAGGGAGATACTTGAGTTGTCTCAACTTGCCACAATCTAGACGTTTAACCAAAAAAGCCCTTCACTGCCCATGACTCGGCACCTAGCTGTTCCCAACGCTGCATTGCTCACGAAGGCCCAAACACACAGGCCGTCCTTCTTGTACGTTTCTCATCCTAGTGCAGACCCGCCAGTCCTAAGAGACCTGGAATGCTTCCATGAGTTCAAGAACCACACTGAATAACGCTACATGGATTCTGCTGCATGCCAATCTGTGGGAGGCTGCAAGAGGAACGTTAGCTTGAGGCTAGAGCTCAAACGGGTTCGCCAATTCACTGAGGATTACCGAAGGATGATCATCTGCCAAGGAATAGCAACCTCCAAGTCTCTTTCCTAGAAACTCACTTGTCATCACAAAGGCAATGGTGCACTGAAAGGAACATGTGTAAGTACAGTGTTTCTCAGGTAGAATTGGGCCCAAAACTCTCTAAACCCCAATGAGGAAAATAAAGTTTCCCTTCAAGCCTTACCTTATTTTCAAAAGGGTCCACAGAGTCTTGACCCTCCCATTTCTTTCCTTCTTTTGTACTAGAAAGGTGCTTTAGAAGGGCGATACTTCAGTTGTTTCAACTTGCCACAATCTAGAGGTTTAACCAAAGAAGCCCTTCACTGCCCATGACTCGGCAGCTAGCTGTTCCCAACGCTGCATTGCTCACAAAGGCCCAAACACACAGGCCGTCATTCTCGTACGTTGCTCATCCTAGTGAATACCCGCCAGTACTAAGAGACCTGGAATCCTTCCTAGAGCTCAAGAACCACACTGAATAAGATTCGGCTGCATGCCAATCTGTGTCATGATACAAGAGGAACGTTAGCTGTGGCTAGTGTTCAATGGGGTCGCCCATTCACTAAAGATTACTGAAGGATGAGCACCTACCAAAGAATGGCAACCTCCAAATTTCTTTCTTAGAAGTTCTCTCGTCATCAAAAAGGCAACTGTGCCATGAAGGGACCATGTGCAACTAGATTGTTTCTCAGTGAGAATTGATCCCGCAACTCTCTAAATCCCAATGAGGAAAATAAAGTTTCCCTTCAAGCCTTATATTCAAAAGCGCCCACAGAGCATTGACCCTGCTGTTTCTTTCTCTATTTTGTACTTCCAAGGTGCTCTAGAAGGGAGATACTTGAGTTGTTCCAACTTACTACGTTCTAGAGTTTAAGAAAGAAGCCCTTCACCTCCCAGGACTCGGAATCTAGCTGTTCCCAACGCTGCACTGCTCACAACACCCCAAAGACACAGGCCATCCTTCTTGTACGTTTCTCATCCTAGTGCAGCCCTGCCAGTACTAAGAGACCTGGAATGCTTCCCAGAGCTGAGGAACCAACCTGAATGAGGCTACATGTATTCTGCTGCATGCCAAGCTGTTGCATGATAGCAGAGGAACGTTTGCTTGAGGCTAGAGGTCAAACGGGTTCGCCAATTCACTGAACATTACCGAAGGATGAGCACCTACCAAGGAATGGTAACCTCCAAGTTTCTTTCCTAGAAACTCACTTGTCATCACAAAGGCAATTGTGCTATGAATGGAACATGTGCAACTACAGTGTTTCTCAGGGAGAATTGAGCATGCAACTCTCTAAATCCCAATGAGGAAAATAAAGTTTCCCTTCAAGCCTTATTTTCCAAAGGGCCAAAAGAGCATTGACCCTGCCGTTTCTTTCTCTATTTTGTACCTCTAAGGTGCTTTAGAAGGGAGATACTTGACTTGTTTCAACTTGCCAAAATCTAGGGGTTTAACCAAAGAAGCCCTTCACTGCCCATGACTCGGCATCTAGCTGTTCCCAACGCTGCATTGCTCACAAAGGCCCAAACAGACAGGCCGTACTTCTTGTACGTTTCTCTTCCTGGTGCAGACCCGCTAGTACTGAGAGGTCTGGAATCCTTCTTAGAGCCCAGGAACCACACTGAATAAGGCTACATGGATTCTGCTGCATGCAAACCTGTGGCATGATACAAGAGGAATGTTAGCTTGAAGCTAATGGTCAAAAGGGGTCGCCAATTCACTGTAGATTACCGAAGAATGCCACCTACCAAGGAATGGCAAGCTCCAAGTTTCTTTCTTGGAAAATCACTTGTCCTCACAGAGACCATCGTGCAATTAAGAGAAGATGGGCAACAACAGTGTTTACCAGGTAACACGGAGGCCGCAACTCTCCGCTTTGCAATGAGGAAAGTAAACTTTCCCAGGAAGCCTCAATATACATGGCGACGAAGCAGAATATTCCCCTGGCGTTTCTGACTCTCTTATTGCACATCCAGTGGACACAATGGACCATGACGTTGGTAACCATTGCCATGCTGGGAGTCGTGATTGTGGTGTAAGGATTTCAAGCTGATGGCTTAGTGGGGCCTAGGTGGCAATGTTTCTCTGGACTACCTCTCAGTTAAGGGAAACCCTGTAATTTCTGAAGCTGGTCGTGAAGTGTAGTTGCTGATTGAGGTAGACAGACTGCACGGATTAGTTCCCAGAAGCAACGGTAGGCTAATTGTGCTTTTCAGTGCAGCTCAGGTTTCCTCAAGAATGTAGACACGCTTTGCATGAAGGAAGGCATGGAACGTTGAGAACGGTGTTGCTTTCAAGCTATCGCAATCTAGGTGTGTAACCAACGAAGCCCTTCACTGCCCATCACTTGGCATCTAGTTGTTCCCAACGGTAGACTGTTCACAACTGCCCAAAGACACAGGCAGTCCTTTTAGTTCGTTTCAAAACCTAGTGCAGACCCGCGAGCCAAAAGAGACCGGATATGCTTCCTAGAGTTCAAGAACCACAGGCACTAAGGTTGCATGGAATCTGTTGAATGCCTACCTCTGTCATGAGAAAAGCTGAACGTAAACTTGAGGCTAGATGTCCCATGCGGGTGGCCCATTCCCTGAAGATTCCCGAGGGATGAGCCACTACCAAGGAACGGCAACCTCCAAGTTTCTTTCCTAGAAACTCTCGTCATCACAATGGCAAATGTGCTATGAAGGGAAGATGTGCAAGTATAGTGTTTCTCAGGGAGAATTGAGCCTGCAACTCTCTAAATCCCAAGGAGGTAAATAAAGTATCCCTTCATGCCTTATGTTCAGAAGGGACCACTGAACATTGACCTGCTCTTTCTTTCTCTAGTTTGTACCTCGATGGTGCGTTAGAAGGGAGACACTTGAGTTGTTTCAACTTACCACATTCTAGAGGTTTAACAAAAGAAGCCTTTCACTGCCCTTTTTTGGCATAGAGTTGTCCTCAACTGAACGTCGCTCCCAAGTTCCAGAAGAGACTGGCAGTCCCTCGTGTGCATCTTGGATCCTAGTGCACACCCGCGTGTCCTAAGGCACCAGAAATGCTTCCTAGAGTAAAAGCACTGCTTTGACAAAAGCTGCATTGAACCTGCTGCCTGCTTACCATTGTGACGACAAAAGCAGAACGTTAGCTTGAGGCCAGTCGTCCCATGCGCTCAGCATATTCACTAACAATTGCTGAGTGAGGAGCACCTAGCAGGAATTGAAAGGCAACGTTTGTTTCACGGAAAATCACTTCTCCTGAAAAGGCAATCCTGCAGTGAAGAGAAGATGGGCAACTACACTGTTTATCATGTAACACAGAGGCCACAAGTGTCGACATTCCAATGTGGAAAATCAACTTCCCATCAGGCCTCAATCTCCAAGGGGAGGGCACAGCATCTTATGCTGCAGTTTCTGAGTACCTATTGGACATTCAGGTGACCAAGTAGACCTTTTAGTGAGTAAACTTTGCGATACAGGGAGTAGTGAGTGTGCTGAAAGGATTACAGAGTCATAGGTTAGTGAGGATTGGGTGTAAAATGTATCCCCGGAATACCTAGCTTTCAAGGGAAAATCTGTAATTTTTCAGGCTGCACTTAAAGTCCACTGGCTTGCCTGGGGTAGATTCCATCACGTGTGGGTTCCCAGAAGGAAGGGTAGGATCATTATATTTTTCGTGTGCTCGGGGATAGGCAGAAAAGCAGACACGTTTGGCACGAAGGAATGAACAGAACCCTGAGAGCTAGGTGTTTTCAAGCTGTCGCAATCTAGGCGTTTATCCAACAAAACCCTTCACTGCCGATGATTCGGCAACTAGCTCTTCCCAACGGTGCATTGCTCACAACGCCGCGAAGACACAGGCTGTCCTTTTTGTACGTATCAGATCTAGTGAAGACCCCCGAGTCCTAGGAGACCTGGAATGCTTCCCACAGCTCAACAACCACACTGAATAAGTCCACATGGCTTCTGCTGCATAACAACCTGTGACATGATACAAGAGGAATGTCAGCTTGAGGTTAATGGTCAAATGGGATCGCCAATTCACTGACGATTACTGAAGGATGAGCACCTACTAAAGAATGGCAACCTCCAAGTTTCCTTCCTAGAAACTCACTTGTCAGGGCAAAGCCATTTGTGCTATGAAGAGAACATGTGCAATTACAGTGTTTCTCAGGGAGAATTGAGCCCGACACTCTCTAAATCCCAAGGAGGTAAATAAAGTTTCCCTTCAAGCCTTATTCTCCAAAGGGCTCACAGAGCATTGACCCTGCTGTTTCTTTCTCATTTTGGCACCTCCAATGTGCTTACAAGTGAGATATTTGAGTTGTTGCAACTTACCACATTCTAGAGGTTTAAAAAAAGAAGCCCTTCACTGCCCATGACTCGGCATCTAGCTCTTGCCAAAGGTGCATTGCTCACAATTCCTCGAAATCACAGGCAGTCCTGCTTGTACGTTTCTCACCCTAGTGGAGACCCGCCAGTTTTAAGAGACCTGGAATGCTTCCTAAAGCTCAAGAACCACACTGAATAAGGCTACATGGATTCTGCTGCATGTCAACCTGTGGCATGATACAAGAGGAATGTTAGCTTGAGGCTAGTCGTCAAATGGGGTCGCCATTTCACTGAAGATTACCGAAGGATGAGCACCTCCCAAACAATGGCAACCTCCAAGTTTCTTTCCTAGAAACTCACTTGTCATCACAAAGGCAATTGTGCTATGAAGAGAACATGTGCAACTACAGTGTTTCTCAGGGAGAATTGAGCCCGCAACTCTCTAAATCCCAATGAGGAAAATAAAGTTTCCCTTCAAGCCTTATTTTCCAAAGGGCCTGCAGAGCATTGACCCTGTGGTTTCTTTCTCTATTTTGAACCTCCAAGGTGCTTTAGAAGGGAGATACTTGAGTTGTCTCAACTTGCCACAATCTAGACGTTTAACCAAAAAAGCCCTTCACTGCCCATGACTCGGCACCTAGCTGTTCCCAACGCTGCATTGCTCACGAAGGCCCAAACACACAGGCCGTCCTTCTTGTACGTTTCTCATCCTAGTGCAGACCCGCCAGTCCTAAGAGACCTGGAATGCTTCCATGAGTTCAAGAACCACACTGAATAACGCTACATGGATTCTGCTGCATGCCAATCTGTGGGAGGCTGCAAGAGGAACGTTAGCTTGAGGCTAGAGCTCAAACGGGTTCGCCAATTCACTGAGGATTACCGAAGGATGATCATCTGCCAAGGAATAGCAACCTCCAAGTCTCTTTCCTAGAAACTCACTTGTCATCACAAAGGCAATGGTGCACTGAAAGGAACATGTGTAAGTACAGTGTTTCTCAGGTAGAATTGGGCCCAAAACTCTCTAAACCCCAATGAGGAAAATAAAGTTTCCCTTCAAGCCTTACCTTATTTTCAAAAGGGTCCACAGAGTCTTGACCCTCCCATTTCTTTCCTTCTTTTGTACTAGAAAGGTGCTTTAGAAGGGCGATACTTCAGTTGTTTCAACTTGCCACAATCTAGAGGTTTAACCAAAGAAGCCCTTCACTGCCCATGACTCGGCAGCTAGCTGTTCCCAACGCTGCATTGCTCACAAAGGCCCAAACACACAGGCCGTCATTCTCGTACGTTGCTCATCCTAGTGAATACCCGCCAGTACTAAGAGACCTGGAATCCTTCCTAGAGCTCAAGAACCACACTGAATAAGATTCGGCTGCATGCCAATCTGTGTCATGATACAAGAGGAACGTTAGCTGTGGCTAGTGTTCAATGGGGTCGCCCATTCACTAAAGATTACTGAAGGATGAGCACCTACCAAAGAATGGCAACCTCCAAATTTCTTTCTTAGAAGTTCTCTCGTCATCAAAAAGGCAACTGTGCCATGAAGGGACCATGTGCAACTAGATTGTTTCTCAGTGAGAATTGATCCCGCAACTCTCTAAATCCCAATGAGGAAAATAAAGTTTCCCTTCAAGCCTTATATTCAAAAGCGCCCACAGAGCATTGACCCTGCTGTTTCTTTCTCTATTTTGTACTTCCAAGGTGCTCTAGAAGGGAGATACTTGAGTTGTTCCAACTTACTACGTTCTAGAGTTTAAGAAAGAAGCCCTTCACCTCCCAGGACTCGGAATCTAGCTGTTCCCAACGCTGCACTGCTCACAACACCCCAAAGACACAGGCCATCCTTCTTGTACGTTTCTCATCCTAGTGCAGCCCTGCCAGTACTAAGAGACCTGGAATGCTTCCCAGAGCTGAGGAACCAACCTGAATGAGGCTACATGTATTCTGCTGCATGCCAAGCTGTTGCATGATAGCAGAGGAACGTTTGCTTGAGGCTAGAGGTCAAACGGGTTCGCCAATTCACTGAACATTACCGAAGGATGAGCACCTACCAAGGAATGGTAACCTCCAAGTTTCTTTCCTAGAAACTCACTTGTCATCACAAAGGCAATTGTGCTATGAATGGAACATGTGCAACTACAGTGTTTCTCAGGGAGAATTGAGCATGCAACTCTCTAAATCCCAATGAGGAAAATAAAGTTTCCCTTCAAGCCTTATTTTCCAAAGGGCCAAAAGAGCATTGACCCTGCCGTTTCTTTCTCTATTTTGTACCTCTAAGGTGCTTTAGAAGGGAGATACTTGACTTGTTTCAACTTGCCAAAATCTAGGGGTTTAACCAAAGAAGCCCTTCACTGCCCATGACTCGGCATCTAGCTGTTCCCAACGCTGCATTGCTCACAAAGGCCCAAACAGACAGGCCGTACTTCTTGTACGTTTCTCTTCCTGGTGCAGACCCGCTAGTACTGAGAGGTCTGGAATCCTTCTTAGAGCCCAGGAACCACACTGAATAAGGCTACATGGATTCTGCTGCATGCAAACCTGTGGCATGATACAAGAGGAATGTTAGCTTGAAGCTAATGGTCAAAAGGGGTCGCCAATTCACTGTAGATTACCGAAGAATGCCACCTACCAAGGAATGGCAAGCTCCAAGTTTCTTTCTTGGAAAATCACTTGTCCTCACAGAGACCATCGTGCAATTAAGAGAAGATGGGCAACAACAGTGTTTACCAGGTAACACGGAGGCCGCAACTCTCCGCTTTGCAATGAGGAAAGTAAACTTTCCCAGGAAGCCTCAATATACATGGCGACGAAGCAGAATATTCCCCTGGCGTTTCTGACTCTCTTATTGCACATCCAGTGGACACAATGGACCATGACGTTGGTAACCATTGCCATGCTGGGAGTCGTGATTGTGGTGTAAGGATTTCAAGCTGATGGCTTAGTGGGGCCTAGGTGGCAATGTTTCTCTGGACTACCTCTCAGTTAAGGGAAACCCTGTAATTTCTGAAGCTGGTCGTGAAGTGTAGTTGCTGATTGAGGTAGACAGACTGCACGGATTAGTTCCCAGAAGCAACGGTAGGCTAATTGTGCTTTTCAGTGCAGCTCAGGTTTCCTCAAGAATGTAGACACGCTTTGCATGAAGGAAGGCATGGAACGTTGAGAACGGTGTTGCTTTCAAGCTATCGCAATCTAGGTGTGTAACCAACGAAGCCCTTCACTGCCCATCACTTGGCATCTAGTTGTTCCCAACGGTAGACTGTTCACAACTGCCCAAAGACACAGGCAGTCCTTTTAGTTCGTTTCAAAACCTAGTGCAGACCCGCGAGCCAAAAGAGACCGGATATGCTTCCTAGAGTTCAAGAACCACAGGCACTAAGGTTGCATGGAATCTGTTGAATGCCTACCTCTGTCATGAGAAAAGCTGAACGTAAACTTGAGGCTAGATGTCCCATGCGGGTGGCCCATTCCCTGAAGATTCCCGAGGGATGAGCCACTACCAAGGAACGGCAACCTCCAAGTTTCTTTCCTAGAAACTCTCGTCATCACAATGGCAAATGTGCTATGAAGGGAAGATGTGCAAGTATAGTGTTTCTCAGGGAGAATTGAGCCTGCAACTCTCTAAATCCCAAGGAGGTAAATAAAGTATCCCTTCATGCCTTATGTTCAGAAGGGACCACTGAACATTGACCTGCTCTTTCTTTCTCTAGTTTGTACCTCGATGGTGCGTTAGAAGGGAGACACTTGAGTTGTTTCAACTTACCACATTCTAGAGGTTTAACAAAAGAAGCCTTTCACTGCCCTTTTTTGGCATAGAGTTGTCCTCAACTGAACGTCGCTCCCAAGTTCCAGAAGAGACTGGCAGTCCCTCGTGTGCATCTTGGATCCTAGTGCACACCCGCGTGTCCTAAGGCACCAGAAATGCTTCCTAGAGTAAAAGCACTGCTTTGACAAAAGCTGCATTGAACCTGCTGCCTGCTTACCATTGTGACGACAAAAGCAGAACGTTAGCTTGAGGCCAGTCGTCCCATGCGCTCAGCATATTCACTAACAATTGCTGAGTGAGGAGCACCTAGCAGGAATTGAAAGGCAACGTTTGTTTCACGGAAAATCACTTCTCCTGAAAAGGCAATCCTGCAGTGAAGAGAAGATGGGCAACTACACTGTTTATCATGTAACACAGAGGCCACAAGTGTCGACATTCCAATGTGGAAAATCAACTTCCCATCAGGCCTCAATCTCCAAGGGGAGGGCACAGCATCTTATGCTGCAGTTTCTGAGTACCTATTGGACATTCAGGTGACCAAGTAGACCTTTTAGTGAGTAAACTTTGCGATACAGGGAGTAGTGAGTGTGCTGAAAGGATTACAGAGTCATAGGTTAGTGAGGATTGGGTGTAAAATGTATCCCCGGAATACCTAGCTTTCAAGGGAAAATCTGTAATTTTTCAGGCTGCACTTAAAGTCCACTGGCTTGCCTGGGGTAGATTCCATCACGTGTGGGTTCCCAGAAGGAAGGGTAGGATCATTATATTTTTCGTGTGCTCGGGGATAGGCAGAAAAGCAGACACGTTTGGCACGAAGGAATGAACAGAACCCTGAGAGCTAGGTGTTTTCAAGCTGTCGCAATCTAGGCGTTTATCCAACAAAACCCTTCACTGCCGATGATTCGGCAACTAGCTCTTCCCAACGGTGCATTGCTCACAACGCCGCGAAGACACAGGCTGTCCTTTTTGTACGTATCAGATCTAGTGAAGACCCCCGAGTCCTAGGAGACCTGGAATGCTTCCCACAGCTCAACAACCACACTGAATAAGTCCACATGGCTTCTGCTGCATAACAACCTGTGACATGATACAAGAGGAATGTCAGCTTGAGGTTAATGGTCAAATGGGATCGCCAATTCACTGACGATTACTGAAGGATGAGCACCTACTAAAGAATGGCAACCTCCAAGTTTCCTTCCTAGAAACTCACTTGTCAGGGCAAAGCCATTTGTGCTATGAAGAGAACATGTGCAATTACAGTGTTTCTCAGGGAGAATTGAGCCCGACACTCTCTAAATCCCAAGGAGGTAAATAAAGTTTCCCTTCAAGCCTTATTCTCCAAAGGGCTCACAGAGCATTGACCCTGCTGTTTCTTTCTCATTTTGGCACCTCCAATGTGCTTACAAGTGAGATATTTGAGTTGTTGCAACTTACCACATTCTAGAGGTTTAAAAAAAGAAGCCCTTCACTGCCCATGACTCGGCATCTAGCTCTTGCCAAAGGTGCATTGCTCACAATTCCTCGAAATCACAGGCAGTCCTGCTTGTACGTTTCTCACCCTAGTGGAGACCCGCCAGTTTTAAGAGACCTGGAATGCTTCCTAAAGCTCAAGAACCACACTGAATAAGGCTACATGGATTCTGCTGCATGTCAACCTGTGGCATGATACAAGAGGAATGTTAGCTTGAGGCTAGTCGTCAAATGGGGTCGCCATTTCACTGAAGATTACCGAAGGATGAGCACCTCCCAAACAATGGCAACCTCCAAGTTTCTTTCCTAGAAACTCACTTGTCATCACAAAGGCAATTGTGCTATGAAGAGAACATGTGCAACTACAGTGTTTCTCAGGGAGAATTGAGCCCGCAACTCTCTAAATCCCAATGAGGAAAATAAAGTTTCCCTTCAAGCCTTATTTTCCAAAGGGCCTGCAGAGCATTGACCCTGTGGTTTCTTTCTCTATTTTGAACCTCCAAGGTGCTTTAGAAGGGAGATACTTGAGTTGTCTCAACTTGCCACAATCTAGACGTTTAACCAAAAAAGCCCTTCACTGCCCATGACTCGGCACCTAGCTGTTCCCAACGCTGCATTGCTCACGAAGGCCCAAACACACAGGCCGTCCTTCTTGTACGTTTCTCATCCTAGTGCAGACCCGCCAGTCCTAAGAGACCTGGAATGCTTCCATGAGTTCAAGAACCACACTGAATAACGCTACATGGATTCTGCTGCATGCCAATCTGTGGGAGGCTGCAAGAGGAACGTTAGCTTGAGGCTAGAGCTCAAACGGGTTCGCCAATTCACTGAGGATTACCGAAGGATGATCATCTGCCAAGGAATAGCAACCTCCAAGTCTCTTTCCTAGAAACTCACTTGTCATCACAAAGGCAATGGTGCACTGAAAGGAACATGTGTAAGTACAGTGTTTCTCAGGTAGAATTGGGCCCAAAACTCTCTAAACCCCAATGAGGAAAATAAAGTTTCCCTTCAAGCCTTACCTTATTTTCAAAAGGGTCCACAGAGTCTTGACCCTCCCATTTCTTTCCTTCTTTTGTACTAGAAAGGTGCTTTAGAAGGGCGATACTTCAGTTGTTTCAACTTGCCACAATCTAGAGGTTTAACCAAAGAAGCCCTTCACTGCCCATGACTCGGCAGCTAGCTGTTCCCAACGCTGCATTGCTCACAAAGGCCCAAACACACAGGCCGTCATTCTCGTACGTTGCTCATCCTAGTGAATACCCGCCAGTACTAAGAGACCTGGAATCCTTCCTAGAGCTCAAGAACCACACTGAATAAGATTCGGCTGCATGCCAATCTGTGTCATGATACAAGAGGAACGTTAGCTGTGGCTAGTGTTCAATGGGGTCGCCCATTCACTAAAGATTACTGAAGGATGAGCACCTACCAAAGAATGGCAACCTCCAAATTTCTTTCTTAGAAGTTCTCTCGTCATCAAAAAGGCAACTGTGCCATGAAGGGACCATGTGCAACTAGATTGTTTCTCAGTGAGAATTGATCCCGCAACTCTCTAAATCCCAATGAGGAAAATAAAGTTTCCCTTCAAGCCTTATATTCAAAAGCGCCCACAGAGCATTGACCCTGCTGTTTCTTTCTCTATTTTGTACTTCCAAGGTGCTCTAGAAGGGAGATACTTGAGTTGTTCCAACTTACTACGTTCTAGAGTTTAAGAAAGAAGCCCTTCACCTCCCAGGACTCGGAATCTAGCTGTTCCCAACGCTGCACTGCTCACAACACCCCAAAGACACAGGCCATCCTTCTTGTACGTTTCTCATCCTAGTGCAGCCCTGCCAGTACTAAGAGACCTGGAATGCTTCCCAGAGCTGAGGAACCAACCTGAATGAGGCTACATGTATTCTGCTGCATGCCAAGCTGTTGCATGATAGCAGAGGAACGTTTGCTTGAGGCTAGAGGTCAAACGGGTTCGCCAATTCACTGAACATTACCGAAGGATGAGCACCTACCAAGGAATGGTAACCTCCAAGTTTCTTTCCTAGAAACTCACTTGTCATCACAAAGGCAATTGTGCTATGAATGGAACATGTGCAACTACAGTGTTTCTCAGGGAGAATTGAGCATGCAACTCTCTAAATCCCAATGAGGAAAATAAAGTTTCCCTTCAAGCCTTATTTTCCAAAGGGCCAAAAGAGCATTGACCCTGCCGTTTCTTTCTCTATTTTGTACCTCTAAGGTGCTTTAGAAGGGAGATACTTGACTTGTTTCAACTTGCCAAAATCTAGGGGTTTAACCAAAGAAGCCCTTCACTGCCCATGACTCGGCATCTAGCTGTTCCCAACGCTGCATTGCTCACAAAGGCCCAAACAGACAGGCCGTACTTCTTGTACGTTTCTCTTCCTGGTGCAGACCCGCTAGTACTGAGAGGTCTGGAATCCTTCTTAGAGCCCAGGAACCACACTGAATAAGGCTACATGGATTCTGCTGCATGCAAACCTGTGGCATGATACAAGAGGAATGTTAGCTTGAAGCTAATGGTCAAAAGGGGTCGCCAATTCACTGTAGATTACCGAAGAATGCCACCTACCAAGGAATGGCAAGCTCCAAGTTTCTTTCTTGGAAAATCACTTGTCCTCACAGAGACCATCGTGCAATTAAGAGAAGATGGGCAACAACAGTGTTTACCAGGTAACACGGAGGCCGCAACTCTCCGCTTTGCAATGAGGAAAGTAAACTTTCCCAGGAAGCCTCAATATACATGGCGACGAAGCAGAATATTCCCCTGGCGTTTCTGACTCTCTTATTGCACATCCAGTGGACACAATGGACCATGACGTTGGTAACCATTGCCATGCTGGGAGTCGTGATTGTGGTGTAAGGATTTCAAGCTGATGGCTTAGTGGGGCCTAGGTGGCAATGTTTCTCTGGACTACCTCTCAGTTAAGGGAAACCCTGTAATTTCTGAAGCTGGTCGTGAAGTGTAGTTGCTGATTGAGGTAGACAGACTGCACGGATTAGTTCCCAGAAGCAACGGTAGGCTAATTGTGCTTTTCAGTGCAGCTCAGGTTTCCTCAAGAATGTAGACACGCTTTGCATGAAGGAAGGCATGGAACGTTGAGAACGGTGTTGCTTTCAAGCTATCGCAATCTAGGTGTGTAACCAACGAAGCCCTTCACTGCCCATCACTTGGCATCTAGTTGTTCCCAACGGTAGACTGTTCACAACTGCCCAAAGACACAGGCAGTCCTTTTAGTTCGTTTCAAAACCTAGTGCAGACCCGCGAGCCAAAAGAGACCGGATATGCTTCCTAGAGTTCAAGAACCACAGGCACTAAGGTTGCATGGAATCTGTTGAATGCCTACCTCTGTCATGAGAAAAGCTGAACGTAAACTTGAGGCTAGATGTCCCATGCGGGTGGCCCATTCCCTGAAGATTCCCGAGGGATGAGCCACTACCAAGGAACGGCAACCTCCAAGTTTCTTTCCTAGAAACTCTCGTCATCACAATGGCAAATGTGCTATGAAGGGAAGATGTGCAAGTATAGTGTTTCTCAGGGAGAATTGAGCCTGCAACTCTCTAAATCCCAAGGAGGTAAATAAAGTATCCCTTCATGCCTTATGTTCAGAAGGGACCACTGAACATTGACCTGCTCTTTCTTTCTCTAGTTTGTACCTCGATGGTGCGTTAGAAGGGAGACACTTGAGTTGTTTCAACTTACCACATTCTAGAGGTTTAACAAAAGAAGCCTTTCACTGCCCTTTTTTGGCATAGAGTTGTCCTCAACTGAACGTCGCTCCCAAGTTCCAGAAGAGACTGGCAGTCCCTCGTGTGCATCTTGGATCCTAGTGCACACCCGCGTGTCCTAAGGCACCAGAAATGCTTCCTAGAGTAAAAGCACTGCTTTGACAAAAGCTGCATTGAACCTGCTGCCTGCTTACCATTGTGACGACAAAAGCAGAACGTTAGCTTGAGGCCAGTCGTCCCATGCGCTCAGCATATTCACTAACAATTGCTGAGTGAGGAGCACCTAGCAGGAATTGAAAGGCAACGTTTGTTTCACGGAAAATCACTTCTCCTGAAAAGGCAATCCTGCAGTGAAGAGAAGATGGGCAACTACACTGTTTATCATGTAACACAGAGGCCACAAGTGTCGACATTCCAATGTGGAAAATCAACTTCCCATCAGGCCTCAATCTCCAAGGGGAGGGCACAGCATCTTATGCTGCAGTTTCTGAGTACCTATTGGACATTCAGGTGACCAAGTAGACCTTTTAGTGAGTAAACTTTGCGATACAGGGAGTAGTGAGTGTGCTGAAAGGATTACAGAGTCATAGGTTAGTGAGGATTGGGTGTAAAATGTATCCCCGGAATACCTAGCTTTCAAGGGAAAATCTGTAATTTTTCAGGCTGCACTTAAAGTCCACTGGCTTGCCTGGGGTAGATTCCATCACGTGTGGGTTCCC
Organism: Balaenoptera ricei; assembly: GCF_028023285.1. NCBI lineage: Eukaryota > Metazoa > Chordata > Mammalia > Artiodactyla > Balaenopteridae > Balaenoptera > Balaenoptera ricei. Next base: position 48,122,612 of record NC_082649.1, on the reverse strand, counting down.
AGAAGGAAGGGTAGGATCATTATATTTTTCGTGTGCTCGGGGATAGGCAGAAAAGCAGACACGTTTGGCACGAAGGAATGAACAGAACCCTGAGAGCTAGGTGTTTTCAAGCTGTCGCAATCTAGGCGTTTATCCAACAAAACCCTTCACTGCCGATGATTCGGCAACTAGCTCTTCCCAACGGTGCATTGCTCACAACGCCGCGAAGACACAGGCTGTCCTTTTTGTACGTATCAGATCTAGTGAAGACCCCCGAGTCCTAGGAGACCTGGAATGCTTCCCACAGCTCAACAACCACACTGAATAAGTCCACATGGCTTCTGCTGCATAACAACCTGTGACATGATACAAGAGGAATGTCAGCTTGAGGTTAATGGTCTAATGGGATCGCCAATGCACTGACGATTACTGAAGGATGAGCACCTACTAAAGAATGGCAACCTCCAAGTTTCCTTCCTAGAAACTCACTTGTCAGGGCAAAGCCATTTGTGCTATGAAGAGAACATGTGCAATTACAGTGTTTCTCAGGGAGAATTGAGCCCGACACTCTCTAAATCCCAAGGAGGTAAATAAAGTTTCCCTTCAAGCCTTATTCTCCAAAGGGCTCACAGAGCATTGACCCTGCTGTTTCTTTCTCATTTTGGCACCTCCAATGTGCTTACAAGTGAGATATTTGAGTTGTTGCAACTTACCACATTCTAGAGGTTTAAAAAAAGAAGCCCTTCACTGCCCATGACTCGGCATCTAGCTCTTGCCAAAGGTGCATTGCTCACAATTCCTCGAAATCACAGGCAGTCCTGCTTGTACGTTTCTCACCCTAGTGGAGACCCGCCAGTTTTAAGAGACCTGGAATGCTTCCTAAAGCTCAAGAACCACACTGAATAAGGCTACATGGATTCTGCTGCATGTCAACCTGTGGCATGATACAAGAGGAATGTTAGCTTGAGGCTAGTCGTCAAATGGGGTCGCCATTTCACTGAAGATTACCGAAGGATGAGCACCTCCCAAACAATGGCAACCTCCAAGTTTCTTTCCTAGAAACTCACTTGTCATCACAAAGGCAATTGTGCTATGAAGAGAACATGTGCAACTACAGTGTTTCTCAGGGAGAATTGAGCCCGCAACTCTCTAAATCCCAATGAGGAAAATAAAGTTTCCCTTCAAGCCTTATTTTCCAAAGGGCCTGCAGAGCATTGACCCTGTGGTTTCTTTCTCTATTTTGAACCTCCAAGGTGCTTTAGAAGGGAGATACTTGAGTTGTCTCAACTTGCCACAATCTAGACGTTTAACCAAAAAAGCCCTTCACTGCCCATGACTCGGCACCTAGCTGTTCCCAACGCTGCATTGCTCACGAAGGCCCAAACACACAGGCCGTCCTTCTTGTACGTTTCTCATCCTAGTGCAGACCCGCCAGTCCTAAGAGACCTGGAATGCTTCCATGAGTTCAAGAACCACACTGAATAACGCTACATGGATTCTGCTGCATGCCAATCTGTGGGAGGCTGCAAGAGGAACGTTAGCTTGAGGCTAGAGCTCAAACGGGTTCGCCAATTCACTGAGGATTACCGAAGGATGATCATCTGCCAAGGAATAGCAACCTCCAAGTCTCTTTCCTAGAAACTCACTTGTCATCACAAAGGCAATGGTGCACTGAAAGGAACATGTGTAAGTACAGTGTTTCTCAGGTAGAATTGGGCCCAAAACTCTCTAAACCCCAATGAGGAAAATAAAGTTTCCCTTCAAGCCTTACCTTATTTTCAAAAGGGTCCACAGAGTCTTGACCCTCCCATTTCTTTCCTTCTTTTGTACTAGAAAGGTGCTTTAGAAGGGCGATACTTCAGTTGTTTCAACTTGCCACAATCTAGAGGTTTAACCAAAGAAGCCCTTCACTGCCCATGACTCGGCAGCTAGCTGTTCCCAACGCTGCATTGCTCACAAAGGCCCAAACACACAGGCCGTCATTCTCGTACGTTGCTCATCCTAGTGAATACCCGCCAGTACTAAGAGACCTGGAATCCTTCCTAGAGCTCAAGAACCACACTGAATAAGATTCGGCTGCATGCCAATCTGTGTCATGATACAAGAGGAACGTTAGCTGTGGCTAGTGTTCAATGGGGTCGCCCATTCACTAAAGATTACTGAAGGATGAGCACCTACCAAAGAATGGCAACCTCCAAATTTCTTTCTTAGAAGTTCTCTCGTCATCAAAAAGGCAACTGTGCCATGAAGGGACCATGTGCAACTAGATTGTTTCTCAGTGAGAATTGATCCCGCAACTCTCTAAATCCCAATGAGGAAAATAAAGTTTCCCTTCAAGCCTTATATTCAAAAGCGCCCACAGAGCATTGACCCTGCTGTTTCTTTCTCTATTTTGTACTTCCAAGGTGCTCTAGAAGGGAGATACTTGAGTTGTTCCAACTTACTACGTTCTAGAGTTTAAGAAAGAAGCCCTTCACCTCCCAGGACTCGGAATCTAGCTGTTCCCAACGCTGCACTGCTCACAACACCCCAAAGACACAGGCCATCCTTCTTGTACGTTTCTCATCCTAGTGCAGCCCTGCCAGTACTAAGAGACCTGGAATGCTTCCCAGAGCTGAGGAACCAACCTGAATGAGGCTACATGTATTCTGCTGCATGCCAAGCTGTTGCATGATAGCAGAGGAACGTTTGCTTGAGGCTAGAGGTCAAACGGGTTCGCCAATTCACTGAACATTACCGAAGGATGAGCACCTACCAAGGAATGGTAACCTCCAAGTTTCTTTCCTAGAAACTCACTTGTCATCACAAAGGCAATTGTGCTATGAATGGAACATGTGCAACTACAGTGTTTCTCAGGGAGAATTGAGCATGCAACTCTCTAAATCCCAATGAGGAAAATAAAGTTTCCCTTCAAGCCTTATTTTCCAAAGGGCCAAAAGAGCATTGACCCTGCCGTTTCTTTCTCTATTTTGTACCTCTAAGGTGCTTTAGAAGGGAGATACTTGACTTGTTTCAACTTGCCAAAATCTAGGGGTTTAACCAAAGAAGCCCTTCACTGCCCATGACTCGGCATCTAGCTGTTCCCAACGCTGCATTGCTCACAAAGGCCCAAACAGACAGGCCGTACTTCTTGTACGTTTCTCTTCCTGGTGCAGACCCGCTAGTACTGAGAGGTCTGGAATCCTTCTTAGAGCCCAGGAACCACACTGAATAAGGCTACATGGATTCTGCTGCATGCAAACCTGTGGCATGATACAAGAGGAATGTTAGCTTGAAGCTAATGGTCAAAAGGGGTCGCCAATTCACTGTAGATTACCGAAGAATGCCACCTACCAAGGAATGGCAAGCTCCAAGTTTCTTTCTTGGAAAATCACTTGTCCTCACAGAGACCATCGTGCAATTAAGAGAAGATGGGCAACAACAGTGTTTACCAGGTAACACGGAGGCCGCAACTCTCCGCTTTGCAATGAGGAAAGTAAACTTTCCCAGGAAGCCTCAATATACATGGCGACGAAGCAGAATATTCCCCTGGCGTTTCTGACTCTCTTATTGCACATCCAGTGGACACAATGGACCATGACGTTGGTAACCATTGCCATGCTGGGAGTCGTGATTGTGGTGTAAGGATTTCAAGCTGATGGCTTAGTGGGGCCTAGGTGGCAATGTTTCTCTGGACTACCTCTCAGTTAAGGGAAACCCTGTAATTTCTGAAGCTGGTCGTGAAGTGTAGTTGCTGATTGAGGTAGACAGACTGCACGGATTAGTTCCCAGAAGCAACGGTAGGCTAATTGTGCTTTTCAGTGCAGCTCAGGTTTCCTCAAGAATGTAGACACGCTTTGCATGAAGGAAGGCATGGAACGTTGAGAACGGTGTTGCTTTCAAGCTATCGCAATCTAGGTGTGTAACCAACGAAGCCCTTCACTGCCCATCACTTGGCATCTAGTTGTTCCCAACGGTAGACTGTTCACAACTGCCCAAAGACACAGGCAGTCCTTTTAGTTCGTTTCAAAACCTAGTGCAGACCCGCGAGCCAAAAGAGACCGGATATGCTTCCTAGAGTTCAAGAACCACAGGCACTAAGGTTGCATGGAATCTGTTGAATGCCTACCTCTGTCATGAGAAAAGCTGAACGTAAACTTGAGGCTAGATGTCCCATGCGGGTGGCCCATTCCCTGAAGATTCCCGAGGGATGAGCCACTACCAAGGAACGGCAACCTCCAAGTTTCTTTCCTAGAAACTCTCGTCATCACAATGGCAAATGTGCTATGAAGGGAAGATGTGCAAGTATAGTGTTTCTCAGGGAGAATTGAGCCTGCAACTCTCTAAATCCCAAGGAGGTAAATAAAGTATCCCTTCATGCCTTATGTTCAGAAGGGACCACTGAACATTGACCTGCTCTTTCTTTCTCTAGTTTGTACCTCGATGGTGCGTTAGAAGGGAGACACTTGAGTTGTTTCAACTTACCACATTCTAGAGGTTTAACAAAAGAAGCCTTTCACTGCCCTTTTTTGGCATAGAGTTGTCCTCAACTGAACGTCGCTCCCAAGTTCCAGAAGAGACTGGCAGTCCCTCGTGTGCATCTTGGATCCTAGTGCACACCCGCGTGTCCTAAGGCACCAGAAATGCTTCCTAGAGTAAAAGCACTGCTTTGACAAAAGCTGCATTGAACCTGCTGCCTGCTTACCATTGTGACGACAAAAGCAGAACGTTAGCTTGAGGCCAGTCGTCCCATGCGCTCAGCATATTCACTAACAATTGCTGAGTGAGGAGCACCTAGCAGGAATTGAAAGGCAACGTTTGTTTCACGGAAAATCACTTCTCCTGAAAAGGCAATCCTGCAGTGAAGAGAAGATGGGCAACTACACTGTTTATCATGTAACACAGAGGCCACAAGTGTCGACATTCCAATGTGGAAAATCAACTTCCCATCAGGCCTCAATCTCCAAGGGGAGGGCACAGCATCTTATGCTGCAGTTTCTGAGTACCTATTGGACATTCAGGTGACCAAGTAGACCTTTTAGTGAGTAAACTTTGCGATACAGGGAGTAGTGAGTGTGCTGAAAGGATTACAGAGTCATAGGTTAGTGAGGATTGGGTGTAAAATGTATCCCCGGAATACCTAGCTTTCAAGGGAAAATCTGTAATTTTTCAGGCTGCACTTAAAGTCCACTGGCTTGCCTGGGGTAGATTCCATCACGTGTGGGTTCCCAGAAGGAAGGGTAGGATCATTATATTTTTCGTGTGCTCGGGGATAGGCAGAAAAGCAGACACGTTTGGCACGAAGGAATGAACAGAACCCTGAGAGCTAGGTGTTTTCAAGCTGTCGCAATCTAGGCGTTTATCCAACAAAACCCTTCACTGCCGATGATTCGGCAACTAGCTCTTCCCAACGGTGCATTGCTCACAACGCCGCGAAGACACAGGCTGTCCTTTTTGTACGTATCAGATCTAGTGAAGACCCCCGAGTCCTAGGAGACCTGGAATGCTTCCCACAGCTCAACAACCACACTGAATAAGTCCACATGGCTTCTGCTGCATAACAACCTGTGACATGATACAAGAGGAATGTCAGCTTGAGGTTAATGGTCTAATGGGATCGCCAATGCACTGACGATTACTGAAGGATGAGCACCTACTAAAGAATGGCAACCTCCAAGTTTCCTTCCTAGAAACTCACTTGTCAGGGCAAAGCCATTTGTGCTATGAAGAGAACATGTGCAATTACAGTGTTTCTCAGGGAGAATTGAGCCCGACACTCTCTAAATCCCAAGGAGGTAAATAAAGTTTCCCTTCAAGCCTTATTCTCCAAAGGGCTCACAGAGCATTGACCCTGCTGTTTCTTTCTCATTTTGGCACCTCCAATGTGCTTACAAGTGAGATATTTGAGTTGTTGCAACTTACCACATTCTAGAGGTTTAAAAAAAGAAGCCCTTCACTGCCCATGACTCGGCATCTAGCTCTTGCCAAAGGTGCATTGCTCACAATTCCTCGAAATCACAGGCAGTCCTGCTTGTACGTTTCTCACCCTAGTGGAGACCCGCCAGTTTTAAGAGACCTGGAATGCTTCCTAAAGCTCAAGAACCACACTGAATAAGGCTACATGGATTCTGCTGCATGTCAACCTGTGGCATGATACAAGAGGAATGTTAGCTTGAGGCTAGTCGTCAAATGGGGTCGCCATTTCACTGAAGATTACCGAAGGATGAGCACCTCCCAAACAATGGCAACCTCCAAGTTTCTTTCCTAGAAACTCACTTGTCATCACAAAGGCAATTGTGCTATGAAGAGAACATGTGCAACTACAGTGTTTCTCAGGGAGAATTGAGCCCGCAACTCTCTAAATCCCAATGAGGAAAATAAAGTTTCCCTTCAAGCCTTATTTTCCAAAGGGCCTGCAGAGCATTGACCCTGTGGTTTCTTTCTCTATTTTGAACCTCCAAGGTGCTTTAGAAGGGAGATACTTGAGTTGTCTCAACTTGCCACAATCTAGACGTTTAACCAAAAAAGCCCTTCACTGCCCATGACTCGGCACCTAGCTGTTCCCAACGCTGCATTGCTCACGAAGGCCCAAACACACAGGCCGTCCTTCTTGTACGTTTCTCATCCTAGTGCAGACCCGCCAGTCCTAAGAGACCTGGAATGCTTCCATGAGTTCAAGAACCACACTGAATAACGCTACATGGATTCTGCTGCATGCCAATCTGTGGGAGGCTGCAAGAGGAACGTTAGCTTGAGGCTAGAGCTCAAACGGGTTCGCCAATTCACTGAGGATTACCGAAGGATGATCATCTGCCAAGGAATAGCAACCTCCAAGTCTCTTTCCTAGAAACTCACTTGTCATCACAAAGGCAATGGTGCACTGAAAGGAACATGTGTAAGTACAGTGTTTCTCAGGTAGAATTGGGCCCAAAACTCTCTAAACCCCAATGAGGAAAATAAAGTTTCCCTTCAAGCCTTACCTTATTTTCAAAAGGGTCCACAGAGTCTTGACCCTCCCATTTCTTTCCTTCTTTTGTACTAGAAAGGTGCTTTAGAAGGGCGATACTTCAGTTGTTTCAACTTGCCACAATCTAGAGGTTTAACCAAAGAAGCCCTTCACTGCCCATGACTCGGCAGCTAGCTGTTCCCAACGCTGCATTGCTCACAAAGGCCCAAACACACAGGCCGTCATTCTCGTACGTTGCTCATCCTAGTGAATACCCGCCAGTACTAAGAGACCTGGAATCCTTCCTAGAGCTCAAGAACCACACTGAATAAGATTCGGCTGCATGCCAATCTGTGTCATGATACAAGAGGAACGTTAGCTGTGGCTAGTGTTCAATGGGGTCGCCCATTCACTAAAGATTACTGAAGGATGAGCACCTACCAAAGAATGGCAACCTCCAAATTTCTTTCTTAGAAGTTCTCTCGTCATCAAAAAGGCAACTGTGCCATGAAGGGACCATGTGCAACTAGATTGTTTCTCAGTGAGAATTGATCCCGCAACTCTCTAAATCCCAATGAGGAAAATAAAGTTTCCCTTCAAGCCTTATATTCAAAAGCGCCCACAGAGCATTGACCCTGCTGTTTCTTTCTCTATTTTGTACTTCCAAGGTGCTCTAGAAGGGAGATACTTGAGTTGTTCCAACTTACTACGTTCTAGAGTTTAAGAAAGAAGCCCTTCACCTCCCAGGACTCGGAATCTAGCTGTTCCCAACGCTGCACTGCTCACAACACCCCAAAGACACAGGCCATCCTTCTTGTACGTTTCTCATCCTAGTGCAGCCCTGCCAGTACTAAGAGACCTGGAATGCTTCCCAGAGCTGAGGAACCAACCTGAATGAGGCTACATGTATTCTGCTGCATGCCAAGCTGTTGCATGATAGCAGAGGAACGTTTGCTTGAGGCTAGAGGTCAAACGGGTTCGCCAATTCACTGAACATTACCGAAGGATGAGCACCTACCAAGGAATGGTAACCTCCAAGTTTCTTTCCTAGAAACTCACTTGTCATCACAAAGGCAATTGTGCTATGAATGGAACATGTGCAACTACAGTGTTTCTCAGGGAGAATTGAGCATGCAACTCTCTAAATCCCAATGAGGAAAATAAAGTTTCCCTTCAAGCCTTATTTTCCAAAGGGCCAAAAGAGCATTGACCCTGCCGTTTCTTTCTCTATTTTGTACCTCTAAGGTGCTTTAGAAGGGAGATACTTGACTTGTTTCAACTTGCCAAAATCTAGGGGTTTAACCAAAGAAGCCCTTCACTGCCCATGACTCGGCATCTAGCTGTTCCCAACGCTGCATTGCTCACAAAGGCCCAAACAGACAGGCCGTACTTCTTGTACGTTTCTCTTCCTGGTGCAGACCCGCTAGTACTGAGAGGTCTGGAATCCTTCTTAGAGCCCAGGAACCACACTGAATAAGGCTACATGGATTCTGCTGCATGCAAACCTGTGGCATGATACAAGAGGAATGTTAGCTTGAAGCTAATGGTCAAAAGGGGTCGCCAATTCACTGTAGATTACCGAAGAATGCCACCTACCAAGGAATGGCAAGCTCCAAGTTTCTTTCTTGGAAAATCACTTGTCCTCACAGAGACCATCGTGCAATTAAGAGAAGATGGGCAACAACAGTGTTTACCAGGTAACACGGAGGCCGCAACTCTCCGCTTTGCAATGAGGAAAGTAAACTTTCCCAGGAAGCCTCAATATACATGGCGACGAAGCAGAATATTCCCCTGGCGTTTCTGACTCTCTTATTGCACATCCAGTGGACACAATGGACCATGACGTTGGTAACCATTGCCATGCTGGGAGTCGTGATTGTGGTGTAAGGATTTCAAGCTGATGGCTTAGTGGGGCCTAGGTGGCAATGTTTCTCTGGACTACCTCTCAGTTAAGGGAAACCCTGTAATTTCTGAAGCTGGTCGTGAAGTGTAGTTGCTGATTGAGGTAGACAGACTGCACGGATTAGTTCCCAGAAGCAACGGTAGGCTAATTGTGCTTTTCAGTGCAGCTCAGGTTTCCTCAAGAATGTAGACACGCTTTGCATGAAGGAAGGCATGGAACGTTGAGAACGGTGTTGCTTTCAAGCTATCGCAATCTAGGTGTGTAACCAACGAAGCCCTTCACTGCCCATCACTTGGCATCTAGTTGTTCCCAACGGTAGACTGTTCACAACTGCCCAAAGACACAGGCAGTCCTTTTAGTTCGTTTCAAAACCTAGTGCAGACCCGCGAGCCAAAAGAGACCGGATATGCTTCCTAGAGTTCAAGAACCACAGGCACTAAGGTTGCATGGAATCTGTTGAATGCCTACCTCTGTCATGAGAAAAGCTGAACGTAAACTTGAGGCTAGATGTCCCATGCGGGTGGCCCATTCCCTGAAGATTCCCGAGGGATGAGCCACTACCAAGGAACGGCAACCTCCAAGTTTCTTTCCTAGAAACTCTCGTCATCACAATGGCAAATGTGCTATGAAGGGAAGATGTGCAAGTATAGTGTTTCTCAGGGAGAATTGAGCCTGCAACTCTCTAAATCCCAAGGAGGTAAATAAAGTATCCCTTCATGCCTTATGTTCAGAAGGGACCACTGAACATTGACCTGCTCTTTCTTTCTCTAGTTTGTACCTCGATGGTGCGTTAGAAGGGAGACACTTGAGTTGTTTCAACTTACCACATTCTAGAGGTTTAACAAAAGAAGCCTTTCACTGCCCTTTTTTGGCATAGAGTTGTCCTCAACTGAACGTCGCTCCCAAGTTCCAGAAGAGACTGGCAGTCCCTCGTGTGCATCTTGGATCCTAGTGCACACCCGCGTGTCCTAAGGCACCAGAAATGCTTCCTAGAGTAAAAGCACTGCTTTGACAAAAGCTGCATTGAACCTGCTGCCTGCTTACCATTGTGACGACAAAAGCAGAACGTTAGCTTGAGGCCAGTCGTCCCATGCGCTCAGCATATTCACTAACAATTGCTGAGTGAGGAGCACCTAGCAGGAATTGAAAGGCAACGTTTGTTTCACGGAAAATCACTTCTCCTGAAAAGGCAATCCTGCAGTGAAGAGAAGATGGGCAACTACACTGTTTATCATGTAACACAGAGGCCACAAGTGTCGACATTCCAATGTGGAAAATCAACTTCCCATCAGGCCTCAATCTCCAAGGGGAGGGCACAGCATCTTATGCTGCAGTTTCTGAGTACCTATTGGACATTCAGGTGACCAAGTAGACCTTTTAGTGAGTAAACTTTGCGATACAGGGAGTAGTGAGTGTGCTGAAAGGATTACAGAGTCATAGGTTAGTGAGGATTGGGTGTAAAATGTATCCCCGGAATACCTAGCTTTCAAGGGAAAATCTGTAATTTTTCAGGCTGCACTTAAAGTCCACTGGCTTGCCTGGGGTAGATTCCATCACGTGTGGGTTCCCAGAAGGAAGGGTAGGATCATTATATTTTTCGTGTGCTCGGGGATAGGCAGAAAAGCAGACACGTTTGGCACGAAGGAATGAACAGAACCCTGAGAGCTAGGTGTTTTCAAGCTGTCGCAATCTAGGCGTTTATCCAACAAAACCCTTCACTGCCGATGATTCGGCAACTAGCTCTTCCCAACGGTGCATTGCTCACAACGCCGCGAAGACACAGGCTGTCCTTTTTGTACGTATCAGATCTAGTGAAGACCCCCGAGTCCTAGGAGACCTGGAATGCTTCCCACAGCTCAACAACCACACTGAATAAGTCCACATGGCTTCTGCTGCATAACAACCTGTGACATGATACAAGAGGAATGTCAGCTTGAGGTTAATGGTCAAATGGGATCGCCAATTCACTGACGATTACTGAAGGATGAGCACCTACTAAAGAATGGCAACCTCCAAGTTTCCTTCCTAGAAACTCACTTGTCAGGGCAAAGCCATTTGTGCTATGAAGAGAACATGTGCAATTACAGTGTTTCTCAGGGAGAATTGAGCCCGACACTCTCTAAATCCCAAGGAGGTAAATAAAGTTTCCCTTCAAGCCTTATTCTCCAAAGGGCTCACAGAGCATTGACCCTGCTGTTTCTTTCTCATTTTGGCACCTCCAATGTGCTTACAAGTGAGATATTTGAGTTGTTGCAACTTACCACATTCTAGAGGTTTAAAAAAAGAAGCCCTTCACTGCCCATGACTCGGCATCTAGCTCTTGCCAAAGGTGCATTGCTCACAATTCCTCGAAATCACAGGCAGTCCTGCTTGTACGTTTCTCACCCTAGTGGAGACCCGCCAGTTTTAAGAGACCTGGAATGCTTCCTAAAGCTCAAGAACCACACTGAATAAGGCTACATGGATTCTGCTGCATGTCAACCTGTGGCATGATACAAGAGGAATGTTAGCTTGAGGCTAGTCGTCAAATGGGGTCGCCATTTCACTGAAGATTACCGAAGGATGAGCACCTCCCAAACAATGGCAACCTCCAAGTTTCTTTCCTAGAAACTCACTTGTCATCACAAAGGCAATTGTGCTATGAAGAGAACATGTGCAACTACAGTGTTTCTCAGGGAGAATTGAGCCCGCAACTCTCTAAATCCCAATGAGGAAAATAAAGTTTCCCTTCAAGCCTTATTTTCCAAAGGGCCTGCAGAGCATTGACCCTGTGGTTTCTTTCTCTATTTTGAACCTCCAAGGTGCTTTAGAAGGGAGATACTTGAGTTGTCTCAACTTGCCACAATCTAGACGTTTAACCAAAAAAGCCCTTCACTGCCCATGACTCGGCACCTAGCTGTTCCCAACGCTGCATTGCTCACGAAGGCCCAAACACACAGGCCGTCCTTCTTGTACGTTTCTCATCCTAGTGCAGACCCGCCAGTCCTAAGAGACCTGGAATGCTTCCATGAGTTCAAGAACCACACTGAATAACGCTACATGGATTCTGCTGCATGCCAATCTGTGGGAGGCTGCAAGAGGAACGTTAGCTTGAGGCTAGAGCTCAAACGGGTTCGCCAATTCACTGAGGATTACCGAAGGATGATCATCTGCCAAGGAATAGCAACCTCCAAGTCTCTTTCCTAGAAACTCACTTGTCATCACAAAGGCAATGGTGCACTGAAAGGAACATGTGTAAGTACAGTGTTTCTCAGGTAGAATTGGGCCCAAAACTCTCTAAACCCCAATGAGGAAAATAAAGTTTCCCTTCAAGCCTTACCTTATTTTCAAAAGGGTCCACAGAGTCTTGACCCTCCCATTTCTTTCCTTCTTTTGTACTAGAAAGGTGCTTTAGAAGGGCGATACTTCAGTTGTTTCAACTTGCCACAATCTAGAGGTTTAACCAAAGAAGCCCTTCACTGCCCATGACTCGGCAGCTAGCTGTTCCCAACGCTGCATTGCTCACAAAGGCCCAAACACACAGGCCGTCATTCTCGTACGTTGCTCATCCTAGTGAATACCCGCCAGTACTAAGAGACCTGGAATCCTTCCTAGAGCTCAAGAACCACACTGAATAAGATTCGGCTGCATGCCAATCTGTGTCATGATACAAGAGGAACGTTAGCTGTGGCTAGTGTTCAATGGGGTCGCCCATTCACTAAAGATTACTGAAGGATGAGCACCTACCAAAGAATGGCAACCTCCAAATTTCTTTCTTAGAAGTTCTCTCGTCATCAAAAAGGCAACTGTGCCATGAAGGGACCATGTGCAACTAGATTGTTTCTCAGTGAGAATTGATCCCGCAACTCTCTAAATCCCAATGAGGAAAATAAAGTTTCCCTTCAAGCCTTATATTCAAAAGCGCCCACAGAGCATTGACCCTGCTGTTTCTTTCTCTATTTTGTACTTCCAAGGTGCTTTAGAAGGGAGATACTTGAGTTGTTCCAACTTACTACGTTCTAGAGTTTAAGAAAGAAGCCCTTCACCTCCCAGGACTCGGAATCTAGCTGTTCCCAACGCTGCACTGCTCACAACACCCCAAAGACACAGGCCATCCTTCTTGTACGTTTCTCATCCTAGTGCAGACCTGCCAGTACTAAGAGACCTGGAATGCTTCCCAGAGCTGAGGAACCAACCTGAATGAGGCTACATGTATTCTGCTGCATGCCAAGCTGTTGCATGATAGCAGAGGAACGTTTGCTTGAGGCTAGAGGTCAAACGGGTTCGCCAATTCACTGAACATTACCGAAGGATGAGCACCTACCAAGGAATGGTAACCTCCAAGTTTCTTTCCTAGAAACTCACTTGTCATCACAAAGGCAATTGTGCTATGAATGGAACATGTGCAACTACAGTGTTTCTCAGGGAGAATTGAGCATGCAACTCTCTAAATCCCAATGAGGAAAATAAAGTTTCCCTTCAAGCCTTATTTTCCAAAGGGCCAAAAGAGCATTGACCCTGCCGTTTCTTTCTCTATTTTGTACCTCTAAGGTGCTTTAGAAGGGAGATACTTGACTTGTTTCAACTTGCCAAAATCTAGGGGTTTAACCAAAGAAGCCCTTCACTGCCCATGACTCGGCATCTAGCTGTTCCCAACGCTGCATTGCTCACAAAGGCCCAAACAGACAGGCCGTACTTCTTGTACGTTTCTCTTCCTGGTGCAGACCCGCTAGTACTGAGAGGTCTGGAATCCTTCTTAGAGCCCAGGAACCACACTGAATAAGGCTACATGGATTCTGCTGCATGCAAACCTGTGGCATGATACAAGAGGAATGTTAGCTTGAAGCTAATGGTCAAAAGGGGTCGCCAATTCACTGTAGATTACCGAAGAATGCCACCTACCAAGGAATGGCAAGCTCCAAGTTTCTTTCTTGGAAAATCACTTGTCCTCACAGAGACCATCGTGCAATTAAGAGAAGATGGGCAACAACAGTGTTTACCAGGTAACACGGAGGCCGCAACTCTCCGCTTTGCAATGAGGAAAGTAAACTTTCCCAGGAAGCCTCAATATACATGGCGACGAAGCAGAATATTCCCCTGGCGTTTCTGACTCTCTTATTGCACATCCAGTGGACACAATGGACCATGACGTTGGTAACCATTGCCATGCTGGGAGTCGTGATTGTGGTGTAAGGATTTCAAGCTGATGGCTTAGTGGGGCCTAGGTGGCAATGTTTCTCTGGACTACCTCTCAGTTAAGGGAAACCCTGTAATTTCTGAAGCTGGTCGTGAAGTGTAGTTGCTGATTGAGGTAGACAGACTGCACGGATTAGTTCCCAGAAGCAACGGTAGGCTAATTGTGCTTTTCAGTGCAGCTCAGGTTTCCTCAAGAATGTAGACACGCTTTGCATGAAGGAAGGCATGGAACGTTGAGAACGGTGTTGCTTTCAAGCTATCGCAATCTAGGTGTGTAACCAACGAAGCCCTTCACTGCCCATCACTTGGCATCTAGTTGTTCCCAACGGTAGACTGTTCACAACTGCCCAAAGACACAGGCAGTCCTTTTAGTTCGTTTCAAAACCTAGTGCAGACCCGCGAGCCAAAAGAGACCGGATATGCTTCCTAGAGTTCAAGAACCACAGGCACTAAGGTTGCATGGAATCTGTTGAATGCCTACCTCTGTCATGAGAAAAGCTGAACGTAAACTTGAGGCTAGATGTCCCATGCGGGTGGCCCATTCCCTGAAGATTCCCGAGGGATGAGCCACTACCAAGGAACGGCAACCTCCAAGTTTCTTTCCTAGAAACTCTCGTCATCACAATGGCAAATGTGCTATGAAGGGAAGATGTGCAAGTATAGTGTTTCTCAGGGAGAATTGAGCCTGCAACTCTCTAAATCCCAAGGAGGTAAATAAAGTATCCCTTCATGCCTTATGTTCAGAAGGGACCACTGAACATTGACCTGCTCTTTCTTTCTCTAGTTTGTACCTCGATGGTGCGTTAGAAGGGAGACACTTGAGTTGTTTCAACTTACCACATTCTAGAGGTTTAACAAAAGAAGCCTTTCACTGCCCTTTTTTGGCATAGAGTTGTCCTCAACTGAACGTCGCTCCCAAGTTCCAGAAGAGACTGGCAGTCCCTCGTGTGCATCTTGGATCCTAGTGCACACCCGCGTGTCCTAAGGCACCAGAAATGCTTCCTAGAGTAAAAGCACTGCTTTGACAAAAGCTGCATTGAACCTGCTGCCTGCTTACCATTGTGACGACAAAAGCAGAACGTTAGCTTGAGGCCAGTCGTCCCATGCGCTCAGCATATTCACTAACAATTGCTGAGTGAGGAGCACCTAGCAGGAATTGAAAGGCAACGTTTGTTTCACGGAAAATCACTTCTCCTGAAAAGGCAATCCTGCAGTGAAGAGAAGATGGGCAACTACACTGTTTATCATGTAACACAGAGGCCACAAGTGTCGACATTCCAATGTGGAAAATCAACTTCCCATCAGGCCTCAATCTCCAAGGGGAGGGCACAGCATCTTATGCTGCAGTTTCTGAGTACCTATTGGACATTCAGGTGACCAAGTAGACCTTTTAGTGAGTAAACTTTGCGATACAGGGAGTAGTGAGTGTGCTGAAAGGATTACAGAGTCATAGGTTAGTGAGGATTGGGTGTAAAATGTATCCCCGGAATACCTAGCTTTCAAGGGAAAATCTGTAATTTTTCAGGCTGCACTTAAAGTCCACTGGCTTGCCTGGGGTAGATTCCATCACGTGTGGGTTCCCAGAAGGAAGGGTAGGATCATTATATTTTTCGTGTGCTCGGGGATAGGCAGAAAAGCAGACACGTTTGGCACGAAGGAATGAACAGAACCCTGAGAGCTAGGTGTTTTCAAGCTGTCGCAATCTAGGCGTTTATCCAACAAAACCCTTCACTGCCGATGATTCGGCAACTAGCTCTTCCCAACGGTGCATTGCTCACAACGCCGCGAAGACACAGGCTGTCCTTTTTGTACGTATCAGATCTAGTGAAGACCCCCGAGTCCTAGGAGACCTGGAATGCTTCCCACAGCTCAACAACCACACTGAATAAGTCCACATGGCTTCTGCTGCATAACAACCTGTGACATGATACAAGAGGAATGTCAGCTTGAGGTTAATGGTCAAATGGGATCGCCAATTCACTGACGATTACTGAAGGATGAGCACCTACTAAAGAATGGCAACCTCCAAGTTTCCTTCCTAGAAACTCACTTGTCAGGGCAAAGCCATTTGTGCTATGAAGAGAACATGTGCAATTACAGTGTTTCTCAGGGAGAATTGAGCCCGACACTCTCTAAATCCCAAGGAGGTAAATAAAGTTTCCCTTCAAGCCTTATTCTCCAAAGGGCTCACAGAGCATTGACCCTGCTGTTTCTTTCTCATTTTGGCACCTCCAATGTGCTTACAAGTGAGATATTTGAGTTGTTGCAACTTACCACATTCTAGAGGTTTAAAAAAAGAAGCCCTTCACTGCCCATGACTCGGCATCTAGCTCTTGCCAAAGGTGCATTGCTCACAATTCCTCGAAATCACAGGCAGTCATGCTTGTACGTTTCTCACCCTAGTGGAGACCCGCCAGTTTTAAGAGACCTGGAATGCTTCCTAAAGCTCAAGAACCACACTGAATAAGGCTACATGGATTCTGCTGCATGTCAACCTGTGGCATGATACAAGAGGAATGTTAGCTTGAGGCTAGTCGTCAAATGGGGTCGCCATTTCACTGAAGATTACCGAAGGATGAGCACCTCCCAAACAATGGCAACCTCCAAGTTTCTTTCCTAGAAACTCACTTGTCATCACAAAGGCAATTGTGCTATGAAGAGAACATGTGCAACTACAGTGTTTCTCAGGGAGAATTGAGCCCGCAACTCTCTAAATCCCAATGAGGAAAATAAAGTTTCCCTTCAAGCCTTATTTTCCAAAGGGCCTGCAGAGCATTGACCCTGTGGTTTCTTTCTCTATTTTGAACCTCCAAGGTGCTTTAGAAGGGAGATACTTGAGTTGTCTCAACTTGCCACAATCTAGACGTTTAACCAAAAAAGCCCTTCACTGCCCATGACTCGGCACCTAGCTGTTCCCAACGCTGCATTGCTCACGAAGGCCCAAACACACAGGCCGTCCTTCTTGTACGTTTCTCATCCTAGTGCAGACCCGCCAGTCCTAAGAGACCTGGAATGCTTCCATGAGTTCAAGAACCACACTGAATAACGCTACATGGATTCTGCTGCATGCCAATCTGTGGGAGGCTGCAAGAGGAACGTTAGCTTGAGGCTAGAGCTCAAACGGGTTCGCCAATTCACTGAGGATTACCGAAGGATGATCATCTGCCAAGGAATAGCAACCTCCAAGTCTCTTTCCTAGAAACTCACTTGTCATCACAAAGGCAATGGTGCACTGAAAGGAACATGTGTAAGTACAGTGTTTCTCAGGTAGAATTGGGCCCAAAACTCTCTAAACCCCAATGAGGAAAATAAAGTTTCCCTTCAAGCCTTACCTTATTTTCAAAAGGGTCCACAGAGTCTTGACCCTCCCATTTCTTTCCTTCTTTTGTACTAGAAAGGTGCTTTAGAAGGGCGATACTTCAGTTGTTTCAACTTGCCACAATCTAGAGGTTTAACCAAAGAAGCCCTTCACTGCCCATGACTCGGCAGCTAGCTGTTCCCAACGCTGCATTGCTCACAAAGGCCCAAACACACAGGCCGTCATTCTCGTACGTTGCTCATCCTAGTGAATACCCGCCAGTACTAAGAGACCTGGAATCCTTCCTAGAGCTCAAGAACCACACTGAATAAGATTCGGCTGCATGCCAATCTGTGTCATGATACAAGAGGAACGTTAGCTGTGGCTAGTGTTCAATGGGGTCGCCCATTCACTAAAGATTACTGAAGGATGAGCACCTACCAAAGAATGGCAACCTCCAAATTTCTTTCTTAGAAGTTCTCTCGTCATCAAAAAGGCAACTGTGCCATGAAGGGACCATGTGCAACTAGATTGTTTCTCAGTGAGAATTGATCCCGCAACTCTCTAAATCCCAATGAGGAAAATAAAGTTTCCCTTCAAGCCT
The DNA here is from genome assembly GCF_028023285.1 of Balaenoptera ricei. NCBI lineage: Eukaryota > Metazoa > Chordata > Mammalia > Artiodactyla > Balaenopteridae > Balaenoptera > Balaenoptera ricei. The sequence continues at coordinate 48,104,728 of NC_082649.1, read as the reverse complement.
TATATTCAAAAGCGCCCACAGAGCATTGACCCTGCTGTTTCTTTCTCTATTTTGTACTTCCAAGGTGCTTTAGAAGGGAGATACTTGAGTTGTTCCAACTTACTACGTTCTAGAGTTTAAGAAAGAAGCCCTTCACCTCCCAGGACTCGGAATCTAGCTGTTCCCAACGCTGCACTGCTCACAACACCCCAAAGACACAGGCCATCCTTCTTGTACGTTTCTCATCCTAGTGCAGACCTGCCAGTACTAAGAGACCTGGAATGCTTCCCAGAGCTGAGGAACCAACCTGAATGAGGCTACATGTATTCTGCTGCATGCCAAGCTGTTGCATGATAGCAGAGGAACGTTTGCTTGAGGCTAGAGGTCAAACGGGTTCGCCAATTCACTGAACATTACCGAAGGATGAGCACCTACCAAGGAATGGTAACCTCCAAGTTTCTTTCCTAGAAACTCACTTGTCATCACAAAGGCAATTGTGCTATGAATGGAACATGTGCAACTACAGTGTTTCTCAGGGAGAATTGAGCATGCAACTCTCTAAATCCCAATGAGGAAAATAAAGTTTCCCTTCAAGCCTTATTTTCCAAAGGGCCAAAAGAGCATTGACCCTGCCGTTTCTTTCTCTATTTTGTACCTCTAAGGTGCTTTAGAAGGGAGATACTTGACTTGTTTCAACTTGCCAAAATCTAGGGGTTTAACCAAAGAAGCCCTTCACTGCCCATGACTCGGCATCTAGCTGTTCCCAACGCTGCATTGCTCACAAAGGCCCAAACAGACAGGCCGTACTTCTTGTACGTTTCTCTTCCTGGTGCAGACCCGCTAGTACTGAGAGGTCTGGAATCCTTCTTAGAGCCCAGGAACCACACTGAATAAGGCTACATGGATTCTGCTGCATGCAAACCTGTGGCATGATACAAGAGGAATGTTAGCTTGAAGCTAATGGTCAAAAGGGGTCGCCAATTCACTGTAGATTACCGAAGAATGCCACCTACCAAGGAATGGCAAGCTCCAAGTTTCTTTCTTGGAAAATCACTTGTCCTCACAGAGACCATCGTGCAATTAAGAGAAGATGGGCAACAACAGTGTTTACCAGGTAACACGGAGGCCGCAACTCTCCGCTTTGCAATGAGGAAAGTAAACTTTCCCAGGAAGCCTCAATATACATGGCGACGAAGCAGAATATTCCCCTGGCGTTTCTGACTCTCTTATTGCACATCCAGTGGACACAATGGACCATGACGTTGGTAACCATTGCCATGCTGGGAGTCGTGATTGTGGTGTAAGGATTTCAAGCTGATGGCTTAGTGGGGCCTAGGTGGCAATGTTTCTCTGGACTACCTCTCAGTTAAGGGAAACCCTGTAATTTCTGAAGCTGGTCGTGAAGTGTAGTTGCTGATTGAGGTAGACAGACTGCACGGATTAGTTCCCAGAAGCAACGGTAGGCTAATTGTGCTTTTCAGTGCAGCTCAGGTTTCCTCAAGAATGTAGACACGCTTTGCATGAAGGAAGGCATGGAACGTTGAGAACGGTGTTGCTTTCAAGCTATCGCAATCTAGGTGTGTAACCAACGAAGCCCTTCACTGCCCATCACTTGGCATCTAGTTGTTCCCAACAGTAGACTGTTCACAACTGCCCAAAGACACAGGCAGTCCTTTTAGTTCGTTTCAAAACCTAGTGCAGACCCGCGAGCCAAAAGAGACCGGATATGCTTCCTAGAGTTCAAGAACCACAGGCACTAAGGTTGCATGGAATCTGTTGAATGCCTACCTCTGTCATGAGAAAAGCTGAACGTAAACTTGAGGCTAGATGTCCCATGCGGGTGGCCCATTCCCTGAAGATTCCCGAGGGATGAGCCACTACCAAGGAACGGCAACCTCCAAGTTTCTTTCCTAGAAACTCTCGTCATCACAATGGCAAATGTGCTATGAAGGGAAGATGTGCAAGTATAGTGTTTCTCAGGGAGAATTGAGCCTGCAACTCTCTAAATCCCAAGGAGGTAAATAAAGTATCCCTTCATGCCTTATGTTCAGAAGGGACCACTGAACATTGACCTGCTCTTTCTTTCTCTAGTTTGTACCTCGATGGTGCGTTAGAAGGGAGACACTTGAGTTGTTTCAACTTACCACATTCTAGAGGTTTAACAAAAGAAGCCTTTCACTGCCCTTTTTTGGCATAGAGTTGTCCTCAACTGAACGTCGCTCCCAAGTTCCAGAAGAGACTGGCAGTCCCTCGTGTGCATCTTGGATCCTAGTGCACACCCGCGTGTCCTAAGGCACCAGAAATGCTTCCTAGAGTAAAAGCACTGCTTTGACAAAAGCTGCATTGAACCTGCTGCCTGCTTACCATTGTGACGACAAAAGCAGAACGTTAGCTTGAGGCCAGTCGTCCCATGCGCTCAGCATATTCACTAACAATTGCTGAGTGAGGAGCACCTAGCAGGAATTGAAAGGCAACGTTTGTTTCACGGAAAATCACTTCTCCTGAAAAGGCAATCCTGCAGTGAAGAGAAGATGGGCAACTACACTGTTTATCATGTAACACAGAGGCCACAAGTGTCGACATTCCAATGTGGAAAATCAACTTCCCATCAGGCCTCAATCTCCAAGGGGAGGGCACAGCATCTTATGCTGCAGTTTCTGAGTACCTATTGGACATTCAGGTGACCAAGTAGACCTTTTAGTGAGTAAACTTTGCGATACAGGGAGTAGTGAGTGTGCTGAAAGGATTACAGAGTCATAGGTTAGTGAGGATTGGGTGTAAAATGTATCCCCGGAATACCTAGCTTTCAAGGGAAAATCTGTAATTTTTCAGGCTGCACTTAAAGTCCACTGGCTTGCCTGGGGTAGATTCCATCACGTGTGGGTTCCCAGAAGGAAGGGTAGGATCATTATATTTTTCGTGTGCTCGGGGATAGGCAGAAAAGCAGACACGTTTGGCACGAAGGAATGAACAGAACCCTGAGAGCTAGGTGTTTTCAAGCTGTCGCAATCTAGGCGTTTATCCAACAAAACCCTTCACTGCCGATGATTCGGCAACTAGCTCTTCCCAACGGTGCATTGCTCACAACGCCGCGAAGACACAGGCTGTCCTTTTTGTACGTATCAGATCTAGTGAAGACCCCCGAGTCCTAGGAGACCTGGAATGCTTCCCACAGCTCAACAACCACACTGAATAAGTCCACATGGCTTCTGCTGCATAACAACCTGTGACATGATACAAGAGGAATGTCAGCTTGAGGTTAATGGTCAAATGGGATCGCCAATTCACTGACGATTACTGAAGGATGAGCACCTACTAAAGAATGGCAACCTCCAAGTTTCCTTCCTAGAAACTCACTTGTCAGGGCAAAGCCATTTGTGCTATGAAGAGAACATGTGCAATTACAGTGTTTCTCAGGGAGAATTGAGCCCGACACTCTCTAAATCCCAAGGAGGTAAATAAAGTTTCCCTTCAAGCCTTATTCTCCAAAGGGCTCACAGAGCATTGACCCTGCTGTTTCTTTCTCATTTTGGCACCTCCAATGTGCTTACAAGTGAGATATTTGAGTTGTTGCAACTTACCACATTCTAGAGGTTTAAAAAAAGAAGCCCTTCACTGCCCATGACTCGGCATCTAGCTCTTGCCAAAGGTGCATTGCTCACAATTCCTCGAAATCACAGGCAGTCATGCTTGTACGTTTCTCACCCTAGTGGAGACCCGCCAGTTTTAAGAGACCTGGAATGCTTCCTAAAGCTCAAGAACCACACTGAATAAGGCTACATGGATTCTGCTGCATGTCAACCTGTGGCATGATACAAGAGGAATGTTAGCTTGAGGCTAGTCGTCAAATGGGGTCGCCATTTCACTGAAGATTACCGAAGGATGAGCACCTCCCAAACAATGGCAACCTCCAAGTTTCTTTCCTAGAAACTCACTTGTCATCACAAAGGCAATTGTGCTATGAAGAGAACATGTGCAACTACAGTGTTTCTCAGGGAGAATTGAGCCCGCAACTCTCTAAATCCCAATGAGGAAAATAAAGTTTCCCTTCAAGCCTTATTTTCCAAAGGGCCTGCAGAGCATTGACCCTGTGGTTTCTTTCTCTATTTTGAACCTCCAAGGTGCTTTAGAAGGGAGATACTTGAGTTGTCTCAACTTGCCACAATCTAGACGTTTAACCAAAAAAGCCCTTCACTGCCCATGACTCGGCACCTAGCTGTTCCCAACGCTGCATTGCTCACGAAGGCCCAAACACACAGGCCGTCCTTCTTGTACGTTTCTCATCCTAGTGCAGACCCGCCAGTCCTAAGAGACCTGGAATGCTTCCATGAGTTCAAGAACCACACTGAATAACGCTACATGGATTCTGCTGCATGCCAATCTGTGGGAGGCTGCAAGAGGAACGTTAGCTTGAGGCTAGAGCTCAAACGGGTTCGCCAATTCACTGAGGATTACCGAAGGATGATCATCTGCCAAGGAATAGCAACCTCCAAGTCTCTTTCCTAGAAACTCACTTGTCATCACAAAGGCAATGGTGCACTGAAAGGAACATGTGTAAGTACAGTGTTTCTCAGGTAGAATTGGGCCCAAAACTCTCTAAACCCCAATGAGGAAAATAAAGTTTCCCTTCAAGCCTTACCTTATTTTCAAAAGGGTCCACAGAGTCTTGACCCTCCCATTTCTTTCCTTCTTTTGTACTAGAAAGGTGCTTTAGAAGGGCGATACTTCAGTTGTTTCAACTTGCCACAATCTAGAGGTTTAACCAAAGAAGCCCTTCACTGCCCATGACTCGGCAGCTAGCTGTTCCCAACGCTGCATTGCTCACAAAGGCCCAAACACACAGGCCGTCATTCTCGTACGTTGCTCATCCTAGTGAATACCCGCCAGTACTAAGAGACCTGGAATCCTTCCTAGAGCTCAAGAACCACACTGAATAAGATTCGGCTGCATGCCAATCTGTGTCATGATACAAGAGGAACGTTAGCTGTGGCTAGTGTTCAATGGGGTCGCCCATTCACTAAAGATTACTGAAGGATGAGCACCTACCAAAGAATGGCAACCTCCAAATTTCTTTCTTAGAAGTTCTCTCGTCATCAAAAAGGCAACTGTGCCATGAAGGGACCATGTGCAACTAGATTGTTTCTCAGTGAGAATTGATCCCGCAACTCTCTAAATCCCAATGAGGAAAATAAAGTTTCCCTTCAAGCCTTATATTCAAAAGCGCCCACAGAGCATTGACCCTGCTGTTTCTTTCTCTATTTTGTACTTCCAAGGTGCTCTAGAAGGGAGATACTTGAGTTGTTCCAACTTACTACGTTCTAGAGTTTAAGAAAGAAGCCCTTCACCTCCCAGGACTCGGAATCTAGCTGTTCCCAACGCTGCACTGCTCACAACACCCCAAAGACACAGGCCATCCTTCTTGTACGTTTCTCATCCTAGTGCAGCCCTGCCAGTACTAAGAGACCTGGAATGCTTCCCAGAGCTGAGGAACCAACCTGAATGAGGCTACATGTATTCTGCTGCATGCCAAGCTGTTGCATGATAGCAGAGGAACGTTTGCTTGAGGCTAGAGGTCAAACGGGTTCGCCAATTCACTGAACATTACCGAAGGATGAGCACCTACCAAGGAATGGTAACCTCCAAGTTTCTTTCCTAGAAACTCACTTGTCATCACAAAGGCAATTGTGCTATGAATGGAACATGTGCAACTACAGTGTTTCTCAGGGAGAATTGAGCATGCAACTCTCTAAATCCCAATGAGGAAAATAAAGTTTCCCTTCAAGCCTTATTTTCCAAAGGGCCAAAAGAGCATTGACCCTGCCGTTTCTTTCTCTATTTTGTACCTCTAAGGTGCTTTAGAAGGGAGATACTTGACTTGTTTCAACTTGCCAAAATCTAGGGGTTTAACCAAAGAAGCCCTTCACTGCCCATGACTCGGCATCTAGCTGTTCCCAACGCTGCATTGCTCACAAAGGCCCAAACAGACAGGCCGTACTTCTTGTACGTTTCTCTTCCTGGTGCAGACCCGCTAGTACTGAGAGGTCTGGAATCCTTCTTAGAGCCCAGGAACCACACTGAATAAGGCTACATGGATTCTGCTGCATGCAAACCTGTGGCATGATACAAGAGGAATGTTAGCTTGAAGCTAATGGTCAAAAGGGGTCGCCAATTCACTGTAGATTACCGAAGAATGCCACCTACCAAGGAATGGCAAGCTCCAAGTTTCTTTCTTGGAAAATCACTTGTCCTCACAGAGACCATCGTGCAATTAAGAGAAGATGGGCAACAACAGTGTTTACCAGGTAACACGGAGGCCGCAACTCTCCGCTTTGCAATGAGGAAAGTAAACTTTCCCAGGAAGCCTCAATATACATGGCGACGAAGCAGAATATTCCCCTGGCGTTTCTGACTCTCTTATTGCACATCCAGTGGACACAATGGACCATGACGTTGGTAACCATTGCCATGCTGGGAGTCGTGATTGTGGTGTAAGGATTTCAAGCTGATGGCTTAGTGGGGCCTAGGTGGCAATGTTTCTCTGGACTACCTCTCAGTTAAGGGAAACCCTGTAATTTCTGAAGCTGGTCGTGAAGTGTAGTTGCTGATTGAGGTAGACAGACTGCACGGATTAGTTCCCAGAAGCAACGGTAGGCTAATTGTGCTTTTCAGTGCAGCTCAGGTTTCCTCAAGAATGTAGACACGCTTTGCATGAAGGAAGGCATGGAACGTTGAGAACGGTGTTGCTTTCAAGCTATCGCAATCTAGGTGTGTAACCAACGAAGCCCTTCACTGCCCATCACTTGGCATCTAGTTGTTCCCAACGGTAGACTGTTCACAACTGCCCAAAGACACAGGCAGTCCTTTTAGTTCGTTTCAAAACCTAGTGCAGACCCGCGAGCCAAAAGAGACCGGATATGCTTCCTAGAGTTCAAGAACCACAGGCACTAAGGTTGCATGGAATCTGTTGAATGCCTACCTCTGTCATGAGAAAAGCTGAACGTAAACTTGAGGCTAGATGTCCCATGCGGGTGGCCCATTCCCTGAAGATTCCCGAGGGATGAGCCACTACCAAGGAACGGCAACCTCCAAGTTTCTTTCCTAGAAACTCTCGTCATCACAATGGCAAATGTGCTATGAAGGGAAGATGTGCAAGTATAGTGTTTCTCAGGGAGAATTGAGCCTGCAACTCTCTAAATCCCAAGGAGGTAAATAAAGTATCCCTTCATGCCTTATGTTCAGAAGGGACCACTGAACATTGACCTGCTCTTTCTTTCTCTAGTTTGTACCTCGATGGTGCGTTAGAAGGGAGACACTTGAGTTGTTTCAACTTACCACATTCTAGAGGTTTAACAAAAGAAGCCTTTCACTGCCCTTTTTTGGCATAGAGTTGTCCTCAACTGAACGTCGCTCCCAAGTTCCAGAAGAGACTGGCAGTCCCTCGTGTGCATCTTGGATCCTAGTGCACACCCGCGTGTCCTAAGGCACCAGAAATGCTCCCTAGAGTAAAAGCACTGCTTTGACAAAAGCTGCATTGAACCTGCTGCCTGCTTACCATTGTGACGACAAAAGCAGAACGTTAGCTTGAGGCCAGTCGTCCCATGCGCTCAGCATATTCACTAACAATTGCTGAGTGAGGAGCACCTAGCAGGAATTGAAAGGCAACGTTTGTTTCACGGAAAATCACTTCTCCTGAAAAGGCAATCCTGCAGTGAAGAGAAGATGGGCAACTACACTGTTTATCATGTAACACAGAGGCCACAAGTGTCGACATTCCAATGTGGAAAATCAACTTCCCATCAGGCCTCAATCTCCAAGGGGAGGGCACAGCATCTTATGCTGCAGTTTCTGAGTACCTATTGGACATTCAGGTGACCAAGTAGACCTTTTAGTGAGTAAACTTTGCGATACAGGGAGTAGTGAGTGTGCTGAAAGGATTACAGAGTCATAGGTTAGTGAGGATTGGGTGTAAAATGTATCCCCGGAATACCTAGCTTTCAAGGGAAAATCTGTAATTTTTCAGGCTGCACTTAAAGTCCACTGGCTTGCCTGGGGTAGATTCCATCACGTGTGGGTTCCCAGAAGGAAGGGTAGGATCATTATATTTTTCGTGTGCTCGGGGATAGGCAGAAAAGCAGACACGTTTGGCACGAAGGAATGAACAGAACCCTGAGAGCTAGGTGTTTTCAAGCTGTCGCAATCTAGGCGTTTATCCAACAAAACCCTTCACTGCCGATGATTCGGCAACTAGCTCTTCCCAACGGTGCATTGCTCACAACGCCGCGAAGACACAGGCTGTCCTTTTTGTACGTATCAGATCTAGTGAAGACCCCCGAGTCCTAGGAGACCTGGAATGCTTCCCACAGCTCAACAACCACACTGAATAAGTCCACATGGCTTCTGCTGCATAACAACCTGTGACATGATACAAGAGGAATGTCAGCTTGAGGTTAATGGTCAAATGGGATCGCCAATTCACTGACGATTACTGAAGGATGAGCACCTACTAAAGAATGGCAACCTCCAAGTTTCCTTCCTAGAAACTCACTTGTCAGGGCAAAGCCATTTGTGCTATGAAGAGAACATGTGCAATTACAGTGTTTCTCAGGGAGAATTGAGCCCGACACTCTCTAAATCCCAAGGAGGTAAATAAAGTTTCCCTTCAAGCCTTATTCTCCAAAGGGCTCACAGAGCATTGACCCTGCTGTTTCTTTCTCATTTTGGCACCTCCAATGTGCTTACAAGTGAGATATTTGAGTTGTTGCAACTTACCACATTCTACAGGTTTAAAAAAAGAAGCCCTTCACTGCCCATGACTCGGCATCTAGCTCTTGCCAAAGGTGCATTGCTCACAATTCCTCGAAATCACAGGCAGTCATGCTTGTACGTTTCTCACCCTAGTGGAGACCCGCCAGTTTTAAGAGACCTGGAATGCTTCCTAAAGCTCAAGAACCACACTGAATAAGGCTACATGGATTCTGCTGCATGTCAACCTGTGGCATGATACAAGAGGAATGTTAGCTTGAGGCTAGTCGTCAAATGGGGTCGCCATTTCACTGAAGATTACCGAAGGATGAGCACCTCCCAAACAATGGCAACCTCCAAGTTTCTTTCCTAGAAACTCACTTGTCATCACAAAGGCAATTGTGCTATGAAGAGAACATGTGCAACTACAGTGTTTCTCAGGGAGAATTGAGCCCGCAACTCTCTAAATCCCAATGAGGAAAATAAAGTTTCCCTTCAAGCCTTATTTTCCAAAGGGCCTGCAGAGCATTGACCCTGTGGTTTCTTTCTCTATTTTGAACCTCCAAGGTGCTTTAGAAGGGAGATACTTGAGTTGTCTCAACTTGCCACAATCTAGACGTTTAACCAAAAAAGCCCTTCACTGCCCATGACTCGGCACCTAGCTGTTCCCAACGCTGCATTGCTCACGAAGGCCCAAACACACAGGCCGTCCTTCTTGTACGTTTCTCATCCTAGTGCAGACCCGCCAGTCCTAAGAGACCTGGAATGCTTCCATGAGTTCAAGAACCACACTGAATAACGCTACATGGATTCTGCTGCATGCCAATCTGTGGGAGGCTGCAAGAGGAACGTTAGCTTGAGGCTAGAGCTCAAACGGGTTCGCCAATTCACTGAGGATTACCGAAGGATGATCATCTGCCAAGGAATAGCAACCTCCAAGTCTCTTTCCTAGAAACTCACTTGTCATCACAAAGGCAATGGTGCACTGAAAGGAACATGTGTAAGTACAGTGTTTCTCAGGTAGAATTGGGCCCCAAACTCTCTAAACCCCAATGAGGAAAATAAAGTTTCCCTTCAAGCCTTACCTTATTTTCAAAAGGGTCCACAGAGTCTTGACCCTCCCATTTCTTTCCTTCTTTTGTACTAGAAAGGTGCTTTAGAAGGGCGATACTTCAGTTGTTTCAACTTGCCACAATCTAGAGGTTTAACCAAAGAAGCCCTTCACTGCCCATGACTCGGCAGCTAGCTGTTCCCAACGCTGCATTGCTCACAAAGGCCCAAACACACAGGCCGTCATTCTCGTACGTTGCTCATCCTAGTGAATACCCGCCAGTACTAAGAGACCTGGAATCCTTCCTAGAGCTCAAGAACCACACTGAATAAGATTCGGCTGCATGCCAATCTGTGTCATGATACAAGAGGAACGTTAGCTGTGGCTAGTGTTCAATGGGGTCGCCCATTCACTAAAGATTACTGAAGGATGAGCACCTACCAAAGAATGGCAACCTCCAAATTTCTTTCTTAGAAGTTCTCTCGTCATCAAAAAGGCAACTGTGCCATGAAGGGACCATGTGCAACTAGATTGTTTCTCAGTGAGAATTGATCCCGCAACTCTCTAAATCCCAATGAGGAAAATAAAGTTTCCCTTCAAGCCTTATATTCAAAAGCGCCCACAGAGCATTGACCCTGCTGTTTCTTTCTCTATTTTGTACTTCCAAGGTGCTCTAGAAGGGAGATACTTGAGTTGTTCCAACTTACTACGTTCTAGAGTTTAAGAAAGAAGCCCTTCACCTCCCAGGACTCGGAATCTAGCTGTTCCCAACGCTGCACTGCTCACAACACCCCAAAGACACAGGCCATCCTTCTTGTACGTTTCTCATCCTAGTGCAGCCCTGCCAGTACTAAGAGACCTGGAATGCTTCCCAGAGCTGAGGAACCAACCTGAATGAGGCTACATGTATTCTGCTGCATGCCAAGCTGTTGCATGATAGCAGAGGAACGTTTGCTTGAGGCTAGAGGTCAAACGGGTTCGCCAATTCACTGAACATTACCGAAGGATGAGCACCTACCAAGGAATGGTAACCTCCAAGTTTCTTTCCTAGAAACTCACTTGTCATCACAAAGGCAATTGTGCTATGAATGGAACATGTGCAACTACAGTGTTTCTCAGGGAGAATTGAGCATGCAACTCTCTAAATCCCAATGAGGAAAATAAAGTTTCCCTTCAAGCCTTATTTTCCAAAGGGCCAAAAGAGCATTGACCCTGCCGTTTCTTTCTCTATTTTGTACCTCTAAGGTGCTTTAGAAGGGAGATACTTGACTTGTTTCAACTTGCCAAAATCTAGGGGTTTAACCAAAGAAGCCCTTCACTGCCCATGACTCGGCATCTAGCTGTTCCCAACGCTGCATTGCTCACAAAGGCCCAAACAGACAGGCCGTACTTCTTGTACGTTTCTCTTCCTGGTGCAGACCCGCTAGTACTGAGAGGTCTGGAATCCTTCTTAGAGCCCAGGAACCACACTGAATAAGGCTACATGGATTCTGCTGCATGCAAACCTGTGGCATGATACAAGAGGAATGTTAGCTTGAAGCTAATGGTCAAAAGGGGTCGCCAATTCACTGTAGATTACCGAAGAATGCCACCTACCAAGGAATGGCAAGCTCCAAGTTTCTTTCTTGGAAAATCACTTGTCCTCACAGAGACCATCGTGCAATTAAGAGAAGATGGGCAACAACAGTGTTTACCAGGTAACACGGAGGCCGCAACTCTCCGCTTTGCAATGAGGAAAGTAAACTTTCCCAGGAAGCCTCAATATACATGGCGACGAAGCAGAATATTCCCCTGGCGTTTCTGACTCTCTTATTGCACATCCAGTGGACACAATGGACCATGACGTTGGTAACCATTGCCATGCTGGGAGTCGTGATTGTGGTGTAAGGATTTCAAGCTGATGGCTTAGTGGGGCCTAGGTGGCAATGTTTCTCTGGACTACCTCTCAGTTAAGGGAAACCCTGTAATTTCTGAAGCTGGTCGTGAAGTGTAGTTGCTGATTGAGGTAGACAGACTGCACGGATTAGTTCCCAGAAGCAACGGTAGGCTAATTGTGCTTTTCAGTGCAGCTCAGGTTTCCTCAAGAATGTAGACACGCTTTGCATGAAGGAAGGCATGGAACGTTGAGAACGGTGTTGCTTTCAAGCTATCGCAATCTAGGTGTGTAACCAACGAAGCCCTTCACTGCCCATCACTTGGCATCTAGTTGTTCCCAACGGTAGACTGTTCACAACTGCCCAAAGACACAGGCAGTCCTTTTAGTTCGTTTCAAAACCTAGTGCAGACCCGCGAGCCAAAAGAGACCGGATATGCTTCCTAGAGTTCAAGAACCACAGGCACTAAGGTTGCATGGAATCTGTTGAATGCCTACCTCTGTCATGAGAAAAGCTGAACGTAAACTTGAGGCTAGATGTCCCATGCGGGTGGCCCATTCCCTGAAGATTCCCGAGGGATGAGCCACTACCAAGGAACGGCAACCTCCAAGTTTCTTTCCTAGAAACTCTCGTCATCACAATGGCAAATGTGCTATGAAGGGAAGATGTGCAAGTATAGTGTTTCTCAGGGAGAATTGAGCCTGCAACTCTCTAAATCCCAAGGAGGTAAATAAAGTATCCCTTCATGCCTTATGTTCAGAAGGGACCACTGAACATTGACCTGCTCTTTCTTTCTCTAGTTTGTACCTCGATGGTGCGTTAGAAGGGAGACACTTGAGTTGTTTCAACTTACCACATTCTAGAGGTTTAACAAAAGAAGCCTTTCACTGCCCTTTTTTGGCATAGAGTTGTCCTCAACTGAACGTCGCTCCCAAGTTCCAGAAGAGACTGGCAGTCCCTCGTGTGCATCTTGGATCCTAGTGCACACCCGCGTGTCCTAAGGCACCAGAAATGCTTCCTAGAGTAAAAGCACTGCTTTGACAAAAGCTGCATTGAACCTGCTGCCTGCTTACCATTGTGACGACAAAAGCAGAACGTTAGCTTGAGGCCAGTCGTCCCATGCGCTCAGCATATTCACTAACAATTGCTGAGTGAGGAGCACCTAGCAGGAATTGAAAGGCAACGTTTGTTTCACGGAAAATCACTTCTCCTGAAAAGGCAATCCTGCAGTGAAGAGAAGATGGGCAACTACACTGTTTATCATGTAACACAGAGGCCACAAGTGTCGACATTCCAATGTGGAAAATCAACTTCCCATCAGGCCTCAATCTCCAAGGGGAGGGCACAGCATCTTATGCTGCAGTTTCTGAGTACCTATTGGACATTCAGGTGACCAAGTAGACCTTTTAGTGAGTAAACTTTGCGATACAGGGAGTAGTGAGTGTGCTGAAAGGATTACAGAGTCATAGGTTAGTGAGGATTGGGTGTAAAATGTATCCCCGGAATACCTAGCTTTCAAGGGAAAATCTGTAATTTTTCAGGCTGCACTTAAAGTCCACTGGCTTGCCTGGGGTAGATTCCATCACGTGTGGGTTCCCAGAAGGAAGGGTAGGATCATTATATTTTTCGTGTGCTCGGGGATAGGCAGAAAAGCAGACACGTTTGGCACGAAGGAATGAACAGAACCCTGAGAGCTAGGTGTTTTCAAGCTGTCGCAATCTAGGCGTTTATCCAACAAAACCCTTCACTGCCGATGATTCGGCAACTAGCTCTTCCCAACGGTGCATTGCTCACAACGCCACGAAGACACAGGCTGTCCTTTTTGTACGTATCAGATCTAGTGAAGACCCCCGAGTCCTAGGAGACCTGGAATGCTTCCCACAGCTCAACAACCACACTGAATAAGTCCACATGGCTTCTGCTGCATAACAACCTGTGACATGATACAAGAGGAATGTCAGCTTGAGGTTAATGGTCAAATGGGATCGCCAATTCACTGACGATTACTGAAGGATGAGCACCTACTAAAGAATGGCAACCTCCAAGTTTCCTTCCTAGAAACTCACTTGTCAGGGCAAAGCCATTTGTGCTATGAAGAGAACATGTGCAATTACAGTGTTTCTCAGGGAGAATTGAGCCCGACACTCTCTAAATCCCAAGGAGGTAAATAAAGTTTCCCTTCAAGCCTTATTCTCCAAAGGGCTCACAGAGCATTGACCCTGCTGTTTCTTTCTCATTTTGGCACCTCCAATGTGCTTACAAGTGAGATATTTGAGTTGTTGCAACTTACCACATTCTAGAGGTTTAAAAAAAGAAGCCCTTCACTGCCCATGACTCGGCATCTAGCTCTTGCCAAAGGTGCATTGCTCACAATTCCTCGAAATCACAGGCAGTCATGCTTGTACGTTTCTCACCCTAGTGGAGACCCGCCAGTTTTAAGAGACCTGGAATGCTTCCTAAAGCTCAAGAACCACACTGAATAAGGCTACATGGATTCTGCTGCATGTCAACCTGTGGCATGATACAAGAGGAATGTTAGCTTGAGGCTAGTCGTCAAATGGGGTCGCCATTTCACTGAAGATTACCGAAGGATGAGCACCTCCCAAACAATGGCAACCTCCAAGTTTCTTTCCTAGAAACTCACTTGTCATCACAAAGGCAATTGTGCTATGAAGAGAACATGTGCAACTACAGTGTTTCTCAGGGAGAATTGAGCCCGCAACTCTCTAAATCCCAATGAGGAAAATAAAGTTTCCCTTCAAGCCTTATTTTCCAAAGGGCCTGCAGAGCATTGACCCTGTGGTTTCTTTCTCTATTTTGAACCTCCAAGGTGCTTTAGAAGGGAGATACTTGAGTTGTCTCAACTTGCCACAATCTAGACGTTTAACCAAAAAAGCCCTTCACTGCCCATGACTCGGCACCTAGCTGTTCCCAACGCTGCATTGCTCACGAAGGCCCAAACACACAGGCCGTCCTTCTTGTACGTTTCTCATCCTAGTGCAGACCCGCCAGTCCTAAGAGACCTGGAATGCTTCCATGAGTTCAAGAACCACACTGAATAACGCTACATGGATTCTGCTGCATGCCAATCTGTGGGAGGCTGCAAGAGGAACGTTAGCTTGAGGCTAGAGCTCAAACGGGTTCGCCAATTCACTGAGGATTACCGAAGGATGATCATCTGCCAAGGAATAGCAACCTCCAAGTCTCTTTCCTAGAAACTCACTTGTCATCACAAAGGCAATGGTGCACTGAAAGGAACATGTGTAAGTACAGTGTTTCTCAGGTAGAATTGGGCCCAAAACTCTCTAAACCCCAATGAGGAAAATAAAGTTTCCCTTCAAGCCTTACCTTATTTTCAAAAGGGTCCACAGAGTCTTGACCCTCCCATTTCTTTCCTTCTTTTGTACTAGAAAGGTGCTTTAGAAGGGCGATACTTCAGTTGTTTCAACTTGCCACAATCTAGAGGTTTAACCAAAGAAGCCCTTCACTGCCCATGACTCGGCAGCTAGCTGTTCCCAACGCTGCATTGCTCACAAAGGCCCAAACACACAGGCCGTCATTCTCGTACGTTGCTCATCCTAGTGAATACCCGCCAGTACTAAGAGACCTGGAATCCTTCCTAGAGCTCAAGAACCACACTGAATAAGATTCGGCTGCATGCCAATCTGTGTCATGATACAAGAGGAACGTTAGCTGTGGCTAGTGTTCAATGGGGTCGCCCATTCACTAAAGATTACTGAAGGATGAGCACCTACCAAAGAATGGCAACCTCCAAATTTCTTTCTTAGAAGTTCTCTCGTCATCAAAAAGGCAACTGTGCCATGAAGGGACCATGTGCAACTAGATTGTTTCTCAGTGAGAATTGATCCCGCAACTCTCTAAATCCCAATGAGGAAAATAAAGTTTCCCTTCAAGCCTTATATTCAAAAGCGCCCACAGAGCATTGACCCTGCTGTTTCTTTCTCTATTTTGTACTTCCAAGGTGCTCTAGAAGGGAGATACTTGAGTTGTTCCAACTTACTACGTTCTAGAGTTTAAGAAAGAAGCCCTTCACCTCCCAGGACTCGGAATCTAGCTGTTCCCAACGCTGCACTGCTCACAACACCCCAAAGACACAGGCCATCCTTCTTGTACGTTTCTCATCCTAGTGCAGACCTGCCAGTACTAAGAGACCTGGAATGCTTCCCAGAGCTGAGGAACCAACCTGAATGAGGCTACATGTATTCTGCTGCATGCCAAGCTGTTGCATGATAGCAGAGGAACGTTTGCTTGAGGCTAGAGGTCAAACGGGTTCGCCAATTCACTGAACATTACCGAAGGATGAGCACCTACCAAGGAATGGTAACCTCCAAGTTTCTTTCCTAGAAACTCACTTGTCATCACAAAGGCAATTGTGCTATGAATGGAACATGTGCAACTACAGTGTTTCTCAGGGAGAATTGAGCATGCAACTCTCTAAATCCCAATGAGGAAAATAAAGTTTCCCTTCAAGCCTTATTTTCCAAAGGGCCAAAAGAGCATTGACCCTGCCGTTTCTTTCTCTATTTTGTACCTCTAAGGTGCTTTAGAAGGGAGATACTTGACTTGTTTCAACTTGCCAAAATCTAGGGGTTTAACCAAAGAAGCCCTTCACTGCCCATGACTCGGCATCTAGCTGTTCCCAACGCTGCATTGCTCACAAAGGCCCAAACAGACAGGCCGTACTTCTTGTACGTTTCTCTTCCTGGTGCAGACCCGCTAGTACTGAGAGGTCTGGAATCCTTCTTAGAGCCCAGGAACCACACTGAATAAGGCTACATGGATTCTGCTGCATGCAAACCTGTGGCATGATACAAGAGGAATGTTAGCTTGAAGCTAATGGTCAAAAGGGGTCGCCAATTCACTGTAGATTACCGAAGAATGCCACCTACCAAGGAATGGCAAGCTCCAAGTTTCTTTCTTGGAAAATCACTTGTCCTCACAGAGACCATCGTGCAATTAAGAGAAGATGGGCAACAACAGTGTTTACCAGGTAACACGGAGGCCGCAACTCTCCGCTTTGCAATGAGGAAAGTAAACTTTCCCAGGAAGCCTCAATATACATGGCGACGAAGCAGAATATTCCCCTGGCGTTTCTGACTCTCTTATTGCACATCCAGTGGACACAATGGACCATGACGTTGGTAACCATTGCCATGCTGGGAGTCGTGATTGTGGTGTAAGGATTTCAAGCTGATGGCTTAGTGGGGCCTAGGTGGCAATGTTTCTCTGGACTACCTCTCAGTTAAGGGAAACCCTGTAATTTCTGAAGCTGGTCGTGAAGTGTAGTTGCTGATTGAGGTAGACAGACTGCACGGATTAGTTCCCAGAAGCAACGGTAGGCTAATTGTGCTTTTCAGTGCAGCTCAGGTTTCCTCAAGAATGTAGACACGCTTTGCATGAAGGAAGGCATGGAACGTTGAGAACGGTGTTGCTTTCAAGCTATCGCAATCTAGGTGTGTAACCAACGAAGCCCTTCACTGCCCATCACTTGGCATCTAGTTGTTCCCAACGGTAGACTGTTCACAACTGCCCAAAGACACAGGCAGTCCTTTTAGTTCGTTTCAAAACCTAGTGCAGACCCGCGAGCCAAAAGAGACCGGATATGCTTCCTAGAGTTCAAGAACCACAGGCACTAAGGTTGCATGGAATCTGTTGAATGCCTACCTCTGTCATGAGAAAAGCTGAACGTAAACTTGAGGCTAGATGTCCCATGCGGGTGGCCCATTCCCTGAAGATTCCCGAGGGATGAGCCACTACCAAGGAACGGCAACCTCCAAGTTTCTTTCCTAGAAACTCTCGTCATCACAATGGCAAATGTGCTATGAAGGGAAGATGTGCAAGTATAGTGTTTCTCAGGGAGAATTGAGCCTGCAACTCTCTAAATCCCAAGGAGGTAAATAAAGTATCCCTTCATGCCTTATGTTCAGAAGGGACCACTGAACATTGACCTGCTCTTTCTTTCTCTAGTTTGTACCTCGATGGTGCGTTAGAAGGGAGACACTTGAGTTGTTTCAACTTACCACATTCTAGAGGTTTAACAAAAGAAGCCTTTCACTGCCCTTTTTTGGCATAGAGTTGTCCTCAACTGAACGTCGCTCCCAAGTTCCAGAAGAGACTGGCAGTCCCTCGTGTGCATCTTGGATCCTAGTGCACACCCGCGTGTCCTAAGGCACCAGAAATGCTTCCTAGAGTAAAAGCACTGCTTTGACAAAAGCTGCATTGAACCTGCTGCCTGCTTACCATTGTGACGACAAAAGCAGAACGTTAGCTTGAGGCCAGTCGTCCCATGCGCTCAGCATATTCACTAACAATTGCTGAGTGAGGAGCACCTAGCAGGAATTGAAAGGCAACGTTTGTTTCACGGAAAATCACTTCTCCTGAAAAGGCAATCCTGCAGTGAAGAGAAGATGGGCAACTACACTGTTTATCATGTAACACAGAGGCCACAAGTGTCGACATTCCAATGTGGAAAATCAACTTCCCATCAGGCCTCAATCTCCAAGGGGAGGGCACAGCATCTTATGCTGCAGTTTCTGAGTACCTATTGGACATTCAGGTGACCAAGTAGACCTTTTAGTGAGTAAACTTTGCGATACAGGGAGTAGTGAGTGTGCTGAAAGGATTACAGAGTCATAGGTTAGTGAGGATTGGGTGTAAAATGTATCCCCGGAATACCTAGCTTTCAAGGGAAAATCTGTAATTTTTCAGGCTGCACTTAAAGTCCACTGGCTTGCCTGGGGTAGATTCCATCACGTGTGGGTTCCCAGAAGGAAGGGTAGGATCATTATATTTTTCGTGTGCTCGGGGATAGGCAGAAAAGCAGACACGTTTGGCACGAAGGAATGAACAGAACCCTGAGAGCTAGGTGTTTTCAAGCTGTCGCAATCTAGGCGTTTATCCAACAAAACCCTTCACTGCCGATGATTCGGCAACTAGCTCTTCCCAACGGTGCATTGCTCACAACGCCGCGAAGACACAGGCTGTCCTTTTTGTACGTATCAGATCTAGTGAAGACCCCCGAGTCCTAGGAGACCTGGAATGCTTCCCACAGCTCAACAACCACACTGAATAAGTCCACATGGCTTCTGCTGCATAACAACCTGTGACATGATACAAGAGGAATGTCAGCTTGAGGTTAATGGTCAAATGGGATCGCCAATTCACTGACGATTACTGAAGGATGAGCACCTACTAAAGAATGGCAACCTCCAAGTTTCCTTCCTAGAAACTCACTTGTCAGGGCAAAGCCATTTGTGCTATGAAGAGAACATGTGCAATTACAGTGTTTCTCAGGGAGAATTGAGCCCGACACTCTCTAAATCCCAAGGAGGTAAATAAAGTTTCCCTTCAAGCCTTATTCTCCAAAGGGCTCACAGAGCATTGACCCTGCTGTTTCTTTCTCATTTTGGCACCTCCAATGTGCTTACAAGTGAGATATTTGAGTTGTTGCAACTTACCACATTCTAGAGGTTTAAAAAAAGAAGCCCTTCACTGCCCATGACTCGGCATCTAGCTCTTGCCAAAGGTGCATTGCTCACAATTCCTCGAAATCACAGGCAGTCATGCTTGTACGTTTCTCACCCTAGTGGAGACCCGCCAGTTTTAAGAGACCTGGAATGCTTCCTAAAGCTCAAGAACCACACTGAATAAGGCTACATGGATTCTGCTGCATGTCAACCTGTGGCATGATACAAGAGGAATGTTAGCTTGAGGCTAGTCGTCAAATGGGGTCGCCATTTCACTGAAGATTACCGAAGGATGAGCACCTCCCAAACAATGGCAACCTCCAAGTTTCTTTCCTAGAAACTCACTTGTCATCACAAAGGCAATTGTGCTATGAAGAGAACATGTGCAACTACAGTGTTTCTCAGGGAGAATTGAGCCCGCAACTCTCTAAATCCCAATGAGGAAAATAAAGTTTCCCTTCAAGCCTTATTTTCCAAAGGGCCTGCAGAGCATTGACCCTGTGGTTTCTTTCTCTATTTTGAACCTCCAAGGTGCTTTAGAAGGGAGATACTTGAGTTGTCTCAACTTGCCACAATCTAGACGTTTAACCAAAAAAGCCCTTCACTGCCCATGACTCGGCACCTAGCTGTTCCCAACGCTGCATTGCTCACGAAGGCCCAAACACACAGGCCGTCCTTCTTGTACGTTTCTCATCCTAGTGCAGACCCGCCAGTCCTAAGAGACCTGGAATGCTTCCATGAGTTCAAGAACCACACTGAATAACGCTACATGGATTCTGCTGCATGCCAATCTGTGGGAGGCTGCAAGAGGAACGTTAGCTTGAGGCTAGAGCTCAAACGGGTTCGCCAATTCACTGAGGATTACCGAAGGATGATCATCTGCCAAGGAATAGCAACCTCCAAGTCTCTTTCCTAGAAACTCACTTGTCATCACAAAGGCAATGGTGCACTGAAAGGAACATGTGTAAGTACAGTGTTTCTCAGGTAGAATTGGGCCCAAAACTCTCTAAACCCCAATGAGGAAAATAAAGTTTCCCTTCAAGCCTTACCTTATTTTCAAAAGGGTCCACAGAGTCTTGACCCTCCCATTTCTTTCCTTCTTTTGTACTAGAAAGGTGCTTTAGAAGGGCGATACTTCAGTTGTTTCAACTTGCCACAATCTAGAGGTTTAACCAAAGAAGCCCTTCACTGCCCATGACTCGGCAGCTAGCTGTTCCCAACGCTGCATTGCTCACAAAGGCCCAAACACACAGGCCGTCATTCTCGTACGTTGCTCATCCTAGTGAATACCCGCCAGTACTAAGAGACCTGGAATCCTTCCTAGAGCTCAAGAACCACACTGAATAAGATTCGGCTGCATGCCAATCTGTGTCATGATACAAGAGGAACGTTAGCTGTGGCTAGTGTTCAATGGGGTCGCCCATTCACTAAAGATTACTGAAGGATGAGCACCTACCAAAGAATGGCAACCTCCAAATTTCTTTCTTAGAAGTTCTCTCGTCATCAAAAAGGCAACTGTGCCATGAAGGGACCATGTGCAACTAGATTGTTTCTCAGTGAGAATTGATCCCGCAACTCTCTAAATCCCAATGAGGAAAATAAAGTTTCCCTTCAAGCCTTATATTCAAAAGCGCCCACAGAGCATTGACCCTGCTGTTTCTTTCTCTATTTTGTACTTCCAAGGTGCTCTAGAAGGGAGATACTTGAGTTGTTCCAACTTACTACGTTCTAGAGTTTAAGAAAGAAGCCCTTCACCTCCCAGGACTCGGAATCTAGCTGTTCCCAACGCTGCACTGCTCACAACACCCCAAAGACACAGGCCATCCTTCTTGTACGTTTCTCATCCTAGTGCAGACCTGCCAGTACTAAGAGACCTGGAATGCTTCCCAGAGCTGAGGAACCAACCTGAATGAGGCTACATGTATTCTGCTGCATGCCAAGCTGTTGCATGATAGCAGAGGAACGTTTGCTTGAGGCTAGAGGTCAAACGGGTTCGCCAATTCACTGAACATTACCGAAGGATGAGCACCTACCAAGGAATGGTAACCTCCAAGTTTCTTTCCTAGAAACTCACTTGTCATCACAAAGGCAATTGTGCTATGAATGGAACATGTGCAACTACAGTGTTTCTCAGGGAGAATTGAGCATGCAACTCTCTAAATCCCAATGAGGAAAATAAAGTTTCCCTTCAAGCCTTATTTTCCAAAGGGCCAAAAGAGCATTGACCCTGCCGTTTCTTTCTCTATTTTGTACCTCTAAGGTGCTTTAGAAGGGAGATACTTGACTTGTTTCAACTTGCCAAAATCTAGGGGTTTAACCAAAGAAGCCCTTCACTGCCCATGACTCGGCATCTAGCTGTTCCCAACGCTGCATTGCTCACAAAGGCCCAAACAGACAGGCCGTACTTCTTGTACGTTTCTCTTCCTGGTGCAGACCCGCTAGTACTGAGAGGTCTGGAATCCTTCTTAGAGCCCAGGAACCACACTGAATAAGGCTACATGGATTCTGCTGCATGCAAACCTGTGGCATGATACAAGAGGAATGTTAGCTTGAAGCTAATGGTCAAAAGGGGTCGCCAATTCACTGTAGATTACCGAAGAATGCCACCTACCAAGGAATGGCAAGCTCCAAGTTTCTTTCTTGGAAAATCACTTGTCCTCACAGAGACCATCGTGCAATTAAGAGAAGATGGGCAACAACAGTGTTTACCAGGTAACACGGAGGCCGCAACTCTCCGCTTTGCAATGAGGAAAGTAAACTTTCCCAGGAAGCCTCAATATACATGGCGACGAAGCAGAATATTCCCCTGGCGTTTCTGACTCTCTTATTGCACATCCAGTGGACACAATGGACCATGACGTTGGTAACCATTGCCATGCTGGGAGTCGTGATTGTGGTGTAAGGATTTCAAGCTGATGGCTTAGTGGGGCCTAGGTGGCAATGTTTCTCTGGACTACCTCTCAGTTAAGGGAAACCCTGTAATTTCTGAAGCTGGTCGTGAAGTGTAGTTGCTGATTGAGGTAGACAGACTGCACGGATTAGTTCCCAGAAGCAACGGTAGGCTAATTGTGCTTTTCAGTGCAGCTCAGGTTTCCTCAAGAATGTAGACACGCTTTGCATGAAGGAAGGCATGGAACGTTGAGAACGGTGTTGCTTTCAAGCTATCGCAATCTAGGTGTGTAACCAACGAAGCCCTTCACTGCCCATCACTTGGCATCTAGTTGTTCCCAACGGTAGACTGTTCACAACTGCCCAAAGACACAGGCAGTCCTTTTAGTTCGTTTCAAAACCTAGTGCAGACCCGCGAGCCAAAAGAGACCGGATATGCTTCCTAGAGTTCAAGAACCACAGGCACTAAGGTTGCATGGAATCTGTTGAATGCCTACCTCTGTCATGAGAAAAGCTGAACGTAAACTTGAGGCTAGATGTCCCATGCGGGTGGCCCATTCCCTGAAGATTCCCGAGGGATGAGCCACTACCAAGGAACGGCAACCTCCAAGTTTCTTTCCTAGAAACTCTCGTCATCACAATGGCAAATGTGCTATGAAGGGAAGATGTGCAAGTATAGTGTTTCTCAGGGAGAATTGAGCCTGCAACTCTCTAAATCCCAAGGAGGTAAATAAAGTATCCCTTCATGCCTTATGTTCAGAAGGGACCACTGAACATTGACCTGCTCTTTCTTTCTCTAGTTTGTACCTCGATGGTGCGTTAGAAGGGAGACACTTGAGTTGTTTCAACTTACCACATTCTAGAGGTTTAACAAAAGAAGCCTTTCACTGCCCTTTTTTGGCATAGAGTTGTCCTCAACTGAACGTCGCTCCCAAGTTCCAGAAGAGACTGGCAGTCCCTCGTGTGCATCTTGGATCCTAGTGCACACCCGCGTGTCCTAAGGCACCAGAAATGCTTCCTAGAGTAAAAGCACTGCTTTGACAAAAGCTGCATTGAACCTGCTGCCTGCTTACCATTGTGACGACAAAAGCAGAACGTTAGCTTGAGGCCAGTCGTCCCATGCGCTCAGCATATTCACTAACAATTGCTGAGTGAGGAGCACCTAGCAGGAATTGAAAGGCAACGTTTGTTTCACGGAAAATCACTTCTCCTGAAAAGGCAATCCTGCAGTGAAGAGAAGATGGGCAACTACACTGTTTATCATGTAACACAGAGGCCACAAGTGTCGACATTCCAATGTGGAAAATCAACTTCCCATCAGGCCTCAATCTCCAAGGGGAGGGCACAGCATCTTATGCTGCAGTTTCTGAGTACCTATTGGACATTCAGGTGACCAAGTAGACCTTTTAGTGAGTAAACTTTGCGATACAGGGAGTAGTGAGTGTGCTGAAAGGATTACAGAGTCATAGGTTAGTGAGGATTGGGTGTAAAATGTATCCCCGGAATACCTAGCTTTCAAGGGAAAATCTGTAATTTTTCAGGCTGCACTTAAAGTCCACTGGCTTGCCTGGGGTAGATTCCATCACGTGTGGGTTCCCAGAAGGAAGGGTAGGATCATTATATTTTTCGTGTGCTCGGGGATAGGCAGAAAAGCAGACACGTTTGGCACGAAGGAATGAACAGAACCCTGAGAGCTAGGTGTTTTCAAGCTGTCGCAATCTAGGCGTTTATCCAACAAAACCCTTCACTGCCGATGATTCGGCAACTAGCTCTTCCCAACGGTGCATTGCTCACAACGCCGCGAAGACACAGGCTGTCCTTTTTGTACGTATCAGATCTAGTGAAGACCCCCGAGTCCTAGGAGACCTGGAATGCTTCCCACAGCTCAACAACCACACTGAATAAGTCCACATGGCTTCTGCTGCATAACAACCTGTGACATGATACAAGAGGAATGTCAGCTTGAGGTTAATGGTCAAATGGGATCGCCAATTCACTGACGATTACTGAAGGATGAGCACCTACTAAAGAATGGCAACCTCCAAGTTTCCTTCCTAGAAACTCACTTGTCAGGGCAAAGCCATTTGTGCTATGAAGAGAACATGTGCAATTACAGTGTTTCTCAGGGAGAATTGAGCCCGACACTCTCTAAATCCCAAGGAGGTAAATAAAGTTTCCCTTCAAGCCTTATTCTCCAAAGGGCTCACAGAGCATTGACCCTGCTGTTTCTTTCTCATTTTGGCACCTCCAATGTGCTTACAAGTGAGATATTTGAGTTGTTGCAACTTACCACATTCTAGAGGTTTAAAAAAAGAAGCCCTTCACTGCCCATGACTCGGCATCTAGCTCTTGCCAAAGGTGCATTGCTCACAATTCCTCGAAATCACAGGCAGTCATGCTTGTACGTTTCTCACCCTAGTGGAGACCCGCCAGTTTTAAGAGACCTGGAATGCTTCCTAAAGCTCAAGAACCACACTGAATAAGGCTACATGGATTCTGCTGCATGTCAACCTGTGGCATGATACAAGAGGAATGTTAGCTTGAGGCTAGTCGTCAAATGGGGTCGCCATTTCACTGAAGATTACCGAAGGATGAGCACCTCCCAAACAATGGCAACCTCCAAGTTTCTTTCCTAGAAACTCACTTGTCATCACAAAGGCAATTGTGCTATGAAGAGAACATGTGCAACTACAGTGTTTCTCAGGGAGAATTGAGCCCGCAACTCTCTAAATCCCAATGAGGAAAATAAAGTTTCCCTTCAAGCCTTATTTTCCAAAGGGCCTGCAGAGCATTGACCCTGTGGTTTCTTTCTCTATTTTGAACCTCCAAGGTGCTTTAGAAGGGAGATACTTGAGTTGTCTCAACTTGCCACAATCTAGACGTTTAACCAAAAAAGCCCTTCACTGCCCATGACTCGGCACCTAGCTGTTCCCAACGCTGCATTGCTCACGAAGGCCCAAACACACAGGCCGTCCTTCTTGTACGTTTCTCATCCTAGTGCAGACCCGCCAGTCCTAAGAGACCTGGAATGCTTCCATGAGTTCAAGAACCACACTGAATAACGCTACATGGATTCTGCTGCATGCCAATCTGTGGGAGGCTGCAAGAGGAACGTTAGCTTGAGGCTAGAGCTCAAACGGGTTCGCCAATTCACTGAGGATTACCGAAGGATGATCATCTGCCAAGGAATAGCAACCTCCAAGTCTCTTTCCTAGAAACTCACTTGTCATCACAAAGGCAATGGTGCACTGAAAGGAACATGTGTAAGTACAGTGTTTCTCAGGTAGAATTGGGCCCCAAACTCTCTAAACCCCAATGAGGAAAATAAAGTTTCCCTTCAAGCCTTACCTTATTTTCAAAAGGGTCCACAGAGTCTTGACCCTCCCATTTCTTTCCTTCTTTTGTACTAGAAAGGTGCTTTAGAAGGGCGATACTTCAGTTGTTTCAACTTGCCACAATCTAGAGGTTTAACCAAAGAAGCCCTTCACTGCCCATGACTCGGCAGCTAGCTGTTCCCAACGCTGCATTGCTCACAAAGGCCCAAACACACAGGCCGTCATTCTCGTACGTTGCTCATCCTAGTGAATACCCGCCAGTACTAAGAGACCTGGAATCCTTCCTAGAGCTCAAGAACCACACTGAATAAGATTCGGCTGCATGCCAATCTGTGTCATGATACAAGAGGAACGTTAGCTGTGGCTAGTGTTCAATGGGGTCGCCCATTCACTAAAGATTACTGAAGGATGAGCACCTACCAAAGAATGGCAACCTCCAAATTTCTTTCTTAGAAGTTCTCTCGTCATCAAAAAGGCAACTGTGCCATGAAGGGACCATGTGCAACTAGATTGTTTCTCAGTGAGAATTGATCCCGCAACTCTCTAAATCCCAATGAGGAAAATAAAGTTTCCCTTCAAGCCTTATATTCAAAAGCGCCCACAGAGCATTGACCCTGCTGTTTCTTTCTCTATTTTGTACTTCCAAGGTGCTCTAGAAGGGAGATACTTGAGTTGTTCCAACTTACTACGTTCTAGAGTTTAAGAAAGAAGCCCTTCACCTCCCAGGACTCGGAATCTAGCTGTTCCCAACGCTGCACTGCTCACAACACCCCAAAGACACAGGCCATCCTTCTTGTACGTTTCTCATCCTAGTGCAGCCCTGCCAGTACTAAGAGACCTGGAATGCTTCCCAGAGCTGAGGAACCAACCTGAATGAGGCTACATGTATTCTGCTGCATGCCAAGCTGTTGCATGATAGCAGAGGAACGTTTGCTTGAGGCTAGAGGTCAAACGGGTTCGCCAATTCACTGAACATTACCGAAGGATGAGCACCTACCAAGGAATGGTAACCTCCAAGTTTCTTTCCTAGAAACTCACTTGTCATCACAAAGGCAATTGTGCTATGAATGGAACATGTGCAACTACAGTGTTTCTCAGGGAGAATTGAGCATGCAACTCTCTAAATCCCAATGAGGAAAATAAAGTTTCCCTTCAAGCCTTATTTTCCAAAGGGCCAAAAGAGCATTGACCCTGCCGTTTCTTTCTCTATTTTGTACCTCTAAGGTGCTTTAGAAGGGAGATACTTGACTTGTTTCAACTTGCCAAAATCTAGGGGTTTAACCAAAGAAGCCCTTCACTGCCCATGACTCGGCATCTAGCTGTTCCCAACGCTGCATTGCTCACAAAGGCCCAAACAGACAGGCCGTACTTCTTGTACGTTTCTCTTCCTGGTGCAGACCCGCTAGTACTGAGAGGTCTGGAATCCTTCTTAGAGCCCAGGAACCACACTGAATAAGGCTACATGGATTCTGCTGCATGCAAACCTGTGGCATGATACAAGAGGAATGTTAGCTTGAAGCTAATGGTCAAAAGGGGTCGCCAATTCACTGTAGATTACCGAAGAATGCCACCTACCAAGGAATGGCAAGCTCCAAGTTTCTTTCTTGGAAAATCACTTGTCCTCACAGAGACCATCGTGCAATTAAGAGAAGATGGGCAACAACAGTGTTTACCAGGTAACACGGAGGCCGCAACTCTCCGCTTTGCAATGAGGAAAGTAAACTTTCCCAGGAAGCCTCAATATACATG
This sequence comes from Balaenoptera ricei, assembly GCF_028023285.1. Lineage (NCBI taxonomy): Eukaryota > Metazoa > Chordata > Mammalia > Artiodactyla > Balaenopteridae > Balaenoptera > Balaenoptera ricei. The sequence goes on along the minus strand of NC_082649.1, from coordinate 48,077,622 downwards.
GCGACGAAGCAGAATATTCCCCTGGCGTTTCTGACTCTCTTATTGCACATCCAGTGGACACAATGGACCATGACGTTGGTAACCATTGCCATGCTGGGAGTCGTGATTGTGGTGTAAGGATTTCAAGCTGATGGCTTAGTGGGGCCTAGGTGGCAATGTTTCTCTGGACTACCTCTCAGTTAAGGGAAACCCTGTAATTTCTGAAGCTGGTCGTGAAGTGTAGTTGCTGATTGAGGTAGACAGACTGCACGGATTAGTTCCCAGAAGCAACGGTAGGCTAATTGTGCTTTTCAGTGCAGCTCAGGTTTCCTCAAGAATGTAGACACGCTTTGCATGAAGGAAGGCATGGAACGTTGAGAACGGTGTTGCTTTCAAGCTATCGCAATCTAGGTGTGTAACCAACGAAGCCCTTCACTGCCCATCACTTGGCATCTAGTTGTTCCCAACGGTAGACTGTTCACAACTGCCCAAAGACACAGGCAGTCCTTTTAGTTCGTTTCAAAACCTAGTGCAGACCCGCGAGCCAAAAGAGACCGGATATGCTTCCTAGAGTTCAAGAACCACAGGCACTAAGGTTGCATGGAATCTGTTGAATGCCTACCTCTGTCATGAGAAAAGCTGAACGTAAACTTGAGGCTAGATGTCCCATGCGGGTGGCCCATTCCCTGAAGATTCCCGAGGGATGAGCCACTACCAAGGAACGGCAACCTCCAAGTTTCTTTCCTAGAAACTCTCGTCATCACAATGGCAAATGTGCTATGAAGGGAAGATGTGCAAGTATAGTGTTTCTCAGGGAGAATTGAGCCTGCAACTCTCTAAATCCCAAGGAGGTAAATAAAGTATCCCTTCATGCCTTATGTTCAGAAGGGACCACTGAACATTGACCTGCTCTTTCTTTCTCTAGTTTGTACCTCGATGGTGCGTTAGAAGGGAGACACTTGAGTTGTTTCAACTTACCACATTCTAGAGGTTTAACAAAAGAAGCCTTTCACTGCCCTTTTTTGGCATAGAGTTGTCCTCAACTGAACGTCGCTCCCAAGTTCCAGAAGAGACTGGCAGTCCCTCGTGTGCATCTTGGATCCTAGTGCACACCCGCGTGTCCTAAGGCACCAGAAATGCTTCCTAGAGTAAAAGCACTGCTTTGACAAAAGCTGCATTGAACCTGCTGCCTGCTTACCATTGTGACGACAAAAGCAGAACGTTAGCTTGAGGCCAGTCGTCCCATGCGCTCAGCATATTCACTAACAATTGCTGAGTGAGGAGCACCTAGCAGGAATTGAAAGGCAACGTTTGTTTCACGGAAAATCACTTCTCCTGAAAAGGCAATCCTGCAGTGAAGAGAAGATGGGCAACTACACTGTTTATCATGTAACACAGAGGCCACAAGTGTCGACATTCCAATGTGGAAAATCAACTTCCCATCAGGCCTCAATCTCCAAGGGGAGGGCACAGCATCTTATGCTGCAGTTTCTGAGTACCTATTGGACATTCAGGTGACCAAGTAGACCTTTTAGTGAGTAAACTTTGCGATACAGGGAGTAGTGAGTGTGCTGAAAGGATTACAGAGTCATAGGTTAGTGAGGATTGGGTGTAAAATGTATCCCCGGAATACCTAGCTTTCAAGGGAAAATCTGTAATTTTTCAGGCTGCACTTAAAGTCCACTGGCTTGCCTGGGGTAGATTCCATCACGTGTGGGTTCCCAGAAGGAAGGGTAGGATCATTATATTTTTCGTGTGCTCGGGGATAGGCAGAAAAGCAGACACGTTTGGCACGAAGGAATGAACAGAACCCTGAGAGCTAGGTGTTTTCAAGCTGTCGCAATCTAGGCGTTTATCCAACAAAACCCTTCACTGCCGATGATTCGGCAACTAGCTCTTCCCAACGGTGCATTGCTCACAACGCCGCGAAGACACAGGCTGTCCTTTTTGTACGTATCAGATCTAGTGAAGACCCCCGAGTCCTAGGAGACCTGGAATGCTTCCCACAGCTCAACAACCACACTGAATAAGTCCACATGGCTTCTGCTGCATAACAACCTGTGACATGATACAAGAGGAATGTCAGCTTGAGGTTAATGGTCTAATGGGATCGCCAATGCACTGACGATTACTGAAGGATGAGCATCTACTAAAGAATGGCAACCTCCAAGTTTCCTTCCTAGAAACTCACTTGTCAGGGCAAAGCCATTTGTGCTATGAAGAGAACATGTGCAATTACAGTGTTTCTCAGGGAGAATTGAGCCCGACACTCTCTAAATCCCAAGGAGGTAAATAAAGTTTCCCTTCAAGCCTTATTCTCCAAAGGGCTCACAGAGCATTGACCCTGCTGTTTCTTTCTCATTTTGGCACCTCCAATGTGCTTACAAGTGAGATATTTGAGTTGTTGCAACTTACCACATTCTAGAGGTTTAAAAAAAGAAGCCCTTCACTGCCCATGACTCGGCATCTAGCTCTTGCCAAAGGTGCATTGCTCACAATTCCTCGAAATCACAGGCAGTCCTGCTTGTACGTTTCTCACCCTAGTGGAGACCCGCCAGTTTTAAGAGACCTGGAATGCTTCCTAAAGCTCAAGAACCACACTGAATAAGGCTACATGGATTCTGCTGCATGTCAACCTGTGGCATGATACAAGAGGAATGTTAGCTTGAGGCTAGTCGTCAAATGGGGTCGCCATTTCACTGAAGATTACCGAAGGATGAGCACCTCCCAAACAATGGCAACCTCCAAGTTTCTTTCCTAGAAACTCACTTGTCATCACAAAGGCAATTGTGCTATGAAGAGAACATGTGCAACTACAGTGTTTCTCAGGGAGAATTGAGCCCGCAACTCTCTAAATCCCAATGAGGAAAATAAAGTTTCCCTTCAAGCCTTATTTTCCAAAGGGCCTGCAGAGCATTGACCCTGTGGTTTCTTTCTCTATTTTGAACCTCCAAGGTGCTTTAGAAGGGAGATACTTGAGTTGTCTCAACTTGCCACAATCTAGACGTTTAACCAAAAAAGCCCTTCACTGCCCATGACTCGGCACCTAGCTGTTCCCAACGCTGCATTGCTCACGAAGGCCCAAACACACAGGCCGTCCTTCTTGTACGTTTCTCATCCTAGTGCAGACCCGCCAGTCCTAAGAGACCTGGAATGCTTCCATGAGTTCAAGAACCACACTGAATAACGCTACATGGATTCTGCTGCATGCCAATCTGTGGGAGGCTGCAAGAGGAACGTTAGCTTGAGGCTAGAGCTCAAACGGGTTCGCCAATTCACTGAGGATTACCGAAGGATGATCATCTGCCAAGGAATAGCAACCTCCAAGTCTCTTTCCTAGAAACTCACTTGTCATCACAAAGGCAATGGTGCACTGAAAGGAACATGTGTAAGTACAGTGTTTCTCAGGTAGAATTGGGCCCAAAACTCTCTAAACCCCAATGAGGAAAATAAAGTTTCCCTTCAAGCCTTACCTTATTTTCAAAAGGGTCCACAGAGTCTTGACCCTCCCATTTCTTTCCTTCTTTTGTACTAGAAAGGTGCTTTAGAAGGGCGATACTTCAGTTGTTTCAACTTGCCACAATCTAGAGGTTTAACCAAAGAAGCCCTTCACTGCCCATGACTCGGCAGCTAGCTGTTCCCAACGCTACATTGCTCACAAAGGCCCAAACACACAGGCCGTCATTCTCGTACGTTGCTCATCCTAGTGAATACCCGCCAGTACTAAGAGACCTGGAATCCTTCCTAGAGCTCAAGAACCACACTGAATAAGATTCGGCTGCATGCCAATCTGTGTCATGATACAAGAGGAACGTTAGCTGTGGCTAGTGTTCAATGGGGTCGCCCATTCACTAAAGATTACTGAAGGATGAGCACCTACCAAAGAATGGCAACCTCCAAATTTCTTTCTTAGAAGTTCTCTCGTCATCAAAAAGGCAACTGTGCCATGAAGGGACCATGTGCAACTAGATTGTTTCTCAGTGAGAATTGATCCCGCAACTCTCTAAATCCCAATGAGGAAAATAAAGTTTCCCTTCAAGCCTTATATTCAAAAGCGCCCACAGAGCATTGACCCTGCTGTTTCTTTCTCTATTTTGTACTTCCAAGGTGCTCTAGAAGGGAGATACTTGAGTTGTTCCAACTTACTACGTTCTAGAGTTTAAGAAAGAAGCCCTTCACCTCCCAGGACTCGGAATCTAGCTGTTCCCAACGCTGCACTGCTCACAACACCCCAAAGACACAGGCCATCCTTCTTGTACGTTTCTCATCCTAGTGCAGCCCTGCCAGTACTAAGAGACCTGGAATGCTTCCCAGAGCTGAGGAACCAACCTGAATGAGGCTACATGTATTCTGCTGCATGCCAAGCTGTTGCATGATAGCAGAGGAACGTTTGCTTGAGGCTAGAGGTCAAACGGGTTCGCCAATTCACTGAACATTACCGAAGGATGAGCACCTACCAAGGAATGGTAACCTCCAAGTTTCTTTCCTAGAAACTCACTTGTCATCACAAAGGCAATTGTGCTATGAATGGAACATGTGCAACTACAGTGTTTCTCAGGGAGAATTGAGCATGCAACTCTCTAAATCCCAATGAGGAAAATAAAGTTTCCCTTCAAGCCTTATTTTCCAAAGGGCCAAAAGAGCATTGACCCTGCCGTTTCTTTCTCTATTTTGTACCTCTAAGGTGCTTTAGAAGGGAGATACTTGACTTGTTTCAACTTGCCAAAATCTAGGGGTTTAACCAAAGAAGCCCTTCACTGCCCATGACTCGGCATCTAGCTGTTCCCAACGCTGCATTGCTCACAAAGGCCCAAACAGACAGGCCGTACTTCTTGTACGTTTCTCTTCCTGGTGCAGACCCGCTAGTACTGAGAGGTCTGGAATCCTTCTTAGAGCCCAGGAACCACACTGAATAAGGCTACATGGATTCTGCTGCATGCAAACCTGTGGCATGATACAAGAGGAATGTTAGCTTGAAGCTAATGGTCAAAAGGGGTCGCCAATTCACTGTAGATTACCGAAGAATGCCACCTACCAAGGAATGGCAAGCTCCAAGTTTCTTTCTTGGAAAATCACTTGTCCTCACAGAGACCATCGTGCAATTAAGAGAAGATGGGCAACAACAGTGTTTACCAGGTAACACGGAGGCCGCAACTCTCCGCTTTGCAATGAGGAAAGTAAACTTTCCCAGGAAGCCTCAATATACATGGCGACGAAGCAGAATATTCCCCTGGCGTTTCTGACTCTCTTATTGCACATCCAGTGGACACAATGGACCATGACGTTGGTAACCATTGCCATGCTGGGAGTCGTGATTGTGGTGTAAGGATTTCAAGCTGATGGCTTAGTGGGGCCTAGGTGGCAATGTTTCTCTGGACTACCTCTCAGTTAAGGGAAACCCTGTAATTTCTGAAGCTGGTCGTGAAGTGTAGTTGCTGATTGAGGTAGACAGACTGCACGGATTAGTTCCCAGAAGCAACGGTAGGCTAATTGTGCTTTTCAGTGCAGCTCAGGTTTCCTCAAGAATGTAGACACGCTTTGCATGAAGGAAGGCATGGAACGTTGAGAACGGTGTTGCTTTCAAGCTATCGCAATCTAGGTGTGTAACCAACGAAGCCCTTCACTGCCCATCACTTGGCATCTAGTTGTTCCCAACGGTAGACTGTTCACAACTGCCCAAAGACACAGGCAGTCCTTTTAGTTCGTTTCAAAACCTAGTGCAGACCCGCGAGCCAAAAGAGACCGGATATGCTTCCTAGAGTTCAAGAACCACAGGCACTAAGGTTGCATGGAATCTGTTGAATGCCTACCTCTGTCATGAGAAAAGCTGAACGTAAACTTGAGGCTAGATGTCCCATGCGGGTGGCCCATTCCCTGAAGATTCCCGAGGGATGAGCCACTACCAAGGAACGGCAACCTCCAAGTTTCTTTCCTAGAAACTCTCGTCATCACAATGGCAAATGTGCTATGAAGGGAAGATGTGCAAGTATAGTGTTTCTCAGGGAGAATTGAGCCTGCAACTCTCTAAATCCCAAGGAGGTAAATAAAGTATCCCTTCATGCCTTATGTTCAGAAGGGACCACTGAACATTGACCTGCTCTTTCTTTCTCTAGTTTGTACCTCGATGGTGCGTTAGAAGGGAGACACTTGAGTTGTTTCAACTTACCACATTCTAGAGGTTTAACAAAAGAAGCCTTTCACTGCCCTTTTTTGGCATAGAGTTGTCCTCAACTGAACGTCGCTCCCAAGTTCCAGAAGAGACTGGCAGTCCCTCGTGTGCATCTTGGATCCTAGTGCACACCCGCGTGTCCTAAGGCACCAGAAATGCTTCCTAGAGTAAAAGCACTGCTTTGACAAAAGCTGCATTGAACCTGCTGCCTGCTTACCATTGTGACGACAAAAGCAGAACGTTAGCTTGAGGCCAGTCGTCCCATGCGCTCAGCATATTCACTAACAATTGCTGAGTGAGGAGCACCTAGCAGGAATTGAAAGGCAACGTTTGTTTCACGGAAAATCACTTCTCCTGAAAAGGCAATCCTGCAGTGAAGAGAAGATGGGCAACTACACTGTTTATCATGTAACACAGAGGCCACAAGTGTCGACATTCCAATGTGGAAAATCAACTTCCCATCAGGCCTCAATCTCCAAGGGGAGGGCACAGCATCTTATGCTGCAGTTTCTGAGTACCTATTGGACATTCAGGTGACCAAGTAGACCTTTTAGTGAGTAAACTTTGCGATACAGGGAGTAGTGAGTGTGCTGAAAGGATTACAGAGTCATAGGTTAGTGAGGATTGGGTGTAAAATGTATCCCCGGAATACCTAGCTTTCAAGGGAAAATCTGTAATTTTTCAGGCTGCACTTAAAGTCCACTGGCTTGCCTGGGGTAGATTCCATCACGTGTGGGTTCCCAGAAGGAAGGGTAGGATCATTATATTTTTCGTGTGCTCGGGGATAGGCAGAAAAGCAGACACGTTTGGCACGAAGGAATGAACAGAACCCTGAGAGCTAGGTGTTTTCAAGCTGTCGCAATCTAGGCGTTTATCCAACAAAACCCTTCACTGCCGATGATTCGGCAACTAGCTCTTCCCAACGGTGCATTGCTCACAACGCCGCGAAGACACAGGCTGTCCTTTTTGTACGTATCAGATCTAGTGAAGACCCCCGAGTCCTAGGAGACCTGGAATGCTTCCCACAGCTCAACAACCACACTGAATAAGTCCACATGGCTTCTGCTGCATAACAACCTGTGACATGATACAAGAGGAATGTCAGCTTGAGGTTAATGGTCAAATGGGATCGCCAATTCACTGACGATTACTGAAGGATGAGCACCTACTAAAGAATGGCAACCTCCAAGTTTCCTTCCTAGAAACTCACTTGTCAGGGCAAAGCCATTTGTGCTATGAAGAGAACATGTGCAATTACAGTGTTTCTCAGGGAGAATTGAGCCCGACACTCTCTAAATCCCAAGGAGGTAAATAAAGTTTCCCTTCAAGCCTTATTCTCCAAAGGGCTCACAGAGCATTGACCCTGCTGTTTCTTTCTCATTTTGGCACCTCCAATGTGCTTACAAGTGAGATATTTGAGTTGTTGCAACTTACCACATTCTAGAGGTTTAAAAAAAGAAGCCCTTCACTGCCCATGACTCGGCATCTAGCTCTTGCCAAAGGTGCATTGCTCACAATTCCTCGAAATCACAGGCAGTCATGCTTGTACGTTTCTCACCCTAGTGGAGACCCGCCAGTTTTAAGAGACCTGGAATGCTTCCTAAAGCTCAAGAACCACACTGAATAAGGCTACATGGATTCTGCTGCATGTCAACCTGTGGCATGATACAAGAGGAATGTTAGCTTGAGGCTAGTCGTCAAATGGGGTCGCCATTTCACTGAAGATTACCGAAGGATGAGCACCTCCCAAACAATGGCAACCTCCAAGTTTCTTTCCTAGAAACTCACTTGTCATCACAAAGGCAATTGTGCTATGAAGAGAACATGTGCAACTACAGTGTTTCTCAGGGAGAATTGAGCCCGCAACTCTCTAAATCCCAATGAGGAAAATAAAGTTTCCCTTCAAGCCTTATTTTCCAAAGGGCCTGCAGAGCATTGACCCTGTGGTTTCTTTCTCTATTTTGAACCTCCAAGGTGCTTTAGAAGGGAGATACTTGAGTTGTCTCAACTTGCCACAATCTAGACGTTTAACCAAAAAAGCCCTTCACTGCCCATGACTCGGCACCTAGCTGTTCCCAACGCTGCATTGCTCACGAAGGCCCAAACACACAGGCCGTCCTTCTTGTACGTTTCTCATCCTAGTGCAGACCCGCCAGTCCTAAGAGACCTGGAATGCTTCCATGAGTTCAAGAACCACACTGAATAACGCTACATGGATTCTGCTGCATGCCAATCTGTGGGAGGCTGCAAGAGGAACGTTAGCTTGAGGCTAGAGCTCAAACGGGTTCGCCAATTCACTGAGGATTACCGAAGGATGATCATCTGCCAAGGAATAGCAACCTCCAAGTCTCTTTCCTAGAAACTCACTTGTCATCACAAAGGCAATGGTGCACTGAAAGGAACATGTGTAAGTACAGTGTTTCTCAGGTAGAATTGGGCCCAAAACTCTCTAAACCCCAATGAGGAAAATAAAGTTTCCCTTCAAGCCTTACCTTATTTTCAAAAGGGTCCACAGAGTCTTGACCCTCCCATTTCTTTCCTTCTTTTGTACTAGAAAGGTGCTTTAGAAGGGCGATACTTCAGTTGTTTCAACTTGCCACAATCTAGAGGTTTAACCAAAGAAGCCCTTCACTGCCCATGACTCGGCAGCTAGCTGTTCCCAACGCTGCATTGCTCACAAAGGCCCAAACACACAGGCCGTCATTCTCGTACGTTGCTCATCCTAGTGAATACCCGCCAGTACTAAGAGACCTGGAATCCTTCCTAGAGCTCAAGAACCACACTGAATAAGATTCGGCTGCATGCCAATCTGTGTCATGATACAAGAGGAACGTTAGCTGTGGCTAGTGTTCAATGGGGTCGCCCATTCACTAAAGATTACTGAAGGATGAGCACCTACCAAAGAATGGCAACCTCCAAATTTCTTTCTTAGAAGTTCTCTCGTCATCAAAAAGGCAACTGTGCCATGAAGGGACCATGTGCAACTAGATTGTTTCTCAGTGAGAATTGATCCCGCAACTCTCTAAATCCCAATGAGGAAAATAAAGTTTCCCTTCAAGCCTTATATTCAAAAGCGCCCACAGAGCATTGACCCTGCTGTTTCTTTCTCTATTTTGTACTTCCAAGGTGCTCTAGAAGGGAGATACTTGAGTTGTTCCAACTTACTACGTTCTAGAGTTTAAGAAAGAAGCCCTTCACCTCCCAGGACTCGGAATCTAGCTGTTCCCAACGCTGCACTGCTCACAACACCCCAAAGACACAGGCCATCCTTCTTGTACGTTTCTCATCCTAGTGCAGACCTGCCAGTACTAAGAGACCTGGAATGCTTCCCAGAGCTGAGGAACCAACCTGAATGAGGCTACATGTATTCTGCTGCATGCCAAGCTGTTGCATGATAGCAGAGGAACGTTTGCTTGAGGCTAGAGGTCAAACGGGTTCGCCAATTCACTGAACATTACCGAAGGATGAGCACCTACCAAGGAATGGTAACCTCCAAGTTTCTTTCCTAGAAACTCACTTGTCATCACAAAGGCAATTGTGCTATGAATGGAACATGTGCAACTACAGTGTTTCTCAGGGAGAATTGAGCATGCAACTCTCTAAATCCCAATGAGGAAAATAAAGTTTCCCTTCAAGCCTTATTTTCCAAAGGGCCAAAAGAGCATTGACCCTGCCGTTTCTTTCTCTATTTTGTACCTCTAAGGTGCTTTAGAAGGGAGATACTTGACTTGTTTCAACTTGCCAAAATCTAGGGGTTTAACCAAAGAAGCCCTTCACTGCCCATGACTCGGCATCTAGCTGTTCCCAACGCTGCATTGCTCACAAAGGCCCAAACAGACAGGCCGTACTTCTTGTACGTTTCTCTTCCTGGTGCAGACCCGCTAGTACTGAGAGGTCTGGAATCCTTCTTAGAGCCCAGGAACCACACTGAATAAGGCTACATGGATTCTGCTGCATGCAAACCTGTGGCATGATACAAGAGGAATGTTAGCTTGAAGCTAATGGTCAAAAGGGGTCGCCAATTCACTGTAGATTACCGAAGAATGCCACCTACCAAGGAATGGCAAGCTCCAAGTTTCTTTCTTGGAAAATCACTTGTCCTCACAGAGACCATCGTGCAATTAAGAGAAGATGGGCAACAACAGTGTTTACCAGGTAACACGGAGGCCGCAACTCTCCGCTTTGCAATGAGGAAAGTAAACTTTCCCAGGAAGCCTCAATATACATGGCGACGAAGCAGAATATTCCCCTGGCGTTTCTGACTCTCTTATTGCACATCCAGTGGACACAATGGACCATGACGTTGGTAACCATTGCCATGCTGGGAGTCGTGATTGTGGTGTAAGGATTTCAAGCTGATGGCTTAGTGGGGCCTAGGTGGCAATGTTTCTCTGGACTACCTCTCAGTTAAGGGAAACCCTGTAATTTCTGAAGCTGGTCGTGAAGTGTAGTTGCTGATTGAGGTAGACAGACTGCACGGATTAGTTCCCAGAAGCAACGGTAGGCTAATTGTGCTTTTCAGTGCAGCTCAGGTTTCCTCAAGAATGTAGACACGCTTTGCATGAAGGAAGGCATGGAACGTTGAGAACGGTGTTGCTTTCAAGCTATCGCAATCTAGGTGTGTAACCAACGAAGCCCTTCACTGCCCATCACTTGGCATCTAGTTGTTCCCAACGGTAGACTGTTCACAACTGCCCAAAGACACAGGCAGTCCTTTTAGTTCGTTTCAAAACCTAGTGCAGACCCGCGAGCCAAAAGAGACCGGATATGCTTCCTAGAGTTCAAGAACCACAGGCACTAAGGTTGCATGGAATCTGTTGAATGCCTACCTCTGTCATGAGAAAAGCTGAACGTAAACTTGAGGCTAGATGTCCCATGCGGGTGGCCCATTCCCTGAAGATTCCCGAGGGATGAGCCACTACCAAGGAACGGCAACCTCCAAGTTTCTTTCCTAGAAACTCTCGTCATCACAATGGCAAATGTGCTATGAAGGGAAGATGTGCAAGTATAGTGTTTCTCAGGGAGAATTGAGCCTGCAACTCTCTAAATCCCAAGGAGGTAAATAAAGTATCCCTTCATGCCTTATGTTCAGAAGGGACCACTGAACATTGACCTGCTCTTTCTTTCTCTAGTTTGTACCTCGATGGTGCGTTAGAAGGGAGACACTTGAGTTGTTTCAACTTACCACATTCTAGAGGTTTAACAAAAGAAGCCTTTCACTGCCCTTTTTTGGCATAGAGTTGTCCTCAACTGAACGTCGCTCCCAAGTTCCAGAAGAGACTGGCAGTCCCTCGTGTGCATCTTGGATCCTAGTGCACACCCGCGTGTCCTAAGGCACCAGAAATGCTTCCTAGAGTAAAAGCACTGCTTTGACAAAAGCTGCATTGAACCTGCTGCCTGCTTACCATTGTGACGACAAAAGCAGAACGTTAGCTTGAGGCCAGTCGTCCCATGCGCTCAGCATATTCACTAACAATTGCTGAGTGAGGAGCACCTAGCAGGAATTGAAAGGCAACGTTTGTTTCACGGAAAATCACTTCTCCTGAAAAGGCAATCCTGCAGTGAAGAGAAGATGGGCAACTACACTGTTTATCATGTAACACAGAGGCCACAAGTGTCGACATTCCAATGTGGAAAATCAACTTCCCATCAGGCCTCAATCTCCAAGGGGAGGGCACAGCATCTTATGCTGCAGTTTCTGAGTACCTATTGGACATTCAGGTGACCAAGTAGACCTTTTAGTGAGTAAACTTTGCGATACAGGGAGTAGTGAGTGTGCTGAAAGGATTACAGAGTCATAGGTTAGTGAGGATTGGGTGTAAAATGTATCCCCGGAATACCTAGCTTTCAAGGGAAAATCTGTAATTTTTCAGGCTGCACTTAAAGTCCACTGGCTTGCCTGGGGTAGATTCCATCACGTGTGGGTTCCCAGAAGGAAGGGTAGGATCATTATATTTTTCGTGTGCTCGGGGATAGGCAGAAAAGCAGACACGTTTGGCACGAAGGAATGAACAGAACCCTGAGAGCTAGGTGTTTTCAAGCTGTCGCAATCTAGGCGTTTATCCAACAAAACCCTTCACTGCCGATGATTCGGCAACTAGCTCTTCCCAACGGTGCATTGCTCACAACGCCGCGAAGACACAGGCTGTCCTTTTTGTACGTATCAGATCTAGTGAAGACCCCCGAGTCCTAGGAGACCTGGAATGCTTCCCACAGCTCAACAACCACACTGAATAAGTCCACATGGCTTCTGCTGCATAACAACCTGTGACATGATACAAGAGGAATGTCAGCTTGAGGTTAATGGTCAAATGGGATCGCCAATTCACTGACGATTACTGAAGGATGAGCACCTACTAAAGAATGGCAACCTCCAAGTTTCCTTCCTAGAAACTCACTTGTCAGGGCAAAGCCATTTGTGCTATGAAGAGAACATGTGCAATTACAGTGTTTCTCAGGGAGAATTGAGCCCGACACTCTCTAAATCCCAAGGAGGTAAATAAAGTTTCCCTTCAAGCCTTATTCTCCAAAGGGCTCACAGAGCATTGACCCTGCTGTTTCTTTCTCATTTTGGCACCTCCAATGTGCTTACAAGTGAGATATTTGAGTTGTTGCAACTTACCACATTCTAGAGGTTTAAAAAAAGAAGCCCTTCACTGCCCATGACTCGGCATCTAGCTCTTGCCAAAGGTGCATTGCTCACAATTCCTCGAAATCACAGGCAGTCATGCTTGTACGTTTCTCACCCTAGTGGAGACCCGCCAGTTTTAAGAGACCTGGAATGCTTCCTAAAGCTCAAGAACCACACTGAATAAGGCTACATGGATTCTGCTGCATGTCAACCTGTGGCATGATACAAGAGGAATGTTAGCTTGAGGCTAGTCGTCAAATGGGGTCGCCATTTCACTGAAGATTACCGAAGGATGAGCACCTCCCAAACAATGGCAACCTCCAAGTTTCTTTCCTAGAAACTCACTTGTCATCACAAAGGCAATTGTGCTATGAAGAGAACATGTGCAACTACAGTGTTTCTCAGGGAGAATTGAGCCCGCAACTCTCTAAATCCCAATGAGGAAAATAAAGTTTCCCTTCAAGCCTTATTTTCCAAAGGGCCTGCAGAGCATTGACCCTGTGGTTTCTTTCTCTATTTTGAACCTCCAAGGTGCTTTAGAAGGGAGATACTTGAGTTGTCTCAACTTGCCACAATCTAGACGTTTAACCAAAAAAGCCCTTCACTGCCCATGACTCGGCACCTAGCTGTTCCCAACGCTGCATTGCTCACGAAGGCCCAAACACACAGGCCGTCCTTCTTGTACGTTTCTCATCCTAGTGCAGACCCGCCAGTCCTAAGAGACCTGGAATGCTTCCATGAGTTCAAGAACCACACTGAATAACGCTACATGGATTCTGCTGCATGCCAATCTGTGGGAGGCTGCAAGAGGAACGTTAGCTTGAGGCTAGAGCTCAAACGGGTTCGCCAATTCACTGAGGATTACCGAAGGATGATCATCTGCCAAGGAATAGCAACCTCCAAGTCTCTTTCCTAGAAACTCACTTGTCATCACAAAGGCAATGGTGCACTGAAAGGAACATGTGTAAGTACAGTGTTTCTCAGGTAGAATTGGGCCCAAAACTCTCTAAACCCCAATGAGGAAAATAAAGTTTCCCTTCAAGCCTTACCTTATTTTCAAAAGGGTCCACAGAGTCTTGACCCTCCCATTTCTTTCCTTCTTTTGTACTAGAAAGGTGCTTTAGAAGGGCGATACTTCAGTTGTTTCAACTTGCCACAATCTAGAGGTTTAACCAAAGAAGCCCTTCACTGCCCATGACTCGGCAGCTAGCTGTTCCCAACGCTGCATTGCTCACAAAGGCCCAAACACACAGGCCGTCATTCTCGTACGTTGCTCATCCTAGTGAATACCCGCCAGTACTAAGAGACCTGGAATCCTTCCTAGAGCTCAAGAACCACACTGAATAAGATTCGGCTGCATGCCAATCTGTGTCATGATACAAGAGGAACGTTAGCTGTGGCTAGTGTTCAATGGGGTCGCCCATTCACTAAAGATTACTGAAGGATGAGCACCTACCAAAGAATGGCAACCTCCAAATTTCTTTCTTAGAAGTTCTCTCGTCATCAAAAAGGCAACTGTGCCATGAAGGGACCATGTGCAACTAGATTGTTTCTCAGTGAGAATTGATCCCGCAACTCTCTAAATCCCAATGAGGAAAATAAAGTTTCCCTTCAAGCCTTATATTCAAAAGCGCCCACAGAGCATTGACCCTGCTGTTTCTTTCTCTATTTTGTACTTCCAAGGTGCTCTAGAAGGGAGATACTTGAGTTGTTCCAACTTACTACGTTCTAGAGTTTAAGAAAGAAGCCCTTCACCTCCCAGGACTCGGAATCTAGCTGTTCCCAACGCTGCACTGCTCACAACACCCCAAAGACACAGGCCATCCTTCTTGTACGTTTCTCATCCTAGTGCAGACCTGCCAGTACTAAGAGACCTGGAATGCTTCCCAGAGCTGAGGAACCAACCTGAATGAGGCTACATGTATTCTGCTGCATGCCAAGCTGTTGCATGATAGCAGAGGAACGTTTGCTTGAGGCTAGAGGTCAAACGGGTTCGCCAATTCACTGAACATTACCGAAGGATGAGCACCTACCAAGGAATGGTAACCTCCAAGTTTCTTTCCTAGAAACTCACTTGTCATCACAAAGGCAATTGTGCTATGAATGGAACATGTGCAACTACAGTGTTTCTCAGGGAGAATTGAGCATGCAACTCTCTAAATCCCAATGAGGAAAATAAAGTTTCCCTTCAAGCCTTATTTTCCAAAGGGCCAAAAGAGCATTGACCCTGCCGTTTCTTTCTCTATTTTGTACCTCTAAGGTGCTTTAGAAGGGAGATACTTGACTTGTTTCAACTTGCCAAAATCTAGGGGTTTAACCAAAGAAGCCCTTCACTGCCCATGACTCGGCATCTAGCTGTTCCCAACGCTGCATTGCTCACAAAGGCCCAAACAGACAGGCCGTACTTCTTGTACGTTTCTCTTCCTGGTGCAGACCCGCTAGTACTGAGAGGTCTGGAATCCTTCTTAGAGCCCAGGAACCACACTGAATAAGGCTACATGGATTCTGCTGCATGCAAACCTGTGGCATGATACAAGAGGAATGTTAGCTTGAAGCTAATGGTCAAAAGGGGTCGCCAATTCACTGTAGATTACCGAAGAATGCCACCTACCAAGGAATGGCAAGCTCCAAGTTTCTTTCTTGGAAAATCACTTGTCCTCACAGAGACCATCGTGCAATTAAGAGAAGATGGGCAACAACAGTGTTTACCAGGTAACACGGAGGCCGCAACTCTCCGCTTTGCAATGAGGAAAGTAAACTTTCCCAGGAAGCCTCAATATACATGGCGACGAAGCAGAATATTCCCCTGGCGTTTCTGACTCTCTTATTGCACATCCAGTGGACACAATGGACCATGACGTTGGTAACCATTGCCATGCTGGGAGTCGTGATTGTGGTGTAAGGATTTCAAGCTGATGGCTTAGTGGGGCCTAGGTGGCAATGTTTCTCTGGACTACCTCTCAGTTAAGGGAAACCCTGTAATTTCTGAAGCTGGTCGTGAAGTGTAGTTGCTGATTGAGGTAGACAGACTGCACGGATTAGTTCCCAGAAGCAACGGTAGGCTAATTGTGCTTTTCAGTGCAGCTCAGGTTTCCTCAAGAATGTAGACACGCTTTGCATGAAGGAAGGCATGGAACGTTGAGAACGGTGTTGCTTTCAAGCTATCGCAATCTAGGTGTGTAACCAACGAAGCCCTTCACTGCCCATCACTTGGCATCTAGTTGTTCCCAACGGTAGACTGTTCACAACTGCCCAAAGACACAGGCAGTCCTTTTAGTTCGTTTCAAAACCTAGTGCAGACCCGCGAGCCAAAAGAGACCGGATATGCTTCCTAGAGTTCAAGAACCACAGGCACTAAGGTTGCATGGAATCTGTTGAATGCCTACCTCTGTCATGAGAAAAGCTGAACGTAAACTTGAGGCTAGATGTCCCATGCGGGTGGCCCATTCCCTGAAGATTCCCGAGGGATGAGCCACTACCAAGGAACGGCAACCTCCAAGTTTCTTTCCTAGAAACTCTCGTCATCACAATGGCAAATGTGCTATGAAGGGAAGATGTGCAAGTATAGTGTTTCTCAGGGAGAATTGAGCCTGCAACTCTCTAAATCCCAAGGAGGTAAATAAAGTATCCCTTCATGCCTTATGTTCAGAAGGGACCACTGAACATTGACCTGCTCTTTCTTTCTCTAGTTTGTACCTCGATGGTGCGTTAGAAGGGAGACACTTGAGTTGTTTCAACTTACCACATTCTAGAGGTTTAACAAAAGAAGCCTTTCACTGCCCTTTTTTGGCATAGAGTTGTCCTCAACTGAACGTCGCTCCCAAGTTCCAGAAGAGACTGGCAGTCCCTCGTGTGCATCTTGGATCCTAGTGCACACCCGCGTGTCCTAAGGCACCAGAAATGCTTCCTAGAGTAAAAGCACTGCTTTGACAAAAGCTGCATTGAACCTGCTGCCTGCTTACCATTGTGACGACAAAAGCAGAACGTTAGCTTGAGGCCAGTCGTCCCATGCGCTCAGCATATTCACTAACAATTGCTGAGTGAGGAGCACCTAGCAGGAATTGAAAGGCAACGTTTGTTTCACGGAAAATCACTTCTCCTGAAAAGGCAATCCTGCAGTGAAGAGAAGATGGGCAACTACACTGTTTATCATGTAACACAGAGGCCACAAGTGTCGACATTCCAATGTGGAAAATCAACTTCCCATCAGGCCTCAATCTCCAAGGGGAGGGCACAGCATCTTATGCTGCAGTTTCTGAGTACCTATTGGACATTCAGGTGACCAAGTAGACCTTTTAGTGAGTAAACTTTGCGATACAGGGAGTAGTGAGTGTGCTGAAAGGATTACAGAGTCATAGGTTAGTGAGGATTGGGTGTAAAATGTATCCCCGGAATACCTAGCTTTCAAGGGAAAATCTGTAATTTTTCAGGCTGCACTTAAAGTCCACTGGCTTGCCTGGGGTAGATTCCATCACGTGTGGGTTCCCAGAAGGAAGGGTAGGATCATTATATTTTTCGTGTGCTCGGGGATAGGCAGAAAAGCAGACACGTTTGGCACGAAGGAATGAACAGAACCCTGAGAGCTAGGTGTTTTCAAGCTGTCGCAATCTAGGCGTTTATCCAACAAAACCCTTCACTGCCGATGATTCGGCAACTAGCTCTTCCCAACGGTGCATTGCTCACAACGCCGCGAAGACACAGGCTGTCCTTTTTGTACGTATCAGATCTAGTGAAGACCCCCGAGTCCTAGGAGACCTGGAATGCTTCCCACAGCTCAACAACCACACTGAATAAGTCCACATGGCTTCTGCTGCATAACAACCTGTGACATGATACAAGAGGAATGTCAGCTTGAGGTTAATGGTCAAATGGGATCGCCAATTCACTGACGATTACTGAAGGATGAGCACCTACTAAAGAATGGCAACCTCCAAGTTTCCTTCCTAGAAACTCACTTGTCAGGGCAAAGCCATTTGTGCTATGAAGAGAACATGTGCAATTACAGTGTTTCTCAGGGAGAATTGAGCCCGACACTCTCTAAATCCCAAGGAGGTAAATAAAGTTTCCCTTCAAGCCTTATTCTCCAAAGGGCTCACAGAGCATTGACCCTGCTGTTTCTTTCTCATTTTGGCACCTCCAATGTGCTTACAAGTGAGATATTTGAGTTGTTGCAACTTACCACATTCTAGAGGTTTAAAAAAAGAAGCCCTTCACTGCCCATGACTCGGCATCTAGCTCTTGCCAAAGGTGCATTGCTCACAATTCCTCGAAATCACAGGCAGTCATGCTTGTACGTTTCTCACCCTAGTGGAGACCCGCCAGTTTTAAGAGACCTGGAATGCTTCCTAAAGCTCAAGAACCACACTGAATAAGGCTACATGGATTCTGCTGCATGTCAACCTGTGGCATGATACAAGAGGAATGTTAGCTTGAGGCTAGTCGTCAAATGGGGTCGCCATTTCACTGAAGATTACCGAAGGATGAGCACCTCCCAAACAATGGCAACCTCCAAGTTTCTTTCCTAGAAACTCACTTGTCATCACAAAGGCAATTGTGCTATGAAGAGAACATGTGCAACTACAGTGTTTCTCAGGGAGAATTGAGCCCGCAACTCTCTAAATCCCAATGAGGAAAATAAAGTTTCCCTTCAAGCCTTATTTTCCAAAGGGCCTGCAGAGCATTGACCCTGTGGTTTCTTTCTCTATTTTGAACCTCCAAGGTGCTTTAGAAGGGAGATACTTGAGTTGTCTCAACTTGCCACAATCTAGACGTTTAACCAAAAAAGCCCTTCACTGCCCATGACTCGGCACCTAGCTGTTCCCAACGCTGCATTGCTCACGAAGGCCCAAACACACAGGCCGTCCTTCTTGTACGTTTCTCATCCTAGTGCAGACCCGCCAGTCCTAAGAGACCTGGAATGCTTCCATGAGTTCAAGAACCACACTGAATAACGCTACATGGATTCTGCTGCATGCCAATCTGTGGGAGGCTGCAAGAGGAACGTTAGCTTGAGGCTAGAGCTCAAACGGGTTCGCCAATTCACTGAGGATTACCGAAGGATGATCATCTGCCAAGGAATAGCAACCTCCAAGTCTCTTTCCTAGAAACTCACTTGTCATCACAAAGGCAATGGTGCACTGAAAGGAACATGTGTAAGTACAGTGTTTCTCAGGTAGAATTGGGCCCAAAACTCTCTAAACCCCAATGAGGAAAATAAAGTTTCCCTTCAAGCCTTACCTTATTTTCAAAAGGGTCCACAGAGTCTTGACCCTCCCATTTCTTTCCTTCTTTTGTACTAGAAAGGTGCTTTAGAAGGGCGATACTTCAGTTGTTTCAACTTGCCACAATCTAGAGGTTTAACCAAAGAAGCCCTTCACTGCCCATGACTCGGCAGCTAGCTGTTCCCAACGCTGCATTGCTCACAAAGGCCCAAACACACAGGCCGTCATTCTCGTACGTTGCTCATCCTAGTGAATACCCGCCAGTACTAAGAGACCTGGAATCCTTCCTAGAGCTCAAGAACCACACTGAATAAGATTCGGCTGCATGCCAATCTGTGTCATGATACAAGAGGAACGTTAGCTGTGGCTAGTGTTCAATGGGGTCGCCCATTCACTAAAGATTACTGAAGGATGAGCACCTACCAAAGAATGGCAACCTCCAAATTTCTTTCTTAGAAGTTCTCTCGTCATCAAAAAGGCAACTGTGCCATGAAGGGACCATGTGCAACTAGATTGTTTCTCAGTGAGAATTGATCCCGCAACTCTCTAAATCCCAATGAGGAAAATAAAGTTTCCCTTCAAGCCTTATATTCAAAAGCGCCCACAGAGCATTGACCCTGCTGTTTCTTTCTCTATTTTGTACTTCCAAGGTGCTCTAGAAGGGAGATACTTGAGTTGTTCCAACTTACTACGTTCTAGAGTTTAAGAAAGAAGCCCTTCACCTCCCAGGACTCGGAATCTAGCTGTTCCCAACGCTGCACTGCTCACAACACCCCAAAGACACAGGCCATCCTTCTTGTACGTTTCTCATCCTAGTGCAGACCTGCCAGTACTAAGAGACCTGGAATGCTTCCCAGAGCTGAGGAACCAACCTGAATGAGGCTACATGTATTCTGCTGCATGCCAAGCTGTTGCATGATAGCAGAGGAACGTTTGCTTGAGGCTAGAGGTCAAACGGGTTCGCCAATTCACTGAACATTACCGAAGGATGAGCACCTACCAAGGAATGGTAACCTCCAAGTTTCTTTCCTAGAAACTCACTTGTCATCACAAAGGCAATTGTGCTATGAATGGAACATGTGCAACTACAGTGTTTCTCAGGGAGAATTGAGCATGCAACTCTCTAAATCCCAATGAGGAAAATAAAGTTTCCCTTCAAGCCTTATTTTCCAAAGGGCCAAAAGAGCATTGACCCTGCCGTTTCTTTCTCTATTTTGTACCTCTAAGGTGCTTTAGAAGGGAGATACTTGACTTGTTTCAACTTGCCAAAATCTAGGGGTTTAACCAAAGAAGCCCTTCACTGCCCATGACTCGGCATCTAGCTGTTCCCAACGCTGCATTGCTCACAAAGGCCCAAACAGACAGGCCGTACTTCTTGTACGTTTCTCTTCCTGGTGCAGACCCGCTAGTACTGAGAGGTCTGGAATCCTTCTTAGAGCCCAGGAACCACACTGAATAAGGCTACATGGATTCTGCTGCATGCAAACCTGTGGCATGATACAAGAGGAATGTTAGCTTGAAGCTAATGGTCAAAAGGGGTCGCCAATTCACTGTAGATTACCGAAGAATGCCACCTACCAAGGAATGGCAAGCTCCAAGTTTCTTTCTTGGAAAATCACTTGTCCTCACAGAGACCATCGTGCAATTAAGAGAAGATGGGCAACAACAGTGTTTACCAGGTAACACGGAGGCCGCAACTCTCCGCTTTGCAATGAGGAAAGTAAACTTTCCCAGGAAGCCTCAATATACATGGCGACGAAGCAGAATATTCCCCTGGCGTTTCTGACTCTCTTATTGCACATCCAGTGGACACAATGGACCATGACGTTGGTAACCATTGCCATGCTGGGAGTCGTGATTGTGGTGTAAGGATTTCAAGCTGATGGCTTAGTGGGGCCTAGGTGGCAATGTTTCTCTGGACTACCTCTCAGTTAAGGGAAACCCTGTAATTTCTGAAGCTGGTCGTGAAGTGTAGTTGCTGATTGAGGTAGACAGACTGCACGGATTAGTTCCCAGAAGCAACGGTAGGCTAATTGTGCTTTTCAGTGCAGCTCAGGTTTCCTCAAGAATGTAGACACGCTTTGCATGAAGGAAGGCATGGAACGTTGAGAACGGTGTTGCTTTCAAGCTATCGCAATCTAGGTGTGTAACCAACGAAGCCCTTCACTGCCCATCACTTGGCATCTAGTTGTTCCCAACGGTAGACTGTTCACAACTGCCCAAAGACACAGGCAGTCCTTTTAGTTCGTTTCAAAACCTAGTGCAGACCCGCGAGCCAAAAGAGACCGGATATGCTTCCTAGAGTTCAAGAACCACAGGCACTAAGGTTGCATGGAATCTGTTGAATGCCTACCTCTGTCATGAGAAAAGCTGAACGTAAACTTGAGGCTAGATGTCCCATGCGGGTGGCCCATTCCCTGAAGATTCCCGAGGGATGAGCCACTACCAAGGAACGGCAACCTCCAAGTTTCTTTCCTAGAAACTCTCGTCATCACAATGGCAAATGTGCTATGAAGGGAAGATGTGCAAGTATAGTGTTTCTCAGGGAGAATTGAGCCTGCAACTCTCTAAATCCCAAGGAGGTAAATAAAGTATCCCTTCATGCCTTATGTTCAGAAGGGACCACTGAACATTGACCTGCTCTTTCTTTCTCTAGTTTGTACCTCGATGGTGCGTTAGAAGGGAGACACTTGAGTTGTTTCAACTTACCACATTCTAGAGGTTTAACAAAAGAAGCCTTTCACTGCCCTTTTTTGGCATAGAGTTGTCCTCAACTGAACGTCGCTCCCAAGTTCCAGAAGAGACTGGCAGTCCCTCGTGTGCATCTTGGATCCTAGTGCACACCCGCGTGTCCTAAGGCACCAGAAATGCTTCCTAGAGTAAAAGCACTGCTTTGACAAAAGCTGCATTGAACCTGCTGCCTGCTTACCATTGTGACGACAAAAGCAGAACGTTAGCTTGAGGCCAGTCGTCCCATGCGCTCAGCATATTCACTAACAATTGCTGAGTGAGGAGCACCTAGCAGGAATTGAAAGGCAACGTTTGTTTCACGGAAAATCACTTCTCCTGAAAAGGCAATCCTGCAGTGAAGAGAAGATGGGCAACTACACTGTTTATCATGTAACACAGAGGCCACAAGTGTCGACATTCCAATGTGGAAAATCAACTTCCCATCAGGCCTCAATCTCCAAGGGGAGGGCACAGCATCTTATGCTGCAGTTTCTGAGTACCTATTGGACATTCAGGTGACCAAGTAGACCTTTTAGTGAGTAAACTTTGCGATACAGGGAGTAGTGAGTGTGCTGAAAGGATTACAGAGTCATAGGTTAGTGAGGATTGGGTGTAAAATGTATCCCCGGAATACCTAGCTTTCAAGGGAAAATCTGTAATTTTTCAGGCTGCACTTAAAGTCCACTGGCTTGCCTGGGGTAGATTCCATCACGTGTGGGTTCCCAGAAGGAAGGGTAGGATCATTATATTTTTCGTGTGCTCGGGGATAGGCAGAAAAGCAGACACGTTTGGCACGAAGGAATGAACAGAACCCTGAGAGCTAGGTGTTTTCAAGCTGTCGCAATCTAGGCGTTTATCCAACAAAACCCTTCACTGCCGATGATTCGGCAACTAGCTCTTCCCAACGGTGCATGCTCACAACGCCGCGAAGACACAGGCTGTCCTTTTTGTACGTATCAGATCTAGTGAAGACCCCCGAGTCCTAGGAGACCTGGAATGCTTCCCACAGCTCAACAACCACACTGAATAAGTCCACATGGCTTCTGCTGCATAACAACCTGTGACATGATACAAGAGGAATGTCAGCTTGAGGTTAATGGTCAAATGGGATCGCCAATTCACTGACGATTACTGAAGGATGAGCACCTACTAAAGAATGCAACCTCCAAGTTTCCTTCCTAGAAACTCACTTGTCAGGGCAAAGCCATTTGTGCTATGAAGAGAACATGTGCAATTACAGTGTTTCTCAGGGAGAATTGAGCCCGACACTCTCTAAATCCAAGGAGGTAAATAAAGTTTCCCTTCAAGCCTTATTCTCCAAAGGGCTCACAGAGCATTGACCCTGCTGTTTCTTTCTCATTTTGGCACCTCCAATGTGCTTACAAGTGAGATATTTGAGTTGTTGCAACTTACCACATTCTAGAGGTTTAAAAAAAGAAGCCCTTCACTGCCCATGACTCGGCATCTAGCTCTTGCCAAAGGTGCATTGCTCACAATTCCTCGAAATCACAGGCAGTCATGCTTGTACGTTTCTCACCCTAGTGGAGACCCGCCAGTTTTAGAGACCTGGAATGCTTCCTAAAGCTCAAGAACCACACTGAATAAGGCTACATGGATTCTGCTGCATGTCAACCTGTGGCATGATACAAGAGGAATGTTAGCTTGAGGCTAGTCGTCAAATGGGGTCGCCATTTCACTGAAGATTACCGAAGGATGAGCACCTCCCAAACAATGGCAACCTCCAAGTTTCTTTCCTAGAAACTCACTTGTCATCACAAAGGCAATTGTGCTATGAAGAGAACATGTGCAACTACAGTGTTTCTCAGGGAGAATTGAGCCCGCAACTCTCTAAATCCCAATGAGGAAAATAAGTTTCCCTTCAAGCCTTATTTTCCAAAGGGCCTGCAGAGCATTGACCCTGTGGTTTCTTTCTCTATTTTGAACCTCCAAGGTGCTTTAGAAGGGAGATACTTGAGTTGTCTCAACTTGCCACAATCTAGACGTTTAACCAAAAAAGCCCTTCACTGCCCATGACTCGGCACCTAGCTGTTCCCAACGCTGCATTGCTCACGAAGGCCCAAACACACAGGCCGTCCTTCTTGTACGTTTCTCATCCTAGTGCAGACCCGCCAGTCCTAAGAGACCTGGAATGCTTCCATGAGTTCAAGAACCACACTGAATAACGCTACATGGATTCTGCTGCATGCCAATCTGTGGGAGGCTGCAAGAGGAACGTTAGCTTGAGGCTAGAGCTCAAACGGGTTCGCCAATTCACTGAGGATTACCGAAGGATGATCATCTGCCAAGGAATAGCAACCTCCAAGTCTCTTTCCTAGAAACTCACTTGTCATCACAAAGGCAATGGTGCACTGAAAGGAACATGTGTAAGTACAGTGTTTCTCAGGTAGAATTGGGCCCAAAACTCTCTAAACCCCAATGAGGAAAATAAAGTTTCCCTTCAAGCTTACCTTATTTTCAAAAGGGTCCACCAGAGTCTTGACCCTCCCATTTCTTTCCTTCTTTTGTACTAGAAAGGTGCTTTAGAAGGGCGATACTTCAGTTGTTTCAACTTGCCACAATCTAGAGGTTTAACAAAGAAGCCCTTCACTGCCCATGACTCGGCAGCTAGCTGTTCCCAACGCTGCATTGCTCACAAAGGCCCAAACACACAGGCCGTCATTCTCGTACGTTGCTCATCTAGTGAATACCCGCCAGTACTAAGAGACCTGGAATCCTTCCTAGAGCTCAAGAACCACACTGAATAAGATTCGGCTGCATGCCAATCTGTGTCATGATACAAGAGGAACGTTAGCTGTGGCTAGTGTTCAATGGGGTCGCCCATTCACTAAAGATTACTGAAGGATGAGCACCTACCAAAGAATGGCAACCTCCAAATTTCTTTCTAGAAGTTCTCTCGTCATCAAAAAGGCAACTGTGCCATGAAGGGACCATGTGCAACTAGATTGTTTCTCAGTGAGAATTGATCCCGCAACTCTCTAAATCCCAATGAGGAAAATAAAGTTTCCCTTCAAGCCTTATATTCAAAAGCGCCCACAGAGCATTGACCCTGCTGTTTCTTTCTCTATTTTGTACTTCCAAGGTGCTCTAGAAGGGAGATACTTGAGTTGTTCCAACTTACTACGTTCTAGAGTTTAAGAAAGAAGCCCTTCACCTCCCAGGACTCGGAATCTAGCTGTTCCCAACGCTGCACTGCTCACAACACCCCAAAGACACAGGCCATCCTTCTTGTACGTTTCTCATCCTAGTGCAGACCTGCCAGTACTAAGAGACCTGGAATGCTTCCCAGAGCTGAGGAACCAACCTGAATGAGGCTACATGTATTCTGCTGCATGCCAAGCTGTTGCATGATAGCAGAGGAACGTTTGCTTGAGGCTAGAGGTCAAACGGGTTCGCCAATTCACTGAACATTACCGAAGGATGAGCACCTACCAAGGAATGGTAACCTCCAAGTTTCTTTCCTAGAAACTCACTTGTCATCACAAAGGCAATTGTGCTATGAATGGAACATGTGCAACTACAGTGTTTCTCAGGGAGAATTGAGCATGCAACTCTCTAAATCCCAATGAGGAAAATAAAGTTTCCCTTCAAGCCTTATTTTCCAAAGGGCCAAAAGAGCATTGACCCTGCCGTTTCTTTCTCTATTTTGTACCTCTAAGGTGCTTTAGAAGGGA